>NC_092589.1:98238333-98599166 GCF_047663525.1 Anas platyrhynchos
GGATTGAGAAAAAAAAAAACATCAGCCATGCCTCTATGCCCTTTTCTATTGCTCTCAGAGTTGTGTAGTCTCCTTTGATACTGTTCAGGTTTCACCTGCCTCACATGGAATAACAGAAGGGGTTAGTTAGTCAAAGGGTAAGACAAGCTTTGGCAGTCCCTCCACAATATCACAGGTCTGGACTCCCAAGCAGGCAGCAAGCCTCTCTAGTTGAGAGGTCATAGAATCATAGAATGGATTGTCTTGGAAGGGACCTTAAAAATCGTCTAACTCAAACCCCCCTGCAATGGGCGGGGTTGCCAGCCACTAGATCAGGTTGCTGAGGGCCTCATCTAATCTGGCCTAGAACACCACCTGGGATAGGGCATCCCAAACTTCTCTTGGCACAACTGTTCCAGTGCCTCACTACCCTTACAATGAAGAATTTCCACCTAATGTCTAATCTAAATCTATCCTCTTTTAGCTTAAGACCATTCCTCCTTCTCCTATCATTATCTACCCAAGTAAAGAGTCCTTCTGCATCCTTTTTATAAGACCCTTTAAAGTATTGAAAGGTGGCAAGGAGGTATCCCCTATCCCCTTGTCGAGGCTAAACATACCCAGCTCTCTCAGCCTTTCTTCGTAGGAGAAGTCAAGTCAACAGATGGGTCCCTCTATCCCCTTCAGCAGGGAATCACCTGTTGTTATGACTCCCTGTTTCTCCCTGGTGCTCTTGTGTGGTTTAGGGTTAGGTGGACTAGATCCTTTGCTTGAAGACACATATAGCTTCTCTTCAACTTTGAGGGTGGTAAATCTATTTCATAGGTGTAAGCCTTTTAATGGGTCAGGAACCTTCTTGGTGCCAGAAGCCACCAGCTTCCATCTTCCATAAAATCATAAAATCATTAAGATTGGAAAAGACCTTTAAAATCATCTGGTCCAACCATTCCCCTACTACCAATGTCACCCACTAAATCATGTCCCTAAGCACCAGGTCCAGTCTTTCCTTGAACACCCCCAGGGACGGTGACTCCTGGACAACCCGTTCCAGTGCCTGACTGCTCTTTCTGAGAAGAAATGTCTCCTAACTTTCAACCTGAACCTCCCCTAGCACAACTTAAAGCCATTCCCTCTAGTCCCATTGCTAGTTATCTTTGAGAAGAGGTTGACCCCCAGCTCTGCACACCTTCCTTTCAGGTAGCTGTAGAGAGCAATAAGGTCTGCCCTGAGCCTCCTCTTCTCCAGACTAAACAACCCCAGTGCCCTCAGCCTGTCCTCATAGCCCTTGTGTTCCAGGCCTTTCACCAGCTTCGTAGCCATTCTCTGGACATGTTCCAGAGACTCAATGTCCTTCTTTTGCTGAGGGGCCCAAAACTGAACACAGTACTTGAGTTTCACCTTCTCCAGAGGTTGCACTTACCTTAATCATGGGGGTGAACACTGCCTGCTTCTTTATTGCAGTTGTCCTTTGTAACTTGTCTTTAATTGCTGAAGGAAATTGCAGTCAGTAAAGTTGTGCTAAGGATACTAACACTGGGACTAAAATGATGTAATCAGTTCAGTTCAGTTATTGGCAGCTTTATTATCTCCACCTGTTGGCTTATTAAAAATCATATTTTATTACAGTGGTTGTTCCTAAGAATAATAATTATCTTTGGTGATTAGCTCATCATATTATTTGAGAGATAGCTAATGCAATTTCAAGCTCAGTATGTGTGGAATTAGAACTTTCATTCTCATTAAAACAATACAGAAATGGCAATTCCCTCAGTAACCACCCTCAGAATTTTTTCAAGTGACTTAGTTAGCATAGCAACTTAATTATCGAGGAGAAACAGGAATTAGTAAACTGTTCCTATTTAGGCTCATGTATCTTTTTTTTTCCTTGTATACCATTTTGTATCACTAAACTTCAGTGAACACAGTCTTCTGTCTCATCAGTGAAGCACTTTTTAATTTGTTAAAAATGAAACTTTTTTTTTTTTTTTTTTTTTTTTTTTTCATATATCTAGCAGTTTCAGTCCAGGTCTGCTCCATTTGACTGTCAGAGGCAGTTATGTGGTTTTACTAAAGTTAGACCCCAGCTACAAATAAAATTATTCAGATACTTATATTGAACTCAAATGTACACATTTATTTAAAAAATAATATAAGAGAAAAAGAAAGGAAATTTATGAAAAATGATGTGAAGGCTAAGAACATTATAAAAATAAGAATGGTGTTGTTTCAAAGGAGTGCAGTACAGACCAGGCTGGTTCAAACCTCTGTGTCAGCTATGCATTTTCCCAAAGAACACTTCTCTGCATGCATCTCCCTTGTTTAATTCTAGCTGTGTATCTGGACAAACGAGTCTTCCCTACTGTCTCCCTAAAACCTCCTGGCATAATTACATTTACATCATTTCACTGTGAACAAAATCTGATACACCATTTATGAAAATTTCTTATGAAATCATAAGGTTTACAAAATAAAATATGCTGAAATGATAATTCTACATCCATAATTTAAAATAAATAAATTTCATGTATCAAAATTCATTTTAATTAATTTTTTAGAACTTAACCTAAAGGAAGTAATAGCACTTCTGGCATATACCTTTCCTTCTAAAATTGCCTTT
This sequence comes from Anas platyrhynchos, assembly GCF_047663525.1. NCBI lineage: Eukaryota > Metazoa > Chordata > Aves > Anseriformes > Anatidae > Anas > Anas platyrhynchos. Next base: position 98,240,930 of record NC_092589.1, read on the forward strand.
AACTAACAAGTAAAAAATATTTGTATTAAAGTTCATTGTTAATGATGAGTTATGAGTTTGTGTACAAAGGGAGTAAATATTCCAGCCCCTTGAATATACTGCTGGGAAGGGATTGATGTCCCTAGCAAACCTGCATCATTTAATTCAACAGAGATTTTACATATGACCTTTCTTTCAAACCTCGGTTGAATTCACTTGAGTCAATAATGAACTTAGTTTCTCTTCACTGAGACTCTGTATGCAGTTACTATAAAATACTGAATACTGCTGCAGGCTATTGCATATGATTATTTTATTTTATATAATTTTATATTGCAACAGAGTTACTGTCTATGCACAGGAAACATGGATATTTTTAGTGAATAAAGGTAGGCAGTTCTTAGGCACTCTTATAGTGATACATTGCTGCTATGTATTGTGTCAGTAAAAGGTTAACTAGCAAGTCACAGGCAGCAAATTTATCAAAGAAAGTATGTTGATTTTGTTTTTTATGCCTTCCAAAAAAAAATAACACGCACAAAAGATTATATATTATATTTATATATAAATAAATATCTATATATTCGTATTTATAAAATAATATATTTATAAAATATTTATAAATATAAATATTTATATTTATATTTATAAATATTTATATTTAAATATTAATACATATAACGAATAAATTTTATATAAATATAAAGTCGCATATATAATCTTTTATATATATTTACATATATATATTTATATATGTATATGTATATATATATATATATATATAAGATTATATATGCTACTTTAATGCCATGTGATAAAAACTCACATGAAACAAATATATGTTTGTATAACCTATTGTGAATTGTAAAGCACTTAATTGCTCTGCAGTGGTGTTTCCCACCACTCTATAATGTCATTACTTTGATCGTTTCACAGTGATTTCAGTGGTGATAGACACAATAGATCAGTTTGCCGCTGTTCTAGCAAACTGTTTTGGTATAGTGGTTAAAACATTTAATCTGTTGAAATGGGATCCCTGTAAAGTATTTTTTAATATGGATTTTGGATGTCTTCTGAGGTAACATGATCACCAAACCACCTCTGTCTTGGAAAAACTTACTTCCTACTGTTTCTTTCATGAGGAAAAAAAAAAAAAAGCAAAACTCAATGAGATTTTGGGATACTCAAAGATTTACAAAAAAAATCTTTTTTAATTACTGAAGCAATTATATCTTTTTTATTAATTATATAATATATTTAACATTTGTAATAGATTTACATGGAATGTTGAGTACACTGAGATATGGTTTCAAAATCATAATTTCTGAGGTAGGAAATCTTCACTCCACATGGACTGTACCTTTGTTGTTATTTATTTGATAAAGAGCATCTCAAATAGTCAGCTTACTTGCCTTTAATCTGGAATCAAATGATACTTGAAAAATTCTGATTGCCATGTTCTGTTTGGCAAATCTGGCTAAGCGGGACTTCATGCAGCCTGAATATGCAGTATCGCAGAACTAGCTATGAAGATATCAAATCCTAAAACAAAAATGTTCAGCATGGAATTTTTCCCTCAGCAACTTAGAACCACTTTTCATTTTGTCTTTGGACAGAAAGCTGATCTCTGCACTTTGTTTCACAATATGTTTCATAATGGTAGGAAAGCTGCCTGGCGGAGAGGGACCTGGGAGTATTGGTTGATAGTCGGCTGGCTATGAACCAGCAGTGTGCTCAAGTGTCCAAAAAGGCCAACAGCATCCTGGCTTGCATAAGAAGCAGTGTGGCCAGCAGGTCTAGGGAAGTGATTGTCCCCCTGTACTTGGCTCTGGTGAGGCTGCACCTCGAGTACTGTGTTCATTTTTGGGCCTCTTGCTACAAGGAGGACATGGAGGTGCTTGAAAGAGTCCAGAGAAGGGCAACAAAGCTGGTGAGGGGTCTGGAGAACAAGTCCTACGAGGAGTGGCTGAGGGAGCTGGGTTTGTTCAGCCTGGAGAAAAGGAGGCTCAGGGGTGACCTTATCACTCTTTATAAGTACATTAAAGGAGGCTGTAGTGAGGTGGGGGTTGGTCTATTCTCCAACGTACCTGGTGACAGGACGAGGGGAAACGGGCTAAAGTTGCGCCGGGGTTGTTTTAGGTTGGATCTTAGGAAGAACTTCTTTACTGAGAGGGTTGTTAGGCATTGGAATGGGCTGCCCAGGGAAGTGGTGGAGTCACCATCCCTGGAGGTCTTTAAAAGACGTTTAGATGTTGAACTTAGCGATATAATTTAGTGGAGGACTTGTTAGTGTTAGGTCAGAGGTTGGACTCTTCCAACCTAGACAATTCTGTGATTCTGTGTTAACTACTCTTAACCACTGAAATGAGAATTGAATCAGATGGTCTTGTCAGGGCTCTTCACTCTTGATGGCACTGTAGATCATTTTTTCATATATTATGTCTGAAGTAAGAACTGGTATGTTAAATGCCACACTTCATCACATCTTCTAGAATGCAAGGAATTGTAAGAAGGAGCTTATCTTGCTCTGTTTTCATTGCTTTGGTATCTGATAAACTCTTTTTATTGCTTACTGCTGGTTCATAAGGCAGTTTCAAATTCATAGTCATTGTCAGGAAAGTTTGTATGGGTATTCTTTGTTACTGCTATCCTTAGAATCTGATTTATCTTCCTGTAAATGTGATTAAAGAACTTTTCTCATTTTTTAAAAAAAGATCTCTTTAAGAATATTTCTTTTGAAGAGCTTAGTTAGACTTTTTATCTTATCAAGATATCTTATCAATCTGGTATTTGTGAGGAACTGTCAATTTCATCATGTTTTCTTTACTGGGTAAATAATTTGAACCAGTAGTTCAAATTCATATGTTCCACTCCTCAGTTCACAAGAAAAATAAACTTTTAGATGACAGCTGATAGAAGGGTGGGAGAGATTGGGACTGACAACTCATTCTTCTCATTCAAAGTTAAAGCAACTATGAATTTAAGCAATTTTCCATCCATAGTGGTATCAAGGATTCACATAAGTTGAGAAAATTTTGTGTTGTGTTTTGTTTTTCCAAAGCCAGAAGCCTTTGTTGTTGAGACTTCGGATATTAAATACACCTAATCTATTCATGTTGGTAGTATATTGATATCTTTCAGAAGGATAATAATTATTATAATTTGCATCTTATTTACATTTTGTAAATAATGAGGAGGGGTGCTATGGGAGATGCCAAACAGTATCTTTTTACCTGAAGCTGGCAGAGACAGAGGATTTTAAATGACTCCTCTCTGGAACATTACCTGCCTGGAGATCTGCATAAGACATCTGTTGTGGTTTAGTCCTGTCAGGCAGCCCAGTACCACACAGCTCACACTCCCCAGATAGGATGGGGGAGAGAATCAGCAAAGTAAATGTGCATGAACTCAGGGGTTGAGATAAAGACAGCTTACTGTGCACGTGGCAAAAGCCACATGCACAAGTAAAACAAAACAAGGAATTCATTTGCTGCTTCCCATTGGCAGGCAGGTGTTCAGCCACTTCCAGGAAACATGTAATCCCCCTCCTTCTTTACCCCCACTTTTATCTCCACTTTTATTGCTGAGCGTGATGCCACGTGCTATGGGACATCCCTTTAGCCAACTTGGGCTAGCTATCCTGGCTGTGCCCCCTCCCAGCTCCTGGTGTACCCACAGCCTCCTTGCTGGCAGGGCAGCATGAGGAGCAGAAAAGTCCTTGGCTCTGTGTGAGCATGGCTCTGCAACAACTGAAATATCAGTATGTTATCACTATCGCTATTTTCATCCTAAATCCAAAACACAGTATTGTGTGAGCCTCTACAAATAAAACAAAACAAAACAACCAAATAAACAAAAACCACTCTGTCCCAGCCAAAACATGACAACTTTTCAAAAGATAGTAGAAATATGTTTTGGTGCAACTGAATGGATTTTCACATGTGGAGAACAATGCTCTGATTAACAAAAACCTAAAGAGAAAGATTTTAAGACATGCTCCTGGAGTTGGTACTATTAAGACAAAAAAAATTACTGTGTTGATACTACTTGTACATAGATGCCCTCAAATGACTGTACATACAGAGAGCACATCTAAAAAGTGATAGGTAAGTACTTAGGATGTACTGTAAGCACTCAAGATGTATCTGCAAGCAACACCAGAATTCATGCTTCATACAGAATAGCAAGCAAGAAGTGAGTTAACTATATCGAGCAATTACCAGTTTTGTGTATTGTTGACTTTACTATGAACTTTACTAAAATTCCATAGGCTGGAAATATTGTAATCATGCTTTTCGAAGCAGTGCCTTCCTTTTCTATATTAAATCCTTAGAATTTGTCATAAATTCTGAGTGAATTATCTACTTTTATTCATTTTGAGTAGCAGTTTCTATACGTGTTCTAGATACCAACAGTAATGCAGTACTTTTCAAATAAAAAAGTTTAAAAACATTATTAATCAGATATCAAAGTTTAAAAAAGAAACTTAACATTGTTTCTGTCAAGGAAAAAAATGGTGAGAAAGTCAGAGAAAAAGAAATGAAATACTGTGAACGATGTACGTTTTGATGATCATTCAACTTTTTAACAGAAAACTGCCTAAGGGACTCTGACAAATTCTTTTCACTTCTTTGTCCTCAAGGGTTTGAATCTACTCAGTGTGAGGTTCTGAAGTCATCAGGGCAGACTTAAAGCATTCTCCAGCTTTTCTCAACAGACTAAATTGAGAGTGCCAGAATTCATTTCCCATGTAACCCTTGACAGCTGTCATTGAGAGAAAGCAATCTCCTACTCTCACCGTGATTTACAACTGAGTCCTCAGGGTGAAAGGCAATCAGGGAAACTACTGCCTTAGTTCTGTATGCCAGCCAACTCAAATTCTTTTCTAAAGTACTCCTTACTGCAGCCCTTGTTAGCCACACCACTCTCATGTATACATATTTAAAAATCTTTAGATGGTGTTAAATGATACCCAAAGCAAAAATAAGGTTATTTTTTTAGTTCAAGGGATAGTATTCTTTTACATAATCACTTTATCAGAGTTTGTGTATTCAGGTATAACTTCTTGCAGCTATATTGTTGCACAATGCACATGCATTAGGTTTTACATTCAGTGACTATGCTGTATTTTATTTATCACTGACTTGGCTAAACAACTATTACTGGTACAAGAATGAGCACTATCACACAGACAGATTGATTCTTTGGGACTATAACAGTATTTCTTGAACACTCCATATTTCTGATCTGTACAGAAAATTAAGTTTTTCTGTTCTGCTTGTTGTGTTTCAAAGATAACCCAGTAAGAATTGCTTTTGGGTAGCTTTAGGGCAACATATCATCATGAAATAATGGTCTCTTTTCTTAATTTCTATTGCTGGCTTCACAGAAGCTAACTTGGCAGGCTTATCCATTAAAACAAAGTTTCAATTTCAAGAAGTTATATAAGGGGCATCTCTTCTGAATATATATTATATGGAAAATCTGGGGAAAGACTTGAGTAATCCATAGGATGGAAAATAAAATGAGAAAAATTACATTCCTCTATGAATGTGCAAAACCTTCAAAACATGTGTGATTTCTTTTTCAATGTTCTTTGGATTTTTGTTCTATTTGAATATAACATTCTGATACTACAATTGGAAGAATTTGGTCAAAAAGTTTTAAAAAGTTCCGTTTCAACTGAACCAGTATATATTTGAGTGCAATATATTGAGTGCAATATAAATGATTATCACTAAATTGCACTGGGAAAAACATTTTTTTAAATTTGTAAAAAACATTTTTGTTCTGTCTTTTTTACAAATTATAAAATGCTATTTTACTGTTTATTTTTCTGCTTTTTACTTTTACAGTATCTTTATCTGTGCAGTAAGCTTTCACTGCTTATTTTTAAATTAAACAGCTTACCTCTTACCAAAGGTTGTTAAAGAATTAGTATTTCTGGTTAAAATTCTGGTTTACCAATTCTGGTTAAAGAATTAGTAGTTTCCAATAACCTGGAGATCTCCTAACTCCCAAAAGGGAGTTCACCTTAAAGGTTTGTGCGCATTTGCAGCCCAGAAGGCAAACTGCATCCTGGGTTGCATCAACAGAGTGGGAAGCAGGTTGACGGATGTGATTGTCCCCCTCTGCTATGCCCTTTTCAGGCCCCACCTGGAGTGCTGCATCCAGGCATCCAGGTCTGGGACCCCCAGCACAAGAAAGATGTGGGGGCAGTTAGAGCAGTTCCAGAGGAGGGCCACAAAGATGATCAGTGTGCTGGAGCACCTCCCCTGTGAAGAAAGACTGAGAGAGCTGTGGATGTTGAGCCTGGAGAGGAGAAGGCTTCAGGGATACCTCATTGCAGCTCTTCAGTACTTAAAGGAGGTTTATAAAAAAGATGGAGAGTGACTTTTTATTCAGATAGTGATAGGACAAGGGGGAACAGTTCTAAACTAGAAGAAGGTAGGTTTAGATTAGATGTTAGGAGGAAATCCTTCACTGAGAGAATGGTAAAGCACTTGAACAGATTGCCCAGAGTCAGGGGTGTTGGAACTAGATGATCTTTAAGGACCCTTCCAACCCAAGTTGTTCAATGATAATATGATTCTATGAATCCATCTTCCTAAAAAGGAGAATGAATTCAGATCTCTGTTTCAAAGGTCTTATTCAGCCATTGTCAGTATTTTATCTTTTTTTTTCTTTTCTTTTTTTAAGTCTAGTTTTAAGGAAAGAGAACAAATATTTGTTTGTTTGTTTTGTTTTCTTTATTTTTTAAGGCAGTAAAATAAGTACTTACTCCCCTATAAGTAGATTTGTGAATTATGTAAAATTTAAAAATGAAAACAACAATGGTTGTCTTAATTTCTTACCTGAGCAAAATGAAACCAGGAGAAGAGTCATTTGGGGGAAAAGAAAAAGTTGGGTACATTTAAATCCAAACATTTATTTTCAAGCACGTGATAAAAATTGTTAGGTGAAGGGCAAGCATTTAAATACCATTTTTTCCTGTGGCTTTTCAATGCTTAAGGAAATTTTTGTAAATACCACATGTAATTCCAGGAATAATATAATTCCTCCATAAATATTCCATTTTCATTCTTGAGATTTATTCATCTCTACCTTTTTGTTTCTGTGCTTTCAGATAGGAACAAACTGACTGAAAATGAATGAAACAAAAATGAATTTGAAAATGAATATGAAACTTTTAAAACTTTAATGACTTCACAAGCACTGTTTCAACTTCTATTTTAACTGTTTCTCAACAATCAAAGCCATGGTACTAGAAGTATAACCTTCTTGTATTTTACATCTAGAGCCCCTGAAAAAACATAAATGTCAAGAAACTTCATGGATGTACAAAACGAACAAACAAACAACACAAAATAAACTAAATACAAGGAGTACAGAGGCAGAGATGTGTGAGAAACTTTGAGATAACAAGAAATTAGGTAGACAATATGAATCTTATGCTATGTTATCTGCATGTAAATTTCCATACTTATATGTTTGCATAGATCAAATCTCACTGTAAATGCCCATGTACTTGTTTAAGATGTATATGGCCAATTTCCAATGTTAGAGTATTGAGTTAACACAGATGTGGATATAACATGAAATGCAGACTACTTAACATGCGCCTGTACTAATGATCTGTATGGGTGCAGGCAGGAGTTTTAGTTGCACCAAGACACGGTTTCTAATAGAGTCAAGTTTAAATATGATTGATAAATTGATACTAATCCACCTTTGGAATAACACTTCTAAATTATTTTATTCCAGAGGATTTTTATGGTCATAAAAGGCAATTAAGTTCCATATGTGTTTACCCGTATGGAGACTATTTAAAGAAAAGTATGTTCTTGCTAGTAACCAATGAATAGGTATAAGTAGAATAGGAAAGTGTTATTCTGCTGTAGTTACTTCTCAGTATGCAGTCTCATCACAAAACTAGAGCATGAGCATAGGTCTCAGGAGACCTGAGTTTAGTTCTGCAACAGTACAAATATCCTGTACAACCTTAGACATCAATCTGTGATATGATGGCTCAGGTATGGGGTTATTGTTGGGGATTAAAACTGCATTACCCTGTAACAATGATTTCAGCTGAATAGATTGGGAAAGAATTGCTTCTGTCTTTGAAATTAAACACATTACCCATATTTTTAAACTAAACGGGACCTGGGCATAGAAACTTAAATGTGTCTACAACTAAATTGTTAGAAAGTTCTCCAATGTTTTATATGAACTAAGTAGCACATTCACAAGAATCCACATACAGATGTAAATTGAAATGTCAAGGAAAGCATATAAATATGTTGATATGTAGAATCTACATATAGATAGATTTATAGATTTAGTTCAGGGATATGTACGTACAAGGCAATTTAACCATGCAGAGAATATAGGTTAGTTCCAAATGCAGAAGCTTTACAGCAGCATCTACATAGCCCTACACAATGTCTAATTGCCTAACAAACAGGGTTAATTGGAATGCAGTGTGCATTCCTTCTGGGAGCTGTGCTAGTTTCTCTAACAAAGAATTGTAAAGTGAATGTAGACATATGAGCTCATGCAGATCTGGCTCAGTATCTTGGCAGGGCATCATGTGAGTGGGCTGTTGGCTTGACAAACTTCCTCTTGTGTCCTTGTTTTACAATGATAGGTATATTGTCTGTGACAGAACTAGACTTAGTTGACAATGATTAGTAATGATAGAAAAAGGCAATAAAAAAGAATGAAATGTATTTCTTGTGTAATGTAAAAATAATATTTTCTCTTGATAATACTCTTAAACCTTGAGATCCCTAGAAACAAGAATTTTCAGAGTTCTACGTAGCAAGTACAGAGGTATAGATTCCTACAGCCCAGTCTTTTGCAACTTCCCAAGAACACTGAGATTTTAGGACTTTGTGTTTTTGCCTGTTTTAAGGGACAGAAAAAAAGTCAGTGTTAAGGATACAAAAGTGTTCGTTTTTGTCAGTGAACTCCCAATGTAAACAAATATTTATGTCATCTCTTCATATCTGATTTCTTTTCAACATTTAAAGGGTTATAATATCAAATGTAAATAACTGTTGGTATTATAAAATATAAGGAAATCGATTGTAATATAAGCTAAATGCAACTCTGTTGGTGAACGATTTCATAGGATTTGGAATAAAGTAGAATGAGAACAGTTTCAATTAGGAGACTAACTATCTTTATTACCCTTCAGAAAAAAATAGATCTCTTCCATGAACCATGTCTCTTCATCAGTCTAGATAATGCCTTGTTAAGCGCTTTATATGCAACATCATGATGCCTAATGTTTTTTAGACTTATCCTGTTGTATTTTTTTCCTGTGTACTTAATTGAAATTAGATGGTACATGTATACATGAAAAGTAGATTCCTGTCACTGTTTGATGAGTAGTAACTTATAACACTAATATTCTCACACTTAGAGAATCATAATCTTCCACCAACAAACCATCATCTGAACTTCAGGGTATAAAGGATTGGGAATGGAGGGGAGATATACCTTACATAAAAACTCAACAGTCATGTCAAAATGACTACATTTTTTTTTAGTTTTTACTGATTCTGAAAAATAGCATAATGCTTTTTTGCACTTATCCTTACCCCTTCTCCACTATCAAATATTTCACTTTTCACCATGCTTTTTCTATTCTATACATTAATAGCAGAAAATATTCTTGTTAATGTCTGAAACAATTTATCTTATTACAGGACAATCAAATAGAAAATGTTAAAGTGTTGTTTAAACTATGTACTGGTTTTCTTCTAATTTGGGTTTCTTCACATAAAAATTGCATGTAAGACCAAATGAGGTCCAGGAAGAAAAAGATTTTAAAAAAACATCCTCCATTTTCTCCTTTATCTTCCAACCACTTGTGTGTCCAAGACTGTTAGAATAACTGGAGTAAGATTAGAATGCTATTTTCAAAGCAAAAAAGATCTAAAGTCTTGATTAGTTGAGAACATATCTGATATTTAAGTCAAATAAAAATCACAGATGATATCAAACGGATAACAGTCATGAGCTGCTAGTGAAGTAACAAAGTCACTGTATCACATCATTTATGACATTGTTAATATGCATTGGTGATGAACACTTCTTGTCTTACAGTGGTGAACTGTTCTGATCCTGGTTTTGTGGAAAATGCTATTCGGCATGGCCAGCAGAATTATCCTGAAAGTTTCAAGTATGGAACAAGTGTGGCATACCATTGCAAGAAGGGCTTCTATCTGTTGGGCTCATCTGCTTTGACCTGTAAAGCTAATGGTTTATGGGATAGATCACTACCAAAGTGTTTGTGTAAGTATTCATTCACTTTAACACTATTCATTTAGGCTTAACCTTCTGGTTCATGATTTTTAGTCATACTAGGCGAAAAAGTGTGTGTGTGTGGTTGTATTGAGGAACAAAACTGGATTTTATGAGCAACATATTGCAAATTGTACAGCTCAGTCAGAAAACATTAAGGCAAGATGGCATGCAGCTTTTCATTGTTGATGTGAAAATGGTTTCAGAGGGAATTATTGAAATATTTTTTCAAATGTCAGAAAGCAAAGATTGTTTGCCCAATTTGGTGTATTTTTATAATATTTAAAAACAGGGAAATCTGAAGGTATTATTCATAAGTTATATTTAGGATAGATAGTGTAAAACAATTAATAATTATGATAAATATTTTTTCTCAGACCTTGTATCGTAGTAGGCATGTGAGACCAAATGTATGGAAAGCTGTGTAGGAAAATCTTGCTTAAGAGGGTCTTTTCATAACTTAACTTCGTACTTCCTCTATCACTTTTTCCTGAGGGTGGAAATCTTCAATTGTTTCCTGTAATCAGTTCATTGAGCTTCAGATCTCTAGAAAACAACAGCTTGGCTGGTTTTCATTTTCCACTGAGATATTTTTCTCCTCTGATCACTATTAATTTTCTGACACCAGGATTGCGAATTATAATGCAATTAAAGGAAATAATAAATTAAATTAAATAAAATTTAATTTGCAAATCCATCAGCTGGCTTTATTTTTCCTTTACAGAAATGTGATTGTCTTTTAAACAATTTATTATATGAATTTGTATCTACATACTAATCAGATCAATAAATATTACGAGACTAGTGAATTTATTTCTGTTTTGTGCTTGTTTCCCTCCTACTACCGTGTAACTGATACCTGCATGACTGAAACAGTTTTGTTTTGATTTTTAGAAAAATCTACACTTTCAGTATCTGTCAATAAGAGCTATAATCTAAAACTTGATTTTGGTCCCATTTCAGCAATGAAATAATTCAGCAATATATGACATTAAAAATACAAAATAGGTTTGCAAGATTTTTCATTTGGCAAGAATGTTTTATTGATGCTTGCATATTTCTCACTTATCTTCGTAAAACCCTGGCCCAGTGGATCCTTTCCAGGACTGGGGACAGGACAATCTTTACAGAAGGAGCAGAAGAAGATAGGGAATGTAAATCACCCATAATAGCTACCCATCTTTCCACTTGAAGCATTTTGAAAGTTTGGAAGCAATTACATGGCTTTCTGGTTTCAGGGAGAGCTCCAGGAAAGCCCTAGCTGTTCATCTGCTCAGAATAGAAGTTCCTGACCTTGCTCTGGGGACTACTGATTGAGACCCTGGGAACTTTCAAATAAGACTGGGAGGTGCCTAAATTCCTCAATCATTTACTGGATCAGCTGCTGCTAATTTGCTGCTGATGGACTGAAACACCACCTGAACCTCAAATATCTCCAGGAAAAAATTAACATTCTTTCATTGAGATAAACTCACAGTGAAATGAATAGGTCTTTTTCTATTAGAAAAATCTGTTTACCTTTTCATAGATGTAGTCTCTCAGACTCTTTTCAAGCACTGTAAAAGAGATTTAATTTTCAAAGGTTATCAGTGACAATCTCTTTAAAGTTTAAGATTGTTTTTAGGATAGGGAAAAATATACAATACTTGGAGAGGCAGGCGAGATGAATTTCAGACCCTGAGTAGACACTATGTTTACTGTGAACAATTCATGTTCAAAAGTAGAAAAAGAGAAATGCACTGCTCCTTTACATGCAAGGCAGTACACAAGCACCATTGCTTAGAAATGGATTATTTTCTCCTTCTTAAGCTAGGAAAATTTTATGCTACTCATTACAAATAATTATACGAACACATTAAGGTTATCTACATGATTTTTCCTCCAAAAACTCTGATGTTTCCATTAACCTCTCCTTTTCCCCCACTGCAGCTCCTTCAGAATTGTGGCAGGACTCACATTTGCATGGTAGCGCAGCAAGCTCATTAAAGTAATTGATCTGGCTGAAAACTAAAACTAAACACTTTAATTATTGTTATTATTTCTGTGGGAGTACTGTTCAGCCAGATCAGTGTCCTGATTTAGTTACCGTTTGCCACATGAATACTTGTGCCAGCTCAAGGAAAGCAGCAGAAACACACAGCTGTGGAAGAAAAGTGGTCAGGACCATCCTTTTGGCAGAAATCCATTCTGCAGTCAGTTCGATATTATCATGGGACCAACTATAACACAAATAATTTTGAGGAACATCAGAAACAATAGTCATCAGAAGTTGTTCATAATTAAGTCTTTTTTTTCTTTCTTTTAAAAATATGTTCGACACATAGGTCATATACTCAAGTAACTTTTAAGGCTTCTCAAGCTCAGTACCTCTTCCTTAAGTGTTGCCTGTTTAAGTTGAGTGACTACTACAGTTATGTAAAACATATATTTGATTTTTCTCTCTCCACTGCATGACCTAAGCTTTACACAGAAAGCATTCAGAATTTTATTTCTGCCTCACCTTAAAATGACATATGTTTCCATGTTTCCTCATATAACAGTTCTGAACTACTTGTTTGCAAGTTATTCTATACCAAAACAGTAGAGGTGATTTTTTTCTCAAACAAAATGTACACATTAACTTAAGCATAAATATGATTCATAATCTACCAGAATGATGAGTAACTCATTTTCCTCTTGCTCACTTTAGAGCAACACATTGCTCAAATAATAATACAGATTATTATTATTATTTTTATTTATTTGTACTACCTAAACTGCCTCTAGTTATTTCATAGGTATGATAAAGCTACTTAACATTACTATATCTGTAATAAAGATGCACACTGAAACATTAAACTTTTGTTTCTTGTTTCCTAGCCTTAACAGAAAAGAGCTGTGTAGTTTGTAGGTGAGGACAATGAATAGAAATGAATGAGGAAGGAGAGTTCTGTATAACTCCAGGGAAAGCTGGGTAGTTAGTTTTACATATAATTTCTATACCAAGTATTATGAAGTAAGTGATCTACAGTGACAGTGAAACTTAAAATATGAAAGAGCAGAAATCCAGAAATAAGTTTATTTTGTGCACTGGCTTTATACGTAATGGTTATAATATGCTTATTTTGTGCCATAAAAATATCTTACAATATTGTGCCTTTTCCTCCGCCAGCCATTTCTTGTGGACATCCTGGGGTACCTGCCAATGCAGTTCTTTCAGGAGATAAATTTACATATGGCTCCATAATTCACTATTCTTGCACAGCGGGTCGAAGGCTCATAGGAAATTCTACAAGGGAGTGCCAAGAAGATAGCCACTGGAGTGGGACTCTCCCTCACTGTTCAGGTAGTTGTACAAACCACCTTGTAATTACATGAATAAGGGTATTCTCAAGCAATTTTAACTGGAGTTAGATATTTGTGGTGTGGGTTTTTTGTTTGTTTGTTAGTTTGTTTTTCCAGTTATCTTTTAATTTCACCAAAAGCCACTCAGATAAATTATAACCATTTATCGAAATATTTGAAAAAATTTGCTCCAATTCTCTTTCTCATTACTGTAGTACCTTTGCTCTTTAGTTAGATGATACAATTGGATGCTGCAGTAAGTAGATGGACAAAACACTGTTTAAAACTGAGTTGTTCTTTATATGTATGCATTTATTCACTATTGTGTAAATATATATTGTTACATATAAAAATGTTGATTAAAAAACACCACGGCAAATGTACTGGCTGGTAAACTTCCTTATGTTCGTTTTTGCGCTTACAGGAAAAGTGAAAAACTTGCCGTTCTTTATTAGTATGGCAATGTGTAAATATCATAAATCTCTGCAGTGTTTTTAGTGCTGCCAGGAAGTTCATGAACAGTTTATTCCCCCCCAGACTAACTATGCAAATTTCAAAGGAGCCATAAAACATTGCATGTTTTAGTTGAAGTCAAGAGTTCAGATGAGGATTGGCTACTAAGTACATCCACCGCATAGTAATAAGTTTTATAACAGAAACAAGCCTATACACTACAGAATACAAGAAAGCAATTACCTGTAAAGTTGTGGAAGAAAATTGTCTAATGAGAAAATTGTTCCATTATTGCTCATTATAAAATCTTTTTATATCTTCCCTTAAGCCCACCTGATTCAGTGTGGTTCAATTCAGATTTGACCATTATTCATTAATTCAAATAGGTGTAAGATATTTAAATTTTGTACTCTTATTTAGAGTTCTTGGACAACAGTCCATTCACAAACTGACTCTTGTAAAGACGCAGAACAGAATTTGAAGCACTGTGGAAAGGAAGCAAATTTAAATCACTCACATATCCTTTCTGCTCTCTATTGCTTAAAGAAGAACGTTTAATTAGAGTCTTCTCACAGCTCTAGGGCTCATTGCTCTCTTGGTCTTTATGCCTAAACCTGAAAGAAATCTCTGCAGGACAGTCATATGGATAATTTCCACACAGAATTGGACTTTTCTTGTTTATCTTAAGCTCAGGTTTATGTCAGTCACCTTTTCATCCAGTAAAAGTTGCCAGATCTGAGATTTCATCAAGACTTTAAAATTTTAAATGTCAGAACCCTCTGGTGCTATTACCCAACATTTCTTACCATGAGGGAGATTCTTATTCTGGTGGAAAGAAATTCTAATCTGTAGCAATTGAGACTCTTCAGATAACAGTCCTCAGTATGATAATATTTTTAGAGACTTTTTATAGACTTGTGTCTGTATTATAAAAATATAGATTTTTTAACCATGAAAGAGTACTGTCATCATCCCATCAGAAACAAAAACATATCTAGTGCAACTAAAACATTGTTACTGATGCAGAATTTAATTTTCTAAGTTTGATTTTGGTCTGACACCCTCTTGTAAACAAGGGGATTCTGTAGGTATTCCTGTGTAAATTATCTTTTCTATCTCATTTATATCAAATTCTATGTTTAGGTCTGTTTACGTCTGAGATAAGAAGTAGGTTAAAAATACATGCCATTTTCATCTTTGGTATTATGACACCTGGAAGAAAAGTTATTGACTGTAATAGAAACAATCCAGTTAGTAGTACTATTCACAAGAGAGTACAGTACCACTACCACAACAGAGAATAGTTGTGTATAACTTCTGTACCACTAATTCTTCTGTGTTGTTTTTTATAGGAAATAATCCTGGCTATTGTGATGATCCAGGAATACCAGCTCATGGGTCTAGACTAGGGGATGAGTTCAAAATAAAAAGTCTGCTACGTTTCTCCTGTGAAATGGGTTATCAGCTGAGAGGATCTGCAGAACGAACATGCCTGCTTAATAGTTCTTGGTCAGGTATACAGCCTGTGTGTGAAGGTAGGTATTGATGACACCATTGGCATTTATGACACCACTGAATAACCTTAATAATGAAATTTTATTATTTAATTAGAAAGAAAATTATATGATGAAAAATATGCTTTCAAATTTCTCTGCAGAAATTTGATACAATTTGCAAGCATTTAATGCTTTGTTTAAAAACCTAAGTCCAAACTAAGTGTATATTGGAGTGTATATTTATAAATATATTTATATATAAATATATAAAAATATATAAGTATATTTTTATTTTTGGAGTGTATATTTTTTATTAAAAAAATCCTTGAGAAAATAATTCAATAAACAAATAATGAGACTGGAAATAGAGAATAGATATCTAAGTTAAAAGTAAAATTAAATGGTACTGATTGAAAATATGAAAATGGAGTGATAAGTAAATCTGTCATCCATCTTCTAGCAATACAGTATTTTCATATTATCTTTCTGTGTAGTGTCTATACATCAAGGACTGAACAAATGAAAAAATAATGTTGTTTTCTTAACTAAGTACAAATAAACAAATATTTCTCTACATAAATTAGACAATTTTTATGAAAGAGATTGTTTTTATGCTAGCTATTTCAGAATAAAAGCAACAAAGAATATTTCTGGAAAACACAGTTAAGAATAAAATTTAAAAATATATAATAAAAAACTTTTATTCTTTATATGCACTGTCACAATTGAAAACCAGTAATGGAAGACTAAAGTTTTAAAATGACTTCTTCCTTTCCAAGAATGCTTGAAAAGTTAGTTTATCTAATACATTGGAGTTGATGGATTCTGTACTATCTTGTCTGCTATACTAAATTATCAACTGGCAGATAGGATAAAATATCTTTAACAAATTCATGATGATTTTTGCTTAGGAATTTTATCACAGTCTCCTCATGTAACAATGTTTTTTTTTCAGTATCCTTCAGCACAGACTGGTTCTCTGTCAGTGTAGATATCACCACAGCTATTTTGAAATGTCAGTGTGTACAGGATCAATATTTACAGTAGAAAATATAAGTTGTTCAATGTCCTTTCTTCTGTCCCTGCATGAAGATATTAAGTATGGCAGCAAGCAGTGACAATCAGTGTTGTGTGAAATGCTGCTGTTTTTGTTTCTTTTTTTTTTCTTTTTCTTCAACATTATGTTTCCATTAAGAAAAAAAAAAAAAAAAAAGAAACCTTTCTTTCCATTTTTCTCTTCTGCTTGGATTGTTTAGTATAAGTAACAAAGAGATTAGGAGGAGACCATCTCTTAGGCTGTACACTCTGTGTGTAATGCATGCCACAGTAACAAGATGGGGGTTTCCAAACCCTCTGAGTTTATAACTGGCTTTATCTCAGCTTGCCAATAAACACAGTTGAGATTTTTTCCACCCGTCAGGAAGTCACACATTGGATAAGATCTTAGTGTGTTAATCCTTTTCTTTGAATCTGTGATTGTTTGAGTGATTGTGTGCCAATTTTCAAGAGGGGTAAGAAAGAAGACCCTAGCAATTACAGGCCGGTCAGTCTCACATCAGTGCCTGGTGAAATTATGGAGAAGATGATTCTTGAAGTTACTGAAGTGCACTTGGGGGACAATGCAATCATTGGTCCCAGACAACATGGGTTCATGAGGGGTAGGTCCTGCCTAACAAAGGTCCTGCCTTTTATGATAAGATCAACCTTCTAGTCAATCAAAGAAAAACAGCTGTTGTGATCTTTTTGGACTTCAGCAAAGCTTTTGACATAGTTTCCCATAGGATCCTACTGGACAAAATGTCCAGCATACAATTTAACAGAAACATCATACTATGGGTGAGCAATTGGCTGACGAACAAGGCTCAAAGTGTTGTGGTAAATGGGGCCACATCTGGCTGGCCCCATTGGCTGGTCACTAGTGGAGTCCCTCAAGGCTCCATTTTAGGGCCAGTCCTCTTCAATGTCTTTATAAATTATTTGGATATAGGACTAGAAGGTGTTCTGAGCAAATTTGCCAACGACACCAAATTTGGAGGAGTTGTGGACTTTGATGAGGGTGGAAAGGCCTTGCAGAGAGACCTGGACAGGTTGGAGAGCTGGGCGATCGCCAACCGCATGAAGTTTAACAAAAGCAAGTGCCGGGTCCTGCACCTGGGATGGGGCAACCCTGCCTATACATACAGACTGGGTGACAAGATGCTGGGAGGGATCTGGGGGTTGTGGTTAACAGCAAGTTGAATATGAGCCAGCAGTGTGCCCTGGCAGCCAGGAAGGCCAACCGTATCCTGGGATGTATCAAGCACAGCATCACTAGTCGGTTGAGGGAGGTAATTGTCCCGCTCTACTCTGCGCTGGTGCGGCCTCACCTCAAGTACTGTGTGCAGTCTAGTACTGTGGGTACCACAGTACAAGAAGGACACTAAACTGTTGGAGGGTGTCCAGAGGAGGGCGACAAAGATGGTGAAGGGCCTAGAGGGGAAGATGTATGAGGAGCGGCTGAGGGCACTGGGCCTGTTCAGCCTGGAGAAGAGGAGGCTGAGGGGGGACCTCATCACGGTCTGTAACTTCCTTGCAAGGGGGAGTGGAGAGGCAGGTGACCTATTCTCTGTAAACAGCAGTGATAGGACCTGCAGGAATGGTGTTAAGCTGAGGTAGAGGAAGTTTAGGCTGGACATCAGGAAGAGGTTCTTCACCAAGAGGGTAGTTGCACACTGGAAGAGGCTCCCCAAGCATGTAGTCACTGCACCAAGCCTGTCTGAATTTAAAAAGCGATTGGACTGCGCACTTAGTCACATGGTCTAAACTTTTGGGCAGACCTGTGCAGTGCCAGGAGTTGGGCTTGATGATCTTTATGGGTCCCTTCCAACTTGGGATATTCTATGATTCTATGATTTGGCACGTGCTAAATAAATTGATATACATCACTACAGACCCCAAAATGCGTATAAAACCCAAGAATATTTACAAGGTTTCCTGTCAATGCATATTATCCCATAGGCAGAAAAGAAGAAGGAAGGAAGGGAACTACTAAAATTACCATTTGCTGAAAGTTACATCAGAATTGATAACCCTGGCTCCATGCCAGTTCTGGCATTGCCATTATTATTATATTGCCTTTACTGAATGTCATGCCTGTACAGAATCAAGAAAGAACCTGTACAGAACCAAGAAGATCTGCACAAATGGAACTAAAATCAAAGAACTAAACATAGAATCGTAGAAATGAAGTAGCAGCTGGCAGTGAAATCAACAAAAAACATGGCATTTCTGTTAGTAATCTCTACTGTCTTCAGGCTTTGGGATGACAATTTGCAAAAAAAAGGGCTGTCTTATCCTTTTGGGATTCATCATATCAGGGTTCTGTCTGTGGACTGATTTCACTTATGTCCAGAAAGAGACAGGATCTTTGACTATCACATTGGGATTCCTTATCCGAGGAGGTAACCTAAAGCTGTGAATAATGGATAAACACCAGTATCTATATTTTTCATTTAAGTTTATCTCTTTTCCTTACATTTTACTTTAATATTTGGGGTGCCAGTTGTATCCATGTCATTTAACAACAATTTGCAATCAACTTATTTTAGACTCCTAAGGAAATTTATGTTATACATTACATATTGGTGGTCAGTTACCCACGTGTAAAACACTTGTGTCTGCTTCTGTTTTGATTATCTGTTATGAAGCATATTTCAGCTAAAAAAATCCAGTGTATATTCTATTTTTATTTTCTTGGCTGAGGTTTTAGTGGGTTATAGGAGACTATTGCTCAATATATCTTGTTCAGTAGAGATCATAGGAGTTGTGGTTCTCTAATAACAAAAGCAAAAGTAATTTAAAACATTGCTGCAGTAAAGTTTGCAGTGAGCAGTTACAGGTCAGTGTATACATAGTCTTTACAGAGTACTTCACACAACCCTTTTGAGTTCAGAATTAGGTCAGCCAAATCTGTAGTAAATACTGTATAGCTAGAATACAGTTGTATCACATTGTGTGATTACTGAGTGCCTTCGTAATTCAAAGCAAATCTAAAGACAAATCTTTAAAGTTTTGTCTGTACCAAAAGTACAGATGATTTAAGAGCAGACTGGGATGCCTACAAAGCAACTAGGACCGTATAGAGACAACTGTAACAGTCCTACAGCAGAGAAAAGCAGGGAGTCTGGTATTGTATTTCTGTCTAGCCAGCAAAATGATGAAGTTGAAGTAATTATGAGAAATACACATCTTCCTTTTTACTCCTATCTGAAGGCCATAATAATAATTTTAACTTGGTAGACCTTCCATGTCATTTTAAAATCATGATTTTACAGTAACAGCAATAGTAACAATAATAAAACAGTGGAAGTTAAAGTGTTCTTTCTGTTATGAAACTTCTTAGAAGGATTTGTATAAGCTTAGTTATGATAGGTTAGTGATTGCATGCTCCTGTTGGTATGGTTGAACAATACCATGATCACAAAATCAAAGTTAAATGTATCTAAGGCTATTTTCTATGTACAGGTACATTCATTGGTGAATATAAAGAGAGCATAGTTCATGGAAACGAAGATAACAAAAACTATGCCAGTTTCCTGAAGGAGTTAGAGTGTTTTAAAACTTAAGGTTTAAAAGCTGTGCACACTTTCTTTGATCATTCCATATTGACAATTGTGTATCACCACCAACATAGTTCACTTTATGCTTCCTGCTATTACTTCCACTCATGACAGAAGTTTCAAATTCCATCCTACTGAATTATTCTCTTCAAACTTTTAACTGTGAAAAGTGAATAAAGCCTCATTTAAAAAAAAAAAAAAAAAAGACATTTATGAATGATTGCAGACATCAGTAATAGTCTTCATTATCTTGAGAGTCATCACGCAGCACTTGCAGGGCAAGCAGGTGATCAGGCCCAGTCAGCACGGGTTTATGAAAGGCAGGTCCTGCTTGACGAACCTGATCTTCTTCTATGACAAAGTGACACACTGGGTGGATGACGGAAAGGCTGTGGATGTGGTCTACCTTGACTTCAGCAAGGCTTTTGACATCGTTACCCACAGCATTCTCCTCAAGAAACTGGCTGCTCTTGGCTTGGACTGGCGCACACTTCGTTGGGTCGGAAACTGTCTGGATGGCCGGACCCAAAGACTCGTGGTAAATGGAGTCAGGTCCAGTTGGAGGCCGGTCACTAGTGGCATTCCCCAGGGCTCGGTGCCGGGGCCAGTCCTCTTTAATATCTTCATCAATGATCTGGACGAGGGCATTGAGTGCACCCTCAATAAGTTTGCAGATGACACCAAGTTAGGTGCATGTGTCGATCTGCTTGAGGGTAGGAAGGCTCTGCAGGGGGATCTGGATAGGCTGAACCGATGGGCTGAGGTCAACTGCATGAAGTTTAACAAGGCCATGTGCCGAGTCCTCCACCTGGGGCGCAATAACCCCAAGCAGAGCTACAGGCTGGGAGATGAGTGGTTGGAGAGCTGCCAGGCAGAGAAGGACCTGGGAGTGATGGTTGATAGTCGGCTGAATATGAGCCAGCAGTGTGCTCAGGTGGCCAACAAGGCCAACAGCATCCTGGCTTGCATAAGAAACAGTGTGACCAGCAGGGCTAGGGAAGTGATCGTCCCCCTGTACTCGGCTCTGGTGAGGCCGCACCTCGAGTACTGTGTTCAGTTTTGGGCCCCTTGCTACAAGAAGGACATCGAGGTGCTTGAGCGGGTCCAGAGAAGAGCAACCAAGCTGGTGAGGGGCCTGGAGAACAAGTCCTACAAGGAGCGGCTGAGTGAGCTGGGCTTGTTCAGCCTGGAGAAGAGGAGGCTCAGGGATGACCTTATCACTCTCTATAGGTACCTTAAAGGAGGCTGTAGTGAGGTGGGGGTTGGTCTGTTCTCCCACGTGCCTGGTGACAGGACGAGGGGGAATGGGCTTAAGTTGTGCCAGGGGAGTTTTAGGTTGGATCTTAGGAAGAACTTTACTGAGAGGGTTGTTAGACATTGGAACAGGCTGCCCAGGGAAGTGGTGGAGTCACCATCCCTGGAAGTCTTTAAAAGGCGTTTAGATGTAGAGCTTAGGGATATGGTTTAGTGGGGACTGTTAGTGTTAGGTCAGAGGTTGGACTTGATGATCTTGAGGTCTCTTCCAACCTAGAAATTCTGTGATTCCGTGATTCTGTGATATTTTTTTTTTGGCAAATTATGTTTAACAGAATCCTGTAATCTAAAACTATTAAATTATAACTGTTGTTCTGGAGGCCACCCAGTTGGAAAGCAGTTTTGCAGAAAAGGACCTGGGAATCATGGTTGACACCAATCTGAACATGAGCCAACAATATGGCCTTGCTGCAAAGAACGATAATGATAATCTTGGCTTCATTATGGAAAGTATCCCCAGCAGGTCACAAGAGGTGATCCTCTACTCAGGTGAGGCCACACCTGGAATGCTGTGTCCAGTATTCAGGCTCCCCTATTAAAGAGAGACATGGACATACTTGAAAGAGTCCAATAAGGGCCACAGAGATTATTAAAGGACTGGAGTACTTCTATGAAGAGAAGCTGAAAGAGTTGGGACTGTTTAGCATGGAAAAGAGAAAGCTCAGGGGAGATCATATCAGTGTATATAAATACACGAAGACCGAGTGCATGGAGTTTGGAGCCAGGCTCTTTACTGTGATGCCCAAAGGCAATGGGTGCAAACTGAAACACAGGAACTCCCATCTGAACACAAGGAAACACTTTTTCACTGTTACTAAGGGTGACTAGGGGTGACTAAATGCTGGCACAGTTTGCCCAGAGAGGTTATGGAGTCTTCCTTTTTGGCTTCAGATGGCCCTGCTTGAGCAAGGTGGTTGGATGAGACGAACTCCAAAGCTCCTTTCCAACATAAACCATTCTGTGAATCTGTGATTCTGTGATTCTGTTATGAGCACAAATGGGAAGACTTGATTGCTCTCAGAGTGTGATAAACTGAATTAAGCAAATATGAGGAAAAGCAATAAATATTATGTGTATATTGTAAGGATTATTTTATAGTTAATATTCTGCAAATTCTTGTTTTGTCAAATATTAAGCATCTGAAGACTCATTGTCCTTGTGTAAATTCCATAAATACATTTGGTTTTCATGAATGCATCCAAGTTTTCCTAATGCAGGTCAGTGTTTTACCTTGACCAGTATCTGCAAATGGTCTCTAATTTGTTTTGTCAGATTCCTGACAAATTTCTGACTGGAATTCCTCCAGTTCAATAAGAAAGAAGGAGCAACAGTTTCTACACCATACTGCTGTGTAGTAAATGTAGCCCTACCACCTCCGAACACCTCTTGGCAGGTTGTTAGAGAAGCCTGCAATAAAAAAGTGAAGTTAATTTTGTGAAAGAGGGGAGGAAAATTGTTGTTGTAATATTTGTGCATTTGTCTCTGTCCAAATCAATTTCAATTAGCAATGTTTTATATTAATGTCCTCCAAGTTGAGTCTGTTAGGCCCACCATGGTAATTGGTAAGCAATTCCTCTGTCTTTTTCCTGACCCATGAGCTTTGACATCCTTCCCTCTGAGGATGGGGAGTGCATGAGCAGCTGGGTGGGCATTTGGCTGTTAGCCAGATTTATCCCACGACTTTATTCCAAGCCGTTAAATTTAATCTTATATTTGATTATATCATTAGGTTAGACTGAACATTTAACACCTTTAGAGACTGTGTGTGTGTGTGTGTGTGTGTGCACGCATGCACATGTTGTAGGAAGAGAAGAAACTCTTGCCAGCTCTTGAAACCTCTGGAAGAGTCATCTTAAGTATGTTCTTTCAGTCTCACGAACCAATTCAAGCTTCATGGAAGACTGAATGAAAGAGTTTGATTTATCTCTCCCAAACTCTTGATTAACACTGCTAATCACTTAACCTCATGCTATTTTTATTTTATTCGTATGAAGAGGAGCAATGTCTGCCCAGAACTGGAATTTTATGATACTTTTGCCAGTGTCTTCTCTGCAGAGATGGTCAAATAAAGATGCCTTACAGAAATGTTAGGAAAAATAATTAAACAAGCAAGCAAGCAAGCAAACAAAGAAACAAATTCTTCTCCCATGATTGTCTGGTCTGCTGGCAAAAAAACAACACCTTAATAAAAGTAAACCACTTTCTAAATCTCAGATATATGAAGCTGAAACATCATCATTGTCTTAATGTAGAGCTACAGGTGCTCAATAGATATTGATATTGATACCAATACTGAACATCTGTTCTTTTCTTGATTCAAGAAAGAAGTGATTCTATATATTATTTTACACTTGAAAGATGAGATACCAGAAGATAGGAAGGGAATAGAAAAATGTGCCTATGAGCAAATCAGAGGCAGAGGTCTGTCAGGATATTAATAAAGAATTGCACCCATTAACCATTTTCTTAGTAATATTTGCTAGAACATTTTTTTAAAAAGGAAGGCTGTTTAAAAATTGACATTTTTTTTTCCAGCTAGTCAACAGTCATGGAAATATTTACTTTTTTTAACCTTTTTCACAGCTGTATCTTGTGGCAACCCTGGCACTCCAGCCAATGGTATGATAATATACAGTGATGGAATATTATTCTCCAGCTCAGTCATTTATGCCTGCTGGGAAGGTTATAAAACTTCAGGGCTAACTACTCGACATTGTACTGCTAATGGGACGTGGACTGGCACTGCTCCAGACTGCACAGGTCAGAAATAAACTTTCTTCTTCTAAAGCTTTGAAGTGCTCAGATTTCCAGCCTGCTTCTGAAAATTATTATTTTGCTAGATTGAAAAAAAAAAAACACACCATATTTTCCCCATTCCTCTGTCTTGTGATACATAAATATTTTATGTGCTTAAAGGTACATTTCAATCTTAATATATGCTATATTTTGCCAGAAATATCTTTTTAAGATGGATACATAGGTAACTTTTCTGTAGTTGTTTATCTTATGAATGCTTTGTGAATTAAAAATATGACATTTTTCCTAAGAATAAGTGTTTGTCTAGAGTTTTTTGTTTGTTTGTTTGTTTGTTTGTTTGTTTGTTTTTTGTGGCTTATGTGCACAGGTATGTTTAAATCAGATTTTATCTAGTTGGCTACATTGCTGCACCAGTTTATACTGTGAGCCATTTAAGCCAGATCTGGCTGATACTCATCCTGCTAAGGGGTTAGGGAGCAGTGAGTTTCAGCTACTCCACCAGAGCAGAGGAGGGCAGCAAGGCCAGCAAGTGCAGTGACCTTGCTGATGAGGCCAGACCCACAGTACCAAGCAAGAAAGGCAGAGCAGGTCCAGTGACAGTAACCTGGGTCAAGCATGATTCACTGATCCCCAGGCAAGTCAGCATGTGGAAAGGCAGGTCCCAGAGCAAGCTGATAGTCTAGTCAGTGGGGTACGTGGCCAGGCATAGGCATAACTGCAATGTGGCTCAAAGACCAAAGGTGAGGCTTTAAGTGCAGCTACCAGACAAAGTGGGAGGCCGTGGACTAAGCTTCTCACAGCTCTCAGCTCTTTCCACTGCACTCTGTTCCCAGGTTACATGTCAGCAGATTAACAGAGCTGGCCTTAAGCACAGACACCCTGGGATGGGGGAAAAGGGGTGGCAAAGGCTATTGATCACTCATGACCCTGAGAGGAAGTTACTCTAAAGTGTGGAAGGGTGACAATATAAACAACATGTTAGAAAACCAACCTAATCTCATTCCTCGATAGAAGTAATGTCAGATAAATAACCTGTGGCCCCAGAGGAGAGCCATGAAATGATCAAGAGGCTGGAGCACCTCACCTGTGACACCAGTCTGAGGGAGCTGTGGTTGTTCAGCCTGGAGAAGAGAAGGCTCCAGTGAGACCTTATAGCAGCCTCCAGAGCCAAAAGGGTACAGAAAAGCTGTGGAGGGACTCTTTGTCAGGGAGTGTAGAGATAGGACAAGGAAAAGTGGCTTTAAACTAAAACAGGGGAGATTTAGATTAGATGTTAAGAAGAAATTCTTTACTCTGAGGGTGGTGAGGCACTGGAATAGGTTTCCCAAAGAAGCTGTGGATGCTCCGTGCCTGGAAGTGTTCAAGACCAGGTTGGATGGGCCTTTGAGCAACCTAGTCTAGTGGGTTGCATCCCTGCCCATGGCAGGGGGGTTGGAATTAGATGATAGGTGAAGTTCCTTCCAACCCAAACCATTCCGTGATTCTAAAATTTAGTAAATTTATTGTATTGTAGCATCACATTTGCCTTATTATATTGCAAACCTCAAATACACATTCTTAACTAGAAAAGTTATTAAGTTTTTGATTTTGTTCAAAATATATTTTTCAAAATTGTTTTTGGTTTGTGCACTATAAAAGGAACATTAGCTATACACAGTTCAATGTTTCATTATTTGTTTCTTTAAAAAAAAAAAACACACTTTTTTTTTTCTTTTTCTTGCTAGTGATCAGCTGTGGAGATCCAGGTGCATTAGCAAATGGCATCCAGTTTGGAAATGATTTCACCTTTAATAAGACAGTCAGCTATCAATGTAATCCAGGATATTTGATGGAGCCTTCTGGTTCATCTACCCTGCGTTGTATAAAGGACAGCACTTGGAACCAGAGTAAACCAATTTGCAAAGGTGTGCATTTGAAAAATAATTTGCAAATGCTATTTTGATATTATATATGAAATTCACTAGTAAACAAATAAATCTATATTTGTATATAAACATATACCTACATTTTATAAATAAATTGTCAAAGCTTCTCTGGGATGATGAAACATGCAACTAAAACATAAAAATACATATTTGTGTAACATTTGTGTTTATGTAGTATATATGTCATGGTACAAAATTAGTTAAAATACTGACACTAATGACGACAGTAGAACCATATAAATCTGCAGTGAAGATTATTGGAGTGGTCAGCTGAAAAAAATAGGAATGAAGTATCCGTCTTCACGCCCAGGGCGTCTGCTGCTTATAAAGGACCTAGATTGCTACCACATCCACTAGCACTTTAAAGTGTCTATAATTAAATTTTGGCCTGTGTGGTTGTCAGACCATACTTTCTGTTGTAGAAATCACCAGCTGAGTGAATGTGCTCTTTGTTGAAAGAACTGATGTATAAATATAAACCTGATCATTTCAGGTTGCATCATTTTGTGCACACTTTCAGAAGCTGGATAACATCAGAGTAGTTCTAAAGAATCTTTCGCACATAATTATGAACAAAGCCAATGTCCATGTCTTCTGAAAAGGAAGGAAGAAAAGGAACAAGTAAATGAACAGACCTGTATAAAGGGCTTTGAATAGTGTTGCAAAATTAATTTAAAATAAAATTCAAATATTTATACTAACATATTAACAGTATTATACCTAGCTCAGTAGCCTGTTTCCAGCAATGATCACCGATGAATTTGTAGGGAAGTGACTCAGAACTAGGTAAAGTTCCAGCAACAGTTCAGTGACTTCCGAAGCTTAGAGGTAGTATTTTTGTATTTAAATTGCATTTCTGTCTATTACAGGCTGCTTTGTAAACACAGATCTTTTTTTCTTTTTTCTTTTTTTTTTTTTTTTTTTTTGTCTGAACAGCATAGATTTACTTACTTTTTTAGTTACAAAAGTATAACAAAATATGATGTTGCATTCTCCTAACTGCTATAAAATCTTGAAATTAAAACTCTTCTTTTTTTGATTCAGCTATCACCTGTGGTCCCCCTCCACCAGTACTCTATGGGAAAGTGGAAGGATCTGATTATCGCTGGGGTGCCAGTGTGAGTTACAGCTGTGCAGAAGGCTATCAGCTATCTAACACAGCTATTCTCTCCTGCGAGGGTCGAGGAATATGGCGGGGAGACATCCCACAGTGTTTGCGTAAGTTTTCAGGATACATTGTATAGGGCTTCACCAAATTGTCTGAGGCTACAGTTATTTTTCTTACAGCTCAAAAGGTAGTTGGCTATACCACCATGGCCTACTGCAAGATTCTTCTTCCTTCTTCCAAAAAGCATAGCTCATTATTAAATTGGTTGTTTGTACCCATTTAAGATCATGGTCTTCCTTTTCCCAAAAGTCACCTCCATCTCATTACCTAATTGGCCCCATCACCATTTTCCTTTTGGATAATTTTTTTGAATGTTCTGAATTTGACTTGTGGTGAACATGATTAAAATTTTAACTTACACTTTTCCTTTTCTAGTTCCCTGTTTCTATTTCCATTAACAGGTGAAAACAAGGTTCCTAGCCCTTAAGCTCATATCCTTGCCCTGTTTTCTTAATCCATTTTTCTTTTTTAAGGCAAGTATATATCTTCATATCTTGTCACTATTTGTTTTCCAGCTTCTTCTAAACCTGTCAACTTCTCCACTGCTTGAAGTCTTGTCAAGACTCTGAAAAACATTTTTCCCTTTACTTCATTAGGTCAAAAATTTCCAGCCATCTTACTTGAGGGTGAATGGATATATTTAACATTGTCTACTTTGAAATTACTTTGTCATCCAAGTATAATCAGCCTTAAAGTGTCTCAATTAAAAGGCCTATCTTTCCAGGTTATATTTT
Source organism: Anas platyrhynchos (assembly GCF_047663525.1). NCBI lineage: Eukaryota > Metazoa > Chordata > Aves > Anseriformes > Anatidae > Anas > Anas platyrhynchos. The sequence goes on from NC_092589.1 coordinate 98,268,989, forward strand.
ATGCTTATAATAACTATAACAGTGGCAATTAATTTTAAATAGCTGCCAATAATTTATTTGAGCTATAATCCTACAGATAAATGAACATAGCATTTGCACTCATATTCTGTATGCCCAACTTGCACCTAAAACAATGGAGAATAATTCTGAGCATCAGATGAAGCACATGCAGTTGTAATAACTTTCTTTTTTTCTTTCCTTTTTTATATATTAGCGGTGTTTTGTGGTGATCCTGGTACCCCAGCAGAAGGACGCCTCAATGGAAAGAGTTTCACCTACAGATCTGAAGTTAGCTTTCAGTGCAGACCCCCTTTTATTCTGATAGGCTCTTCAAGAAGATTCTGCCAAGCAGATGGTACTTGGAGTGGAATACAACCAACATGCATTGGTATTAACTACCATTTCTTGTGCTGATTCTACTGAAAATGTCCTTGATAAAGTATTACACTATCATAAGCCTAAAAATTACCTTTCCAAATATAGAAAACTTCTGTGTAATATAAAAAGAACTAGATAAATAAGGTTATATTTTGAGTATAAAAAATCTAGGATAAACACAATCACATATGAAGTAATTTGTAAATTTACATGATTGCATGTCTGCTGGAAATGCAGAACGTCAGTAAGTGCAAGTGCATAAATTTATTCCATCTATTTTTAGAGTCTTTTAGATACACAGAAGACTTTGGTAGATTAAAGACTGGGTTCTGTCACTGGAGAGTTAAAGGCATTTGTCAGAATCAATCCTAAATGAAAAAGCTTTTTGGAACTTGTGAAACTGACTGATACAGCTCAAAAGGATGAGGTGTCCAGGGTCTGATCTTTTGAAATTCTGATAAACTGCCAAGCACTATCAGTTTCTCATTGACTGATGTGCAAGTGGTAGGCTTTTAGCTTGTTACATAATCAGATTAACTGAGAGAAATGCTGGACACCTGTAACTCCCACTGACATCAGTGTTTGATCCAACTTGGGGTGACTTGCTAGAGAAAATGATTTTGGTGTGATAATAGAAAAAAGTCCTCTTTGATATTTCTATAAATCTTTTCAGACATAGACTGTAGTCCAATTATAAGTTTTTCTGTGACTGAGATATTGGCTCTATGCAAGAGCCAGGTTGCATTCTCTGGGAGAAGGTGGCAAGTGTGACTATTGAAAGCAGCCTGTATTTGTAAATTAAAATGTTAACACTCAATACAATTCTTCAAAATTAATTCATAATTCCTTCTGTCCATAGTTTTTATGAATTGGGCAATCTGTTTTTTTAAGTGAGACAAGGTTTACAAAAACAAAATGTGAAGAATCAAATTTGAAACTGTAATAATGACATTTCTGTTTATATAGCATAATATAGAAATAGATGAAAAATACTGCATCAGAAATAGTACTTTTTATGCTGTTATAATAGGAAAACCTAGGAGCACCTAAAATATTTACAGATATCATTATTAAGCAATTTGAAAATTAAGACCTGTGAACAATAGAACTATTGACTAAAATACCATATAATAGCAAATGATGACAAGCTGTTCTATTCCTGGATATTTGTCATTTCCTTAAAACAGTGTGAGAATGCTTTCTTTTTTTCCCCCACTGATTTTTCAGATGAAACAAATCTTTAAAAAGATTGAATCTTTAAAAAGTCAATTTGACTTCATGTTTCTATAATCAGTAGTATTCCAGCTGATCATAATTTGTAAGAAGTCCCTGAGCTGCTAAATGTGTTTAATTTTTATTCTTGCATATTAGGTCAATGTCTACCGAAGTGTTGGAGCTTTTAGTAAATATCAGTCCAGTTGAATTGTAATGCTCTAATGATGGTCAATCCTGAAAATGGAAGTTGACTGAGAGTGAAATGGCATATGTTTTATGTGTCAGTTTTATGTACCAGTTTTTCCTTTACAGAAAGCTAAAAATTGTTACAGATGAAGTATAGGCCCAAATTATATTCTTCAAGTTGTAGTGTCATCACAAAAGCAGACTTGGTTGCCAAGAGGGAGTCACATAGTACAAAGGGATTCATCAGATTAGATCCCATCCCCTGGTGGATTTGAAAGGACATGCTTTAAGAAAATACACCATCAGAATGCAAAGGGAACATTGATGAAATGTCAAAAATAATTTCAGGCTGTGTTAAGATATACTTGTAAAAATTAGGATCATATAATTAGATAAACCTTTCTTGTTTGGGAAGAGGGCTATATTTTTATTCTCCAACAACAGCTGAGAAAATAGTCCATTTGAAACACTTGACTTGCTATAAAAAAGCAGCTTTTTTGATTCATTTTCTTTTATTTTGGTTAGAATTTCTGATTTAATCAGTTGTTGCTTGGAAAAGAAAAGAAGGAAAATACTTCTGTGTATGTTCCATCTGAATTGTGGATGGTATTTCAGGAGGATGAGATATGCTATGTATTCAAAAAAGTTTAGAAGTTTAGTAAAAATGAATGCAATCCTAATTTTGAAGTCTACATTGCCAAAGGTACCTGCAAAAAATACCCTTAAATATTGGCAATGTACTGAAACAGTACTGTAATCTATCTTTGAAATGTAATTGGAAATAAGAGTTTAATACATAGAAATACACAGGTGCATTAAAAAATGTGATTCTTGTCATTGCTAGACATTGATGACATGACTTAATCTTTGCAAACAATTTTAGACTAATCTTTCTATGCAATAATAATATGTCATGTTTCACATTTTACATTAGATCCAGCTCACAATGCATGTACAGACCCTGGCACTCCACATTTTGGAATACAAAACAGTTCCAGAGGTTATGAGGTAATTCTTTCTTTTATTTATTAGATTCATAAATTGAAGATGCATTTAATAACCTCAGACATATTGAATTATATGTAGGCATCATTGTCTAATGTAAACCTTTGGAAATTTCCACTCCTTTTTAATAAAAGCTTAGGCTTCATTCTGAGTTTGTTTTTGTTTTTGTTTTTTTTTTTTTTTTATGCAGTTTAAAGAAAGAACTTCTAACCTTGCAATATATCATGTATTCAGTCCTTCAGGAGACTTCAATAGGGAGAACTATTTATAAATTGATTACCTAATATGATATGACATGATATAATTACTTTGCTTTATGATCATAATTCTTTCTTACATTGATGAATAGTCAGTAAATACCTAACAACTGAAGACCTGTCTGATCCAAAGGCCATGTAGTCCTTGAGAAAAAGTCAGAAAGCGGCTTTCCTAAACTAGCAATTTATGTTACATTTTATTCAATGTCAGAGAAGACAAAATCGTTCTATGTGGTGGATCCATGTTCTTTGTGATGAATATTCTTTTTATAATTTCCAAATTCCTCACAGGATATTAGTTTACCACGTGACAGTCATAAAAGTGACTGAGAAAATAAAAGTAGATGCAAAAATGACCAATTCACAGTTGTTATTACACTGATTAACTTAATGTCTGTAGATTCTTCAGGTACAAATATTTGTGATTAGAATCTGAAATATGTGCTGCTTGGGTTTCCTGCTTATTTCTGCACCTAGGACAGTGTGCCATTATGATCAAGTTAGAAATGTTATTTAAAAAACCATATCTGTTAATCCCCATGCTTATGCCCTCCCTCTCCTGCAATTGTGCTGTCTGTCACTTCTGTGGCTGTGAGCTTCTTTCTTCACCTTCAACTCCTGCCTGGCTCACAAGTGACAAGGCACTTTTCCCCTAGCCATGTCTTGTGGCCTCACCCCCAGGATGGATCTTCTGGTAATAGGTGCAGTTGCTGCATCTTGCACTTGTACCTCCCTCTGTCATGTCTTCAAAAACAGCTCTAATCTTTGTACCTAATTAAATCTGTTTATTTTGTTTTGCTTTGTTTTCCTTTCCCACTTTAATCTGCTTTATTAGTTGTCTTTGATATTAATACAAGAACTATACTGTACAGTTCATTGATCTAATTTCAGTTGAATACTTCACTTTTAGAAGCAATAGTAGGTCTCCATCTGTTCTAGACATAATCTTTATCAAAAACTTGCTTTCACTCTCAAACTCAAATAGTAATAACCATGTTAAAGTTGTGCATATAGACATTACTGTGGTTGGATCACTGCTACAACAAGATGTAGACCTACCTTAATACTAGTGAGGTGGATTATTTTTTATTTGCATATGTAAGTATGCCAGTTTATATGACTTAACCAAATTTAATAAATTTTAACAGTCTTTCCTTATTACTAACAGGTTCGATAACAGGCAGCTGACTTTCATAGTTTTTTTTTGTTTGTTTTTTTTCCCAACCTACAAACATCACTTCTTGACCAATTCATCTGGTGTCCTGCTTCATTTTATGACATTCCTGTTTCCCTGCCCTGTGACTATTGCAAATAGTTCCAATGCATTTTTTCTTTTCATTAAAGAATTACAAAAAGAGTAGACTGCTTTTGTTTTTACTTTTTCTTTTTTTTTCCAGTAAAATGAGAAAAAAAAAATATAACTCTGTAACTACCTTGTACCTAGGCAAGATTTTTTTTTTCTTCATCTTTTGGATCAGCAAGGAAATATTTGCAGCTTACTGGTGTCACACTTGGTAATTTTACATGAATCAAAATGACAATCAAAACTAGCTAGACTATATTCTACTCTCTCCTAGACATGCTGTGTGTCCTTGGCATGACAGAGAGATGAATATGCTTAAAAATAGTAATAAATAGATATGTCTACAAAGCTATGTCAATAATTTGACCTTTAACAATAGCAGTAGATTTCCCAAGCCATTTCAGGAAGACCTGAAGTTACATTTGCTGAACATCTATCATGATGATAATCTGTTTTTAGGTACCTAATTGTATAGTTAACTTAAGTAGCTATTTTTGAAACTAATGCCTGTTTTTAATGTCCATTGAAGTCATTCACTGAATTTTGCAGTGTAGAGTAATCTGCATTTATATACCTGCAAGCTATTTTACTGTTATGCACTGATTAGTGCTTTTGAAACTTGCTTGCATTTATCTGTGTGATGTTAATAATAATATTAACTTTTGTTGTTGCCTTATCATAAGTATTGACAAAGTATTTTATGGAAAACTAGAGCAATGTCTTACTGGTCAGCCCCACATCCTCAAATGTCTTGGGCTGCAGTAGCACCCTGGTTACTTTTGTCAATGCCATCAATAATTCCATTATACTATGAAAGGTCTTCCTTCATCACTTTCACATTTTTATTCAGATTTCATGCTTTTCTTTCCTCAAAACATGCCTAAGTAGAGTTTTCATAGTTATTTTTCTTCTGGAAAGGTCATATCACAGTTGACCATAGAAAGGCTTCCAAACCATTTCTTTGTGAGTTGAACATCTCCAGTAAAACTTACGTACTTAATAGTAACAAATACAATGTGAAGAATTGCGACCTGGAGTTTTCTGGAATTTAGTTATGGATGCAACTGTTCCTTGCATTTTTTTTTCCTTTTTTCCCTTAAAAATAATTTTAATGAAGTCACACAATGAGAAACCTTTAAAACAGACTTAATTGTCAAATTAAATTGAATATATGCAGTGATATACAGAGAGGTACATCTCTGTCATTTAGTTTGTTTCTGTTACACTAGCAAAGTAATAAACTGAAATGCATGTCTTGTTCTTTTCCATGCACACAGCCTTGTCAATATTTTTCAACATACTGCTTTCAAATAAGGTTATGGAAGATGAGTTACTCGAGATTTTCATCTCATGCAAAAACTTAAATACTGTAAACAGAGGACACTTTTTGAAAAAAAAATCTCTGCTAGTTTATCACGGTCTTGATATCTATCTGCAGATGATGGATACCTCTTTCATCTAATATTCTGTTTTGATCCTTAGGTTGGGAGCACAGTCTTTTTCAGATGCAGGAAAGGTTATCATATTCAGGGATCTACCACCCGTTCTTGTCTTGCTAACTTAACTTGGAGTGGCATACAGTCTGAATGTATTCGTAAGTCTGTTTTCTTATCTGAGTTTGTATGCTGTGCAATTTTGAAAGAGCTACAGGCTGATGCATGTGTAAATTCTTAGTAAATACTATGTTACAAAAAAGTCAAATTTATTTAACTGTATTCTTTTTTTCTTTCTATTCTAAGAACAAAGATGTATTCAGAATATTACTTTGAAGAAAGATTTTTCAGATAATATTTTCTTCTTGAGGTTCACAGCAATTTAATTAGAAATACTTATACAAATATTATTGTATTATGATACAATAGTATTATTATTATACAATAATTTTTATTCAGAAAAGTTTTCCTCATTAACCCACTGCATTAGGTGCTTTAAGTTAATATATCTTTTTTTGTGTGTATACTGGATAATTAGTGAACAGGCACCTGAAATATGCATGGGACTATTCTGTTGGCTAGATATTGTAAATTATAAACAACTTAACAAAATTCAGCTTTTCTGGGTTATGTATGGATATATAAATGATTACTGCATTTATGTCTTTATGGACATTGAATAACTATTGTATTAAAATACACTCATCTAAGCTAAAAATATTTAATGAGAATAACCTTAGATTCTTATCCTATTTAAAATTAACTTCGTATTGTTGTAAATTAATGCACCGGAGCACAGAGGAAGAAGCATACTGAGCAACAGTATCTGTTATAATCAGTGTACTATGATAAAGCCTTCCTATGGAACTTTTATGTCATTTGAAATTTATAATGAATTTATTTAACACAGTAACCACTCTAATTTTCAAGACTCTTTAAAATGGCAGTGATGCTTGAAGCTGTGACAGTACAAAAATTCACAGGACATATGCAATAGCACATGCTTCTCTTCATTGTAACAGTTTTCAGTCTTGCTATCATGATTTAGTTTTGCACAAGAATATCTGATAGTATCATTTCCATCTTCCCACACTAAAAAAAGCATACACATGGAGTATAGTAACATTTCTAAAAGGTGTACGAGCTTACGGAATAAAAGGGAGTAAGTTGGCATGTGTGCGTTTGTTTTAAATTTAATACACTAATCCTATGGACACTGTTTGCCACCACTTTTTCTAACTCTTAAAAACCCTTTGCAGCTCATGCTTGTAGGCAGCCAGAGACACCGGCACATGTAGATGTGAAAGCAATAGATCTTCCTACTTTAGGATATACTTTGGTGTATACCTGTCAGCCAGGATTTTTTCTTGCTGGTGGATCAGAACATCGGACATGTAAACCAGATATGAAATGGACAGGAAAATCTCCTATTTGTAAAAGTAAGTCATTACATGAGTGATATATTGTGCTCTACTCGGTCAGATTTCATTATCTGTGACATTTTTATTTTATATAGTAGGATCGAATATTTCACAATTGCTGTTTAAAAATGCATATGACACAACAGAATGATAGAATCCTAGAATGGCTTGGGTTGGAAGGGACATCAAAGACCATCTAGCTCCAACACCCCTGCCATGGGCAGAGATGCCACCCACTAGATCAGGTTGCCCAGGGCCCCATCCAACCTGGCCTTGAACACCTCCAGGGATGGGGCATCCACAACTTCTCTGGGCAATCTGTTCCAGTGCCTCACCACCCTCTGAGTGAAGAACTTCCTCCTAACATCTAACCTAAATCTACCCTCTTTCAGTTTAAAACCATTTCCTCTTGTCCTATTGTTATCTGTCCAAGTAAGAAGTCACACTCCATGTTTTTTATAACCCCCCTTTTAAGTACTGAAAAGCCACAAGGAGGTCTCCCGGGATCCTTCTCTTCTCCAGGCTGAACATCCACAGCTCTCTCAGTATTTCTTCATACAAGAAGTGCTCCAGCCCTCTGATCATCTTCATGGCCTTCATCTGGACCCACTCTAACAGGTCCATGTCTTTCCTGTGCTGGGGGTCCCAGAGCTGGACTCAGCACTCCAAGTGGGACCTCACAAGGGCAGAGCAGAGGGGGCAATCACCTCCCTTGCCCTGCTGGCTCTCTGTTGATGCAGCCCGGGATGCAGTTGGCCTTCTGGGCTGCAAGCACACACTGCTGGCTCATGTTGAGCTTTTCATCCACCAGAACCCCAAGGCCTTCTCTGCAGGGCTGCTCTCGGTGAGTTCTCCTCCCAGTCTGTCCTTATGTCATTGCCCTGACCCAGGTGCAGCACCTTGCACTTGGACTTATTGAACCTCCCTCAGTTCTCTTGGGCCCACTCAAGCTTGTCCAGGTTCCTCTGAATGGCATCTCTTCCTTCTTTAATATCAACTGCACAGCTCAGCTTGTGTCATATGCAGACTTGCTTGAGGGTGCACTAGATTCCTCCAAGTCGTTGAAAAAGATACTAAACAGCACTGGTCCCAAGACAGACTCCTGAAGGACACCACTCATCACTGGCCTCCACCTGGATATGGATATGGAGCCATTGACCACAACTCTTCTGGCTTCAGCCGTCAAGCCAATTCCTTATCAACCAAATGGCCCAACTTTCAATATGTCTCTCTCCAACTTAGAGATCAGGATCTCAAAGCCTTACAGAAGTCCAGATAGATGGCATCGGTCAATCTTCCCTTATTAACTGATGCAGTCACTCTATCATAGGAGGCCACCAGATTGGTCAGGCAGGATTTATCCTTGGTGAAACCATGCTAGTTGTCTTGGATCACCTTGTCTTGCATGTGCCTTAACATTGCTTTCAGGAGGATCTCTTCCACAGTTGCTTACCAGTTCATAGCCCCCCATGTCTTTTCTACCCTTTGTAAAAATGGGAGTGATGTTTCCTTTTTTCCTGTCACTGGGGACTTCACCTGACTGCCTTGATGTTGCAAATACGTTGGAGAATGTCTTGGCAACTACATCAGCCAGTTCCCTCAGGGCCCAGGGATGCATGACATTGGGACCTATAGACTCATACCTGTTCAGTTTCATCAGGTTGTCTTATACCTGCTCTTTGCTTACAGTGGGAGGGACTTTGTTCCCCCACTCAAGGGACGTGGGAAGCCTGACTGGCAGTGAAGACTGTGGCAAATAAGTTGTTGATTACCTCAGCCTTCCCCATGTCTGTTGTTTTGCGTTTTTCCTTCTTATTTATCAGAGGGGGTACATTCTCCTTGGCTTTTTTTTTTTTTTTTTTTTTTTTTTCTGGCCAATGCACCTATAGAAGCCCTTCTTGTTTTTCTTTGCATCCCTTGCCAAGTTTAATTCCATCTGTGCCTTGGCTTTCCTGATCCCATCTCTGCACATCTTGACAGCATCTCTGTACTCTTCCTAGGCCACATGTTTTTGCTCCCACTGACTGTGCATTTCCTTCTTGTGCCTCAGTTTGACCAACAGGTTCTTGCTCAGCCATGTTGGTTTTCTGCCTTCCCTGCTTGATTTCTTACATGTGGGGATGGAGAGCTATTCCACTCTAAGAACAGTACCCTAAAAGAGCTGCCAGCTCTGAGCAGTTCCTCTGTCCCTAAGGACAGTATCCCAGGGGATCACATCCACTAGGTCTTTAAACAGCTGGAAGTTCACTCTTTGAAAGTTTGGGGTCTTGACTTTTCATAGAACCATAGAATGGCTTGGGTTGGAAGGGACCTCAAAAATCACATAGTTCCAACCCCTCTGCCATAGGCAGGGATGCTGCCCACTAGATCGGGTTGCTCAGGGCCTCATCTAACCTGGTCTTCAACACCTCTAAAGACATTTCTCTTTGCCAGGCCACATTCCTCAAGATCATGAACTCAACCAAGACATGGTTGCTACAACCCAGACTGCCCCTCATCTCCAAGTCTTTAATGAGTTCCTCCACACTGGTGAGCATTAGGTCCAGTAACACTTATCCTCTGGTTAGTTTGTGTAATCCTGGACCAGGAAGTTATCCTTGACACAATCCAGGAGTCTGCTGGATTGCTTATGGCCTGCTATGTAGCTTTTCTAGCAGACATCTGGGTGGTTGAAACGCCCATCAGGATGAGAGCCTGTGAGCATGTTGCTTCTTGTAGCTGAAACAAGAAGGTCTTGTCAGGTGGCCTGTAGTAGACCCCAACCACAAGGTGTCCTTACTGGACATCTTACTAGTCTGGTCCTTAACTTTTACCCACAAGCTCTCAACCTGTCTGTGGCTGTTTCTGAGAGGCAGCTCTTTTGCAATCTATCCATGTCTTAACATAGAGGGCAACACCTCTGCATCTCCTTCCCTTGATTGCAGTGTTCCAGTTGTGTGATTTGTCCAAACATGTTTCTGTTATAGCAATTAGGTCATAGTTTTCTGATTGCATTGTGGCTTCTATCTCCTCCTGCTCATTTCCTATGCTGTGTGCACTACTGTAGAGGCATTTCAGCTGGGATATTGACTGTATCACCTTTTTAGAGGAGCCCTTCCTAATTCCTTTCTGACAATTCACAGATATTTTCCTGTTGCTTCCTAAAGTGTTTCTGTTCCCTGTTTCTTTTCCGTTACTCAGAGGTACATCCTCTTCCCCCACTAAACCTACTTCAAAGCTCTGCTAATAAGCTTGCTACCCAGAAAGTGTTTACTTTATGAAATGTTTTTTACCTTATGTTACCTTATGTTATGAAATGTTTTTTTACCAATAGTTTAAAAAGTCAAAGTAAGCATAGCATCTGGAGCTCATGGAGGAAGACATAGGAGTATATGTATGTAAATGCACAGGCACACATACATAAGTTTATTCCTTAAAAGCAAATGAAAAAATAATATAAAGTATTACTTTTAACTGTATTCTTCCTAATCTTTTTGGCATAGTTTTAAAGAGTATTTCAATGTGTTCAGTGTTTAATGCATGATTGTATTATAAAAGTATTTCACAGGAGTTGACTTTTAGATTCATTCAGGTGTGATTTTTGTCTAAGAGAAACTTCTAAAATAAAAATGAACAAAATATTTTAAAATTAAAATAAATCTTTGCACCAGGTTTCACTTTTATTTACAGCCATATAAATTTCATATTGTTTTGCTAATATAACTCTAAGTTTGTAATTGTGAGGGCTAAATTTGGCCTTTATATGTAAATAAACATGGCTATACATTCCCAATACATAGAAATAAAAAAAACAAACAAACAAACAACTACAACAAAAAACATTTAGAATATGAGCAAAGTAAAAAACAATCAGATACGTGGGAAAGATGCATGCAACACATTTAATTCTAATGTGTCAAAGAACTCTAAATAGATTTGAGGGCTGAACAGTATTTTATTTTTCTTAAAGGTATGTTTTTTTTGTTTCAGCATTGAGAAGTATGATCTACCCATAAAAATTTATCTTACTGTAGATCCATAAAGGATGATTTTTTAGGGGTAATATATAACTAATACAGTGAGATAAACGATAGATGTTTTTTGTTGATTTTTTTAAGAAAATGCAGAAGAGGTTTATATAAACTAATACAATTTTTCTTTGCATGCAGTCTTTAGGTATGATTTTTTATGTACCTCACATTTTTATGCTATTTTAGCACTTAGTCAGTCTAATCATTGAATTTCTGCTACTAAAGAAAAAACATACAAAAAAAGAAAACAAGAAAAAACAACAAACCAAACCAAACACAAACCACGCAAGACAGAATCTATTACTAGTTGTTTTTTTTAAATGACCAACAATATGAGGCCAGAACCTTAGGTGCCATCAAAGAATTTAACTCTGCTGAGTGCACTAGAAGTACAGAAAAATATACCAGTTATGATTCTTTCCCATGATATCTGATACTGTCATTTTGATCTAGCTATTTGGCTTTTGCTGGTTTGTGTCATAAATGTATCAACCTTTTTTAACACAGTTTTAATTATATTTAATATATTATGAGTAATTATATACAGTATTTGTCCCCCCTATAAGGCTCTCTTTTATAGCACTGATATAAAATTATAGGCCTAACTGTATAAAATAATTGGCTAATCAGACCACTTTTCACACTAAAAATGTTGTTTTCCTAAATTATTTTCTGATGGCTTTCATTTAAGTGTATAGGTTTGAACATGTAAAGTATTCAAGACTTCAGTTATTTCTGTTTTAAAAATAACTTTATTGGATAAGGGATAATTGCAACAATCAGACATTGTTTTAACATTCTATTAAAAAATATCAAATATGTTCATGAAAATGATAATTTGTCTTTTTACTTGTAGGTAAAGGAGTCAGAGAAGTTAATGAAACAATAACTAAAACTCCAGGTTTGTATACAAGAACAGTTTTAGATCTAAATAAATTAAACTGATTCACACCTTAGGTTGCTATGGATGATAAAACTATTACCAGTATTTAACTTAGGTATTTTATAACTAATTTCAAAGGAATATAAATGTTGAAGTCACTCATGATAAGTACCATGTTAAACCTACTCTATGAAGTTATTTCCAAAACAAAATTTTAATAGTTTCTACAATACCAATTCTGTGAACCGCACAAAAAAAATTGTCAAGCCAAAAGCATAAAGCATATATAAGAAGTAGATTTGAAGGAGTTTTATATCAGAGAGATTGCTATAATGGAGAGCCTTATGAGCATAGACTACAATTTTAAGGGTTGGATTCAAAGTTTTGTCTTTTACATTTTTCTTGACCGTCATTTCATAGGTATTCTAAGTCAGGTTTTCCCAAATGGTATGGGCCATATGTGTGCAGTCAACTTTGTCCTCCTGCCACTGACAAAATATTGAAAAAATATTGAAATACCTCTGATAATTCCTTTTTGTAGATCTTCTCATGTTCAGTCATTTTTAGAAGAAGAGACCTTTTTTAAAAAAAAAAAAAAGTTAAACTAAAAAGTTAAATTTTTACCAATTTAACTATAAGCAGATTTTTTACCAAATAAATTAGCTTGCAACTGTATATTCTGAGTTTTAGCAAACATCAGGGAAAACAAGATGAATGCTTAACAGTCACAGCAATTCATGGAAGGACTCTGTAGAATAGATGGGATAAAAAGGTATTTCTGCTAATAAATAACCTTGCCAGTGATATTAGTGAGCATGTCAGGTGAAATCTGAAATGAGTTCTTTTCAAATACATCACTTCTATAGACTTGCAGCAATTTGGGAGGTAATGTGCATTCATTATAATTAATATACCATCTTAATTTATTATAGGATTCTCATCACCACACTGCTAAGGTATGCATTAATCTGATACCACACAGGTTTTGAAGTTCAATGCCAAATTAAATTATAGACCAAGTCAAATACATTCACTATGCAGAGCATCAGTGTTAGTTCACACCATATCATGTCCCTTATGACCAATTTTGATAAATAATTAATTGATCATGCAAATAATGGTGATTAGAGAATTGAATCTGTGTAATAAATGCCAGTAATTAACAAAAGCATTTTTTTAAATATATTTTTTAAAAAACCTATTTTTAAAAAAAATCAAGTCTGCACTGTTATTATGTCTTTTAAAATTGTGAATTCTATTAAGTATAGAACACTGTATTTTGGAGCATTTTCTTTACCTTGTTATCTTGTCTTTTGGTTGAATTTCATTTATTGCTATCTATATTTTATGGGATTAAGCTAATATTTGTCAACTACAGTTTTTGTAACGGAATAAATTAATGTTGTCATTTTCAATCTTCAGATGTCTGAATAGAAATGATATTGTTTATTAAATTACTATTTTTTCTAGTTATAGTTTTTATAAGAAATAGTAATACCATTTTAACAGTACTGTAAATTGTAATAGAATATAAATTGTAAATAATGAGTTCTCACAATACCCATGTGAAGTTTAGCAACTATAATATTGTGTATGATTCCTATGGTTCTCACTGCTTTGTATAGCCTTTGCAAAAATTGTTAGGAAGCTGTTTTAATTAGTAGCTACGGATTTTCCCATTCCTTACGTTTGGAGGATAATCTGCAGTTGGTGTAGAGTTCATATAATAACCACAAAGTTAATTTTACTAATTCTACATTTCTATATTGTGTGGGAAAGGCAGACATTGTAAGGGCTGGACAGAATTGAGTCAGAGCCACTAAGATTCCTCAGCAACTTCTATGGGACAAAGATTAACACATATTATGGGCAGTTAAAACAGTCAAAGATACTAGACATTGAAGATGTTAAATGTGGAAACAGAAGTGTGGTGTCAGCTCCTTTATAAAAGTCTTATAACAGGTACTAACCTGTCAGAACTGTAACATGTAATACTAGATGTTCACCTTCACAGGGATAAATTCAGATACATTTTAATTAACAGCAAATAATAAAAGACCAATAAAAATAATTTTAACATTTTTTAAATGTCAGGTTTCAAATTTACTGTAAGTAACTATTGTAGGAAAGCAATGAGAAATATCTAGGAAAAAAAAAAAGTCTAAAAGATACTTTACAAAATTAATATGTTCTCAGGAAATATATTATCTTTAAGTATTGTGAGATCCCAATTGAAATTTAAGCAATAATGCATGGAGAAAAGGTGTGGAGAAAAGACTGATAAAAACTTGTGCTAAGCTGTATCTGGAATTCAGTGAAAACAGTAGAATGTCATACACAGCGCTGCTTTGTTCATGAAACAAGTAGGGTGGCCTAAGAGTGTCTGCTTCCAGGAATCCCTGACTTGAAAAATATTCTTCCCTCTTCTTCATCATATCCTAAAGCTACGGGTCTTTAAGGGTAGAGTCCATCATTTTTCATAGTCTTTGGGACATTGACTGAAGCACTCAAGCTATGAAGTGTGAGATTATTTAAAAACATATTGTGATGGACAGGTATGATATAGGATAGGCAATTGTGTTGAAAGATCATTAGATATATTGTTCTAACAATTGTTAATTTTTTACTGTAATACCTCCTTAGAACAGCAGAATGATGCTGTGACAGAGAAACTGAAGAATGTAAGAGTGTCTAGAAAGATTGCTACTTTGTTGTAATTTATTTCTTCTCTTCTCTTCTCTTCTCTTCTCTTCTCTTCTCTTCTCTTCTCTTCTCTTCTCTTCTCTTCTCTTCTCTTCTCTTCTCTTCTCTTCTCTTCTCTTCTCTTCTCTTCTCTTCTCTTCTCTTCTCTTCTCTTCTCTTCTCTTCTCTTCTCTTCTCTTCTCTTCTCTTCTCTTCTCTTCTCTTCTCTTCTCTTCTCTTCTCTTCTCTTCTCTTCTCTTCTCTTCTCTTCTCTTCTCTTCTCTTCTCTTCTCTTCTCTTCTCTTCTCTTTTCTCTATTCTTCCACTTTAGTTCCTTCAGATGTATTTTTTATAAATTCACTCTGGAAAGGGTTTTATGAATATTTAGGAAAAAGACAGCCTGCTACTCTGACTGTTGATTGGTTCAATACTACAAGCAGCAAAGTAAATGCCACATTCACTGAAGCATCCAACATACAACTCAAACTATCAGGTAGGCTCAGAATTCAATGTTATAAAATCTGTCCTTTTTACATTTGTTTTTTTCTTGATCATTTTTGTTCTATTTTCTCTTGAACAGGAAGCAAAAAACTTTGTTTTCACTAAAAAATCTTTTTCTGCTTATTTTCCAAAAGGGAAGGTACTAACAGTCACTTTACCATGTATTTCAGTTATTTTTATGTAGTTACCCACCTATTTTTCCCATTACATTTCAATTTCATTCCTATTCATTTCATTTCCATTACATTTACATTGGTTGTTTTTTGTTTGTTCATTTTTTTGTTTGTTTTTATTAATCTCAGACTGGTGGGTAGCATTGACCTTTTAAACTCACAGGTGATTCTGTGATATGCAAAGTGTATGCAGCATTTTAAGAACTGTAACATTGAAAAGATCCATTATTCAACAATGATCTGCTTTAAAAAACATCTGCTTTAAAACAATATGGTCTTGATAATGGCATGACATACAATAGTATGTAGTAAATTATGCATACCTTTTAATCAACATTGTATATTCCTTTCTTCAAATCTGACACCGTGATGTTCTGATCTAGTCTCTGATCATAATTATATTTGACATGAGCATTATAAGCTATTAGTACCTTTTAAGGTAAAGGATTCTGAGAGAATTTCCTTATTGGCTACCTTACAGCAAATTTTCTTTCACTTAAGCACTGTTATTTACTGGAGTAATATAACGTTGTGTTGTCAGTAAAATCCAAATTTTTCCAGTTCTAACTGACAATCTTATCTTAGCAGGAAAGTAATTCTCTGTGTATTCAGAATTACTGAAATAGTGCATGAAAAGACAGATATTCATGATCATTTATGTATAAAATCTAACAGTATAAAAACATCTTTGCATTTTATTACCAGTTATAGTATGGACAAAGGGCAAAAGATGAATGAAATTAGATCCTGTTATTACAGCAATGTAAACTCTTATTTTATCCAAGTTTTAAAATTATGTTCTTACATGTTCTTTACAAAATATTTTACTTCTAAAGCAATGTACTTGGCTTTGAAATGATACTTGAATAAAATAGTTCAAAAATTGTTTAAAAGGCATGTGTCGTTTATATTACTAGGTGTTTACAAGAAAGAAGAAGCCCATTTGTTATTGAAAATTTTTCAGATTAAAGGACAAAGTGATATTTTTGTAAGCAAGTTTGAAAATGACAACTGGGCACTAGATGGTTATGTAAGTAACCAGACTACTATAGCTTGCTAAGTTTAAATTTTAAAGTAATTTGTGATTTCCTATATAACTAAACAATTTTTGTATTATAAATATTGAATACAGCACACTAGATGTCAGCGTAGAAACCACATTATTTTTCTTTTCCGAATTATGTATATAATCTTCTATCTCCCACACTCCCATTAGAATTTTTAGCTTACTAAGTGGAAAGTGAAGTGAATCAGCATATTATGCTATGTTTTTGCCTTGTGTAGTTATACATGAGTGGGAATTTTACCTTTATTTGTTTGTTAAATAGTTCACTGTCAGAAAAATTAAAAGTTAAAAGAACTCTCACCTTAAGAAGGGATACATAACAGGAAGTTCTTCACAGAAAGTGAGAATGAACACTATTGCATTAGAAATAGCAGCTGTTTTCCTATATTGAGGAGTAGTATAGGTTTGGCACATATTCAGTCAATCTCAGGAAAACTATTTACACAATGATTTTTCAGCATAAAGAAGAGGGTAAATATGTAGTACCTTAACAGACTATTTTATTTGACTTAGAATTTTCACCTGAAGGATTTTTTTTTATTGTCTCAATATTTATTAAATGTTGATTCTTAGAGTTGCGATTTAATCTTGAAGAAAAAGAGTTATTTTCCTCTTTGCAGTTTTCTTTTGTGCCTCATGTTGCTGTCTATGGGAAATATTTTAAAGACTGACAGCTTCATCTGTACACTTAACAAAATCTGTTAATATCAATTAAAGAATGTTCAAACCCAGCATTTACATCAGATGTTTTAAAGTCATTCCAAGTGTTATTTTAAAATTGTAACAGTGATGCAAACTTTCAATGATAAATGTTCTATAAACATAATCACTAAGGAAGTGAAAAAAAAAATCTGTAAAAACTTCATATAACTAAATCAGAAAAAAGGGTTAAGTATTCTTATTTATTTATATCAGAAATAAATTTTATGTTTTCTTCTTCCTCAACCTACTCTAGGTGTCATCAGGGCTTGAAAGAGGTGTTTTCACCTATCAAGGTGACATACATGGAAAAGACTTTGGAAAATTTATGCTCCAAAGACAAGGTAAATGCATTCATAGAGCTTTAGGATATATATTTGGGGGTTTTTCAAGAGCCAATTCAACAAATGACTCCCATCAGCTTTCTAGCTGAAGCAAGCATGATTATTTCATGCCATTGCTATTATAAAATATACAGTGCATATTTGAAATCTGCAGTTCAAATACCAAGTTCATTCAGCTTAATATTTTACTATCTCATCTATTGTAGCATAGCTACCTAATGAAATGAATACAGAATGTTCCTAAAGAGCCATTGCAACTGTTTCCTTTTCTGTGTACACTTTATATAATTAAAAAATAAAAATAAAATGCATGTCACACAATGCAAAGCTTTTTTCTGCTCAAATGCATAAATTGCAATCAGAATCACAAAGGAAATTAAAAGGAAGATTCGACACTGATTTAAACATTCATTAGGAAACTGCTTATTTCTGGTGAGGGTACTTTTCAGAATATGTATGTGTTTAGACAGAATTCCACTTCACCGTCAAAAATATGAAATGTATGACTGAGGTATATATTCAAACACTACTCCAGCAGCTGCTGATAAACTAGTTATTTTTACTTAAAAAATAATTTTGTCATAAAAGCTACTTAAGTATTTACTCATTAAATATTTGCTTATTAAATAGTTTTGAAAAATACCAGACATGGACATTTGCATTTCCTGATCCTGGAACATGATGTTTACAGCGTAGTATATACACAGCAAAGTACTGGGCTTGCATGGAGAGACAGCCCAGCTAGTATGTCAATAGCAGAGAGTATCTACATTTTATAAATTGCCTCAGTTCCATTAACTTCACTGGTACTGTACCCAATGCTTTTTACAGTTCTGCCAAAACTCCCTTGTATTTCTACACTCTATTAACTGCTGTGATATCAGTTACCCTAAGGATTTGCTCATGTTGGCCACCTCTTAAAGTGCTATATATATGTTTAATCACAAGGCAAAAAGATCTTACTCTTCAGTTTCTCAGCCTAAGAACTGCCAGTTTTTGAAGCTGAATATTATTTCAGTCTTAAGAGTAAACTCTTATGTGTGACAGATTATCTATCTGCCCGTGTTTTGGTATAATCCTTATCATCATAATATCTAAGCTGCTTTTTCTTTCTGATTTTAACAAGCACGCTGTAAAAATAGAGCACCAAGATTTGCTCAAGCATGCATCTTATTTAATAGGCTTTGATATTCTATGATTGATTTTTTTTTTCTATCTCACAACAGTGGGGATATGGGTTGTTGGATTTTGTTTTGTTTTCTCTTTTTCTTTTTACTTGACCCTGGCCAGAAAAGATATCACTACTTCTCCAGCTACCTAAGAAAAGTTTGGAGCCATTTGTTTCAGCATTGAAATCAATAACACATGGAGATAAAGGAAGAACAAGCAGAATGACAATTCAACAGTTACAGTATTCTCTGATAGCTGTATTCTGTGATGGTAGAAAATGTATCACTGTTGAGAGTTGTAATATGAGAGCTCAGTTTGTATTTTCCAAAGGCTAGTAAGGAGCTGTAGGGTTACTGTTACACATAATGCTGAGGGATTCTTTTCTTCTTTGACATCTCAGAAGTGAGATTTCTGTAATTGCAGATACTCTCCATTAAAGGATAATGGATTTCTTTATGTGCTAATTAAATAGGCACTGATTGTCTATAGGTTCTACACTGAAAAACCAATAGCTAAAACAAAACAGCAAATTTCAGGTCAGTAAAGGTCAAAGGTCATAACATTTGTCCATAAGCTCTCAAATTCAATGATAACTTTTTTTCTCTCTCTTTTTTTTTTTTTTTTTTTTTTTTTGGTGTGTGTGTGTTTGGTTTTGTTTTGTTTTGTTTTTAATTTATTATGTTCATGAATATTCTTATGAGGTAATGATCTCATCTGTTCTCCAGCTGAAGACTTATAATATTTCAATTTCTTCCGGAAGTTAAACTATTTGCTGCCTTTACACTAAGCCATAAGTATGCATAAAATATGCAGGCGCTGTTGCATAAATAATGTAATATGAAATTTGTCACCTGAAAACATACTTAAAAGAACAGCATTTGCCAAGAAATACTTGGTTGAATGTGAAAGTCCAATGTGTTTGATGAAGGTTTCCTTATCACACAATACTAGAGGAAGACTAGGTTCAGTGGATACGCTCAGTCTTAGAACTTTATGACATGAAAATTGAAAGAACTTTAGTTTCTAAGTACTGTTTATCCTCTTTCAGAAGCAATTATGTTTGCTTGTAGCTTTAGAGAATAACCTAAAAAGTGAAGATATTTCTGTTATCAGTCTACCAACAGAACTAGAGCTATATCTGAGCCTGCTTAAAATGCCTAAGTTCCAACATTAAATGATTTAACTAGTGTTGCCAAATAAAACATCACTATGGTGGGCTTTTTATTTGATTTATGTTCTAATATCCTGGCCTATAAAGACTGCAAGTCTGCTGCTAGTTTCTGCTTCTGTAATTGCCAAGTGCCTGTGCCTCACCTCTAGAGTTCTAGAAGATTGATGTTCTAAAATCTTGGCCTTGTTCATTCCAATTAGGATTGTCATAGAATCTTAGAATTGTCTAGGTTGTAAAAGACCTTCAGGATCATCAATTCCAACCATCAACCTGACCTACTGAGTCTCATCACTAAACCATGTTCCTTAGTGCCACATCCACACATCTCTTAAATACTTAGGGAATAGGGACTCTACCTTTGCTCTAATCACCCTTCTCCAGAAATAAATTCTTAATAATATCCAGTGTAAACTTCCTCTGGCACAACTTGAGACCATTGCCTCGTGTCCTATCAATTGCCACATGATAAAAGAGAACAACATCCTCCTTACTACAACCTCCTTTCAGGTACTGTTAGAGAGCAATGAAGTCTTCCCTCAGCCTTCTCTTTTCCAGACTAAACAACCCCAGTTCCATCAGTGCTCCTCACAAGTCTTGTCTTCTAGTCCCTTCATCAGCTTTGTTGCTCTTCTCTGCACACACTCAAGCAACTCAATATCTTTTTTGTAATGAGAGGCCCCAAACTGAATACAGCATTCAAGTCTTACCAGTGCCACATAGAAAAGGAACAATTTCTTCCCTAGTCGTGATGACCACACTGTTTCAGATGCAGGCCAGCATGCTGTTGGCCCTCTTGATCACCTGAGCACACTGCTGGCTCATACTCAACCAGCTATCAACCAGTACCCATGGGTCTTTTTCTGCCAGGCAGCTTTCCAGCCACTCTTCACCAAGCCCATAAAGCTGCATGGGGTTGTTGTGACCCAAGTGCAAGACCCAGCAGATAGCCCTGTAGAATGTCATGGAATTGGATGTGGCCCATAGATCCAGCCTATCCAGCTCCCTCTGCAAAGCTTTCCTAGCAGATCAACAGCCCCACCTAACTTGGTATCGTCTGCATTACTAAGGGAGCACTCAATCCATTCATCCATGTCATTTCAAAGTTTCTTCCAAGTACATTTAGCTTGTTTAGATTGAGCTAACAAATGTTGACAAGTAATATGCAATATGAATAATTAATTTATCTGTAATATATTAGATCAATGGGTGTGAATTTCATTTCTTGAAAATGGTCTATGATCACTGAACGTCATTAGAGAAGATGTGGATTTGAAATTTCACTCTATAAAGGTGTTACCCTTCCTTTCCATATCACTTTGCACAACTTTCAAAATTCACAATGAGACTCTGCATCTAAACAGGATACTCAGAATTTGAGAATACATAACAGTTATACATTAGCAAATGCACAAAAAATTAGCTAAGACTAATTAACTATGAAACTATATATTAATATGCTCCTCACACCCAAAAAAGTACCAAAAGAGTCTGCTGTTCAACAGTAATCAGCTAGGTGAAGACAGTCTCTGTTTCTCCTTGGAACAAGTTTACCCTCAAGGGCAGTGAGTTGCTTTCCATGTCAGCATTTTATTCTCTTTAATCCTTGAGCTGCTAGCCATCTTTGTCTCAGATATAGCTCTTCTAATTGTAATTCTACTTTTCTTATCTTACATGGCTTTAGCTGTCACACTCTCACACTTCAAGAGCTGTTTTCTTAGTTAGTGAGCCATGTTGTAGTGATCAGAGCCATGTTGTAGTGATGCCAGACAGCAGAAACCCGTAGCTGAGGGTTACACAGAAAATGCATTTGAAAGCTCTAAATAACAATAAGTAAAGGATCGTAATGAGTATTTTCTTACAAAATTTTTTTTTTCTAGTACACATAAATGAGAATATTCAGTAACAGCTTGCACAGTAAGGACTTCATTGTATGATATCAAAATCTGAACTTTACCTGACTGCTGTTGTTTTTTAGGAGGCTAAAGAAACTCCTGTCATTCTGTGAAATGATTGAAAGACATTTATAATCTTACAAAATATCTCTTGATTGAATAATGTTTCCCGGTGACAAAGTATGTCTTCTTCTTAATTAAAAGAAAACTCAACTATTTTCTGCATTAATTTTCTCTTGGCTGTAAGCAAAGCAATATATGTTTCTAGTTTTAGCTGTGTTAGCAATCAGTACCTAAATTAGAGCATTACAATAGGCCTTCCCATTTCTTATCACAATAACACTGTCAGGAGAAATACAAAGTTCATATCAGGATACGTTTAATCACAAATAACTGTGAACATCATTGTAATAAGTACATGAGACCAAGTATTGTACATGAATAAAATTTAAATTCTCCAGAATTGGAACAAAGTTTCCATAATGAAAAACACACCACATGATCTGATCAACACTGCCAACGCCAATTAAAGGTTGCAAATTTTATTTAAAAGTTTCAGGATTGGTTATCTTAAATGCAGTACTTCAAAAACTGTGGAAATATCGAAAATTCAGGTACTTCCAATATAAGTTTAAGGTACTAACATCTGTGTTTCAGTTATCAAACACATTTACTTAAATTATCTAAATTAGTCTAGTTTTAAATGTTCAATTTAAAAAAGTATATATTTTTAAACAATCCCATAGTCTGTTCATACAGACTATGTACATACATACAATTACTTATAATGAATTTCAAACTGTTTTCTTTTAGTTGAATTCTGATTAGATATTTTCAATTTTTGCAGCTACTTATACATTAAAGTATGATTACTACATACAACATGACGATAGCTTTGAGAACATAACAGAAGGCAGTGAAAAATATTACATTTTTTTTCATGTTTAGTGATCAAAACTGATGATTCTGAAATTCCTAGGAGGATGCTTTAATTTCAAGGGGAACTTGATTACTTCTAGATTTCATAAATTTTGTAAGTTTAATTGTGCAAAATGTATTAGAATATTAGCAGGTGAAATATCTAAGTTTTAAAAATATCTAATGGAACAAAACCTTAGCTCATTCTTCTTTCCAATTGAGCTTGAACCACAAGAAATTATAGGAGAATTGCTTGTTTCTTTCTTAGATTTTCATCTTACTTAGATATGACAGTAGACTGTTAGAAGCAGCACAGTGGCTGTGTGTCTGCTATGTGGCTGATCTGGGCCAGAGTCCTAAAAAGACTGATGCTGCTGCTGCCATCAATGAGGGAATCATGGTGTTTGAGACAGTGCATACTGTTGGGTAAGAGCATTTCTGGGCAGTAAACAGTGGTGTTTCCTATTCTACTCTACTAGCATCACCAAAAATATCACAGAAGAGCAAATCCAGATATCTGTCCCAGCCTTGTCTGTACAGTAATTTACCTTGGCTCTGGTCTATTCTCTTTGAATAACATCTCAGTATGGCTTAAACTTATTCCACTGAAGAGCTGTAAGTTTGTTATGGTGAGAAGAAATTGACTCTGCTTTAATTGTAAAATTACTTTTCAACCTTCACAATTGTAGTTGTCTGTTGGGGACCTATTTAACAAATCTGACAATGTCTCTCTATCCTGATGGAAAAGTGGGTTCCACAAAATGCCTTTCAGTCCTATTTATCTGCTTGTCCACAACAGGAACCCAAAGAGGCCATGCCACAGGCGACCTTTGCATTCTCTGCACATGAATTTTATTCCAGTGCAAAAGCAGCCACTGGAAGCTCTAAACCCTTAAAGGAAATTGTGAAGCAGCAAGAACATGCACAGAGGTGCACAGGCACAAGAGTGTATTGAACCCAGCAAAAAACACTGTGTTACCTCAGTTCTCCCATCCTTTTTCATGTTTGGTATAGTCACTCATTGCTTGTCGTTTCTAAGCTGAATATTAAAGATGCAGCCATAGAAAAAAATTTACAGTGTTAATCTTTTATAGTAGAAGATGTAGGGCTTAATTTTATTCAGCTAGTGACTATTGACAGGTACGTTTCATAATTATGATTTTTAACCAAAATAAGGATTATTTTACCTACTGAATACTGTTTTCAAAGCATTTTAATAGTTTTTAATGACACATTATTAAGTGGTATTAACAAGATCTGTGCTATGATACTGCATGCTGTTTACTTCATGTTTTTAAATAGAATGATTTTATCAAAACAATTTCTTTCATTCAACAGATATAGACAAAAATAGAATTAAAAAGATAACTTTTTTATTTAAAGGTAGATAGCCTGGAATTTTTATTTCTGCCTGTTTTTGTTTCATTTCAGGTCCCTTAAGTGCAGACACAGACCTTTCAAATCACTACTATGGTACAAACAGCAGTTCTGTTGCAGCTGCCATCCTGGTCCCTTTCTTTGCTCTTATATTATCAGGGTTTGCATTTTACCTCTACAAACACAGGTATTGTAAATCTAATTTATTTTCTACCTTAATACACTATTTGTTTTAATTTTGATAAGCATAAGTGAATAAAGAACACAACACTAAAGCTTTCCAGAGTATCTTTGCTCTAGAAAGACAAACATTTTAAAGAATTCCTACAAAGGGGTTCAGTGCAGAGCAGTTATTAATGGTGAACAGTTAGAAAAATAAGTCACTGTGTTAAGGAACAAAGACCTATAAACTTTGGTTCATTAGGCTATCTGATTGAAATCTCAGGTCACATGTTATACTCTTTCATTTTAACACTTTATTAAATTGAATATATGCTACTTCTTTCAACATGTGTATGAGTATTAATTATACAAGCTGAAAAATCCATAAGATCCCTAAGGGAACAGCCCAAAATAAGACTACTTACAATACGTGCTGGATAAGCTAGCAGATACTACTAGAATTGGCATCACTTCAGCTTGTAAGAAACTTTTACATGTCAGTAGATAATAGAATAAATTCAATCATTTTGTCTAAAATTTAATTTAAAAACTGATATCTATGTATTTTTTGAATATTTGTTCATTCTAGGTATTACTTGTTTAGAGCTTTCTGGGAAAATTCTTGTGTTTCCTATTGAGTTACAATATTCACTGCTTTATGTTATTTGCAGTTTGTAAAATGGTGTTAAACAGAAATGCCGATTTTAGTAACACACTCTTAAACCTTTGTTCTATAATCATGATAGCAGGAGTATTTTGTGATTGTAAGAAAACATACAGACAAAATAAAGTCCACCACTGGCCTGTGATAGACTTGACTGTCTACCAACCTCAACATTAGATGATTTGTGAAGAAAAAGTTGCAGCGAGGCTTGAATTTGTGAGCTCCATTTAAAATGATGCATGTCAGGAAATGAAATACAGTCTTTGGTTGAAAATACTGCTCAGGAAAAGCTATGAATTGTGCTACAGAACAAGTTATTGGAAGATGCTTTTCTGGTGCCTACAGATCTGCATGCTCAGATAGCTCCAACTTTGAAATGGGGGAAGCTTATGTAGCAGCATGAAGAAATAGGCTTTCAGATAGGGTGAAGAGATGGAACCTAAAGGGAACATCGCTGTCACATTGCTCTTAGAAAGAGGAGACAAACTCTAAATGAAATGTAATAGGACTGTACTGTGACCAATAGGTACATTTTGTTCTATGAAGTTCTATGAAGTTTATTAAGTCTGATGTGAGTAGTAGAGGTTTCTTTTCTATTTGGTAGGAATATATATCTATTTAAGAGACTAAAATTTGGTCTTCAGTAGAGCAGATGTAATCCCAATGTTTATGGTACTGTTGGTGCAGTACTGCAGTTCTGCCTACCTTCATCTAATTTAGATGTATTAGATTCTTTAAAAAGGAGATGTTGCTTATTAACTTGGTGTTTCAAATAATATTCTTCTTTTTCTGTGTTTTCAAATTATTATTCCATTAAACTATAGTTTATAGAGAGTTTATCAGAAGATATTTAAGGTATCTCCAAGAAATTAACAAGTTCATTAATAATTTAAAGTAGCTCTAGGTCACCTTTATTCTTTCTGTCAAAGAGGATGTTCCAAAGGAAAGAGAACAGACTATGTCACTTTGAAAGCCATTTTCTTGAAGATACCTTAGGGATGACAACATTAAATTTTCACAGTGATGTAGTAAGTAGTTATGCCACTGAAGGCTCTCTATATCAGTGAATTTGAAAGTAGTCTTATGGAAAAAAAACACTTTTTTTTTTTTTTTAAACAGATACTTCTGCTGTACCAGATTAATAACATCTAATTAGAACCAGTGATGTTAAAGCTTTTTTTTTTTTTTTTCATAGTTTCAATACCTTCTATCTGGCAGACAGGGAGTGCATCAGGACAGAAAATGGCATCTCAGTCTTTCTAAATAAAATCAAAATATAATTAATTATTTACACATAGATGTTAAGATTTCTGAACATGTTTTGTTACTTCTTAAATAAAAACATTCAGAAAAATGTATAATTGCATGCATAAGAATTATTTGTAAGTTGTCATTTTCTGTTACTGACGTCTTTCCAGTGACAGTTTTCCCTATCTGCTACTGAAAACATAATTTCATAAAAGTTTGATTTTTCAGCAACCCTCTTTTGAATTTTTACTATGAAATTCTTTGCTAAATTGTTTAACATTTTTAAGCATCTATATTTTGCTCTCCTTCACAGACTTTCTGGCCCTATTTCAATGGCTGAGGGAAAGTATAAAATTCTATACTGGACCTCCTTTATTTATTTCTTTAAATACTTTTAGGTGCTGAGAGACTTAAAGTTGCAAAATACAATATAATATTAATTTTATTATACAATTTTACTGAATATACCAGGAAGTCTGCAAAATTCTGTTTCATTTTTCATTTAATTATTGGCTTAATATATTCTAACAGAACTTATAAAAATGTGAACAACCCTGAAGTTTTGATATGTTCTACATGGTGGTAAAGTAATAGCCAGAATACAAGAGTGGTTCCTGAAAGATAATACATTGTATCATTTGATCTACAAGTGTCAAAATTTCTGAAAATGTTAGCTAGGATTTGGTCAATCTGATTACATATGCCTGGACATATAAAATCTCTGTCAAGGTTTCTAGTACTGTTTATTGTAGGAAGTATTCATGGAGGTATACAGGCATGCAATGGCAGATTTATCTGGAATAACTGAAATTACTGACCCTTATCTGAAGATTTCTACTGCTAACAGTGTACCATTTTCTAGAAACTCACAGTGCAGAGCTGCTTAATTGAGGCTATGCTGGCTGACTTTGCACTGACAGTACATTTAGTACTGTCCAGGAGACCTGTTACAGCATTTCAATGGTGCAACACTAACTTCCTGTTCTGGAATGGTAATAAACTGCTGATAACAGCAAATTACTAAACTGCTCCCACTATCTCTACTAGAAAACATCTAAGTCAGTAAAGGCTGTGAGCATTTATCTAATCTAAAACCCATGATGCAATTGAAAAGAATTGAATTAGGAGCTGTTCACTCACGTGTCCTTAGGTACACCTAGTCGTCTACTCTATTCAAGTCTTTCAAACTGACAGTTTGTATTGATCTATATCAATACAATAATAATATTTATATGTTCCTAGGTATACTGTAAAAATGAGTGTGGATAAAATCCCATATCTCTAGGAAAGTTAATTAGAATGCATTGACTGTGATATAATTAAATTTATCAGTTAAAGATGCCACTGAACTTTTCAAATTAAAACCAATACTTTGGAAAGACCATTACATATATTTGTAATTTGGTAATCTGTTAATTTAGTAAAGATGGAATAAGTGTTTCCACTCAATGGAAGAATTCTTTTATGGCCAGAGTATAGCAATCTAAAAATGAAAATGTCATCAGAAAATATCGTAATTGTTACTACTGACATAATGTGTTATATTATTAGTTTTCAAAGTATTTTGTTTGTACTTTTGCTGTGCATTGCTTTAGTTTTGGCTGCCAATTTGGCCACTAACAACAGGCTATGAAGTTGTCATAATTTTGACAGATTTTACATGGGGAATACTTATACCTCTATTATGCCTATATTGTTTTCGTGCTTTGTAGTATTGATTTGCCAATTAAGAATTTGTGTTCTTCTTTTCATGTTGTAAAAGCAATTTTCAGACAGATTTCTCTTACTTTTTAAGTCCCTGCAACATCCTTTATGGATTTCCATTTACCTGCGTTAGACAGTTATGCAGCTTGTGTAGACAGGAACTTTGAACATAAAACTTGTGATATTTGTAGAATTTTTATTTGTAATGTTTACTAATGTTCATTTCCTGCCTTTTTTTCCAGAACAAGACCAAAAGTACAGTACAATGGGTATGCTGGACATGAAAACAGCAATGGACAGGCTTCATTTGAAAATCCTATGTATGACACAAACTTAAAACCCACAGAGGCAAAGGCTGTGAGGTTTGATACGACTCTGAACACAGTTTGTACAGTGGTATAGCCTTCAGTGCCCAATATGACTGATTCATAGCCATACCTCTGATGGACAAGCAGTAATTCCTTTGGTGCCATATACCAGTTTCCCTTCTTCTCTTGGCTTTGCTGCTGTAATCTTTAACATCTTCTGTCAGCCTACATGCAGCTAAATTTTCTGGTAAAAATGTGTCAGTCTTCTGGGGATCAGACAAAGAATATTTTTTCATCTGAAGTTGGATTAAAATGCCTGGCTGCATCTGCTTCAAATCAAGGCACACTTTAAGGAAGACTGCCAAGACATGCCAATTAGTCATATTTAATGCCTCAGACTTTCATATTTGTATGTGGCTGGATGCCTTTCAATTCATTCTTCTGGGCACTTGAGTACTGTGACAAATGAAAGCACCACGGATTATCCCCAAGTACAGGAATATTTGAAGAAATAAAGCTCTCTTGAAGGAGAAGACAACCTTCCTCGAGGTTGCATACACCTGAAAATGCTTTACCATTGAAATCTTGCTAAAAGTAAAAAAACTTACAGTGTATCTCATACATAGGGTGGTTTGCCAATTTCCCAATCAGCTGTTATATTGCAAAATGTTAATGCACAATTTTTTTGCACTAGAGTGTTCTGGATGATTGAGTAAGATACTGGTAAAAATATACAGGGTTTCTACACACTTCCATTGTATATAGACATTCACTCACTCTTTGCCAAGCAAAGCATTCCACAATAAATTTACTTGGAATATTAAATTATGAACCCTATGCTTAACATCAGTTAAAATCTTGTGTGAGAGAGGACAATATATCTTTTGTCAAATTTTGACTAAATTTCTTTCTAAACGTGATTAGAAGTCAATGGAGACTTTCAGCCAGAACAAGAGCCCATTTCAAAGAAATTTTCATTGCCAGATTGTTTTCCTCTGAAATCAGTCATCAATCACTATTGTCAGTATCATTCTATTTAACAGCAGGGGGGTTAGCAGCTATTGCTGCTTGCCATGTACAAATGTGAATAGTAATTTATTTTAGATAGCTCATAAAGCCTGTGAGCCTGTGCTCATAATACAGTCTTCCCTTTTGCATTTTTTTCCATTTTTTTCCTGTAATATGACATCATTTTCTGATGTTACATAAAACTAAAACACATTACAGTAGCATATGTAAACCCAGTGCAAATTGTCTATAACAAGTTGTCATTCAGTTTCTACTTTGAACAAAGGGAAATATTCAACTATCTTCACTTCCTGTTTTTTTGTTTTTTCATTTTTTTTAAACACTGCTTATTGTTTTTTTACTTACACAGTTTGAAAGTTTGACATTTGTAACTATGAATGGTTGAGTAATAATTAACATTTGCCTAGAATTCGAGGTTTTACTGAATGAAAACAAAACAAAACAAAAATATGCCAATGGGTAGATTAATTAATTTTTAAAATTAAGAAATGGTGAAGTAAAAATTGATTTTATTCATACACATTGAGCTCAGAAACAAGGAAGGTTTGCTTTGCTTTTCTATAAAATTTGGGTTTGAGTTTCTTTTTCTCAAGCTTTCTCAAAATGAAACTGTAGCAACAATGTCCAGTTGCTATACAAAATTGGAGAAAAAGATTTCTGAACTCCATATGTGTGTGGGTCTGTCAGTTACACACTAAACAAAAAGGAGATATAAGTTCAATGACAGATTTTTCAGTTAATGGTGCAGAACAGAAAGAAAATTTCAGAAGTAACCCTTGGTCAGTTTAACAACTAACATCTGTTAGATGAAAAATACCAGCAATATAATGCAGTGTTGCAGGGCCTCCAGCCGTTATATTCTTCATATGAGCAAGAAAATTTTCTGAAGAAAATTTAATAAATAATCCTTTTCAGTCAGTTTCTTGTTCATTTTTTAGTAGCTTTTGGCTTTGTTTTTTGTTTGTTTCTGAGGTTTTTGTGTAGTAAATTTCATTTATCTGTAACTTCTCAGAGCCCTTCACATTTTCTGAGAAAGAAGAAAGTCATCATAACAAAGTTGTTGTCCTGATCCTCCTCTACATATAGGAAGTTGCTCTGCCAATGAAAAGCTTCCTTAAAAACAGTGAGCCAGGGAGGGAAGCTGTTGTGTGATTAACATTTTTGACAGGTGTTCAAAATTATCATTACTGTTTTTTCTGCAGTGACAATAGCAGAAAGAAAAAAGAAAAAAAAAAAAAAGAAAAAAAAAAAGGAATATTGGAAACAAGTGCAGGATTCTAAGCTATGTAGCTACTATTGATGTAGTTACTATTGATGGTTTCTGTGTAATGACCCATCTAACTACGACTACTGAGGTATGCTTTGGAGGAAAGGTTGCAGAAACAGAATTGTTAAATTATTTGATGTGTTTTCTTAAACAGACCAGATTCTGTGCATTCTTTATCCTTTGGTTCATTTTGAGGAGGTTATGTGAGGATTGTTTTTCATGAGTGAGTGTTCTTTGAAATGAGACACTCAAAATTGGAGCACACTGACAAATTGTCCTGAGATGTTTGTTTGGAGTATTGCATAAACAGATGTTTCATACTTGAACCCAAGTAAAGGAAAGATGTCAGAGTTCTATCAGATCTATCCACATCCCTCAAATACCTCTTCTTCTCCATATGTTTGAGTCTTCTGTTCAGGCTGGATCTCTTTCTCCTGAAGTTATTTTACAGAGGGCTGTGTATGGTGCTTCATCAGAATAAGACTCTTAAAACATTGTACAGTGGCCAGGTAATGGCAGCCAGGAAAACTGCTTTCTGAGATATATGCAGAAGACTTTTCCCCCAGTGTTGACCGTATCATTATTATGGGCTAATAAGACATGCTATATATTTTTTTTTAAAACAGGTTATGTGCTTCAAAGCTGTTAAAAACTGCTGCTTGTATCACACATCTTGCCTTTCTCCAGGCTAGCTGCAATAATTTTTTTTCTTGTGTAAAATATTTTGTAAACAAATAAAAGCTGTTATTAAAAAAATAAAAAAAGAAAAAAAAAGAAAGAACAGGTGGGAGGGTGAGGGTGGGGGGATTTGGGAAGAACGCTGGCATTATGATCAAGTCAATCTAATTTTCATTCCCAGTATTTCATTCTGCCATTTCACTACATGCTGCTGTGACATGAAGTAGGTGCAAAAGACCTTTTTGTACAGAGATATATTTTTTATGAAGAATTTGTAAAATTATTAAATATGCTGTACTTTTTTGATTAATGTAGGTAAATTGTTAAAAATAAATGTTTTTACAATACAAAAAAAAATGTAATTTTCCCAATAATGTAAAATTTACCATCTTTAGCTGATTTTCAGTTCTGATCCTATTACACATGTATTAATATTAAAGTGGCCTGTTAAAAATAAACAGTATTCTCTTTGGAAAAAAAAAATACTATAAAAGATTGTAATATAGCCTGTGCAATGCCACCTACCTTAAAAGCAAAATCAGAGTTCTAATTAAATATTTAATTTTAGATTTTCAGCTTTTGTGTGACCTATTCTTATAAATATTTTTCTTCTATTTGATTTGAAATCTCAGATACTGATTTTTCATTACATTAGTTTGTTCAGCAGAATCTTCGTCTTGTCATTTTAAGTTCCCAAGCATTACACAACTTGGCAAAAAAAAATAAAAATAAAAATAAAAACCAGATATAGTCTAGAGATATGCGATCTACATCCTGTTATCTTATGCTTATCATTCAGATTTTAAAATAAGACATAGGCTCCCAGATCATTGGTTTCTTTTTTAAAAATAACCTGTTTATTCATCCACAAGCCTGCATCCTACCTGTGAAAGTGATGGATCACATGGAGCCAGAGGTTCTTCTGATTGTGTATATGTCTGAGAGGTGGTTCAGCAGTCACTTATATGTGCATACTTCTACTGAAATGAAAATGCCTATGTATATAACAATGTATTTTGGTTTTCAGGGTCAAGACCTGACATTCCAATCAATTTTACTTATTCTTTTATTTTACTATGTATTAATGTAGAGGATTTGTTTACTTGATTTCTCTGTTGGCAACTTAAGAAGTAATGAGTCAGGCTTCAAGCATGTTCAACCCATTAGTCCTTGGGGAATCAGTGGTAGTGTATGAATACGGTTCACCTTTTGAAGAAAATTAAGATATGAGCATGTCCTTGCTTCCTTTTCCATCTTCACAATCTTTCCTGTTAATATTATGTCTTACAGCCAGTTGTTAAAGAGTCCATCTCTCAGAATGATTTGACTTTCATTCTGATATTTAAATAAGGTATAATCATTAGCATAATCAATGGAGATACTGAGACATTATTTGACAGTAAATTGTGATTTTACTTCTAATCCCAAACCATTGCCTGTATGTACTATGCAAGTGAACTATTTTCTTTTTCAGTACTGCCAAGCTGCATGTCAGCTTTTGAAAATTGCTTTTCCCTTATGATCTGTTCAGAAATGTAAGACAGTATATTTAATTTTGAATTGTAGAGAAGTCATTGATAGAAGATATGTTTTCTGTTTGTTGAGGACATAAAGTTGCTTCAGAGCCATACTCAGCTGCACCTGTAAAAAACAAAAATATTTGTTTTTCAGCTGGCATCTGCTAGCTCTGTATCAGCAGTGAGGTCATAAACAGTATCACAAGGGATTGCTCACTATCAGTTTGATTTACTAAAAATAGAAGATGCGTTTTTTAAAGCTGCCTTTAATTTCAAACTCCAATAAACTATATCAAATACATCGCTACCTGCTTTAGCATGATAGATAACTTGAAACCACATGAGCCTGGATGCATTTGATTCCATGCCTGAGAAAACAGAGGTCAGAAGGTAGAGGAGGAAAAGGTGGTTTTTTTTGTTTGTTTGTTTGTTTTGTTTGTTTGTTTTCAGAACACTGCCTTTTAACAAGTAAAATAAACTAGTTTTTAGCATCTCTCTGTAATGCACAAAAGGAATAAAGAAAGCAATGTTTTAGGGATCCATCTCAGAAGCTTTATGTTTTATAGAGTCAGTAGTAAACCAGTATTAGAATTTCAAAACCTTGTCAACGGCCGTCTTGTAAACAA
This sequence comes from Anas platyrhynchos, assembly GCF_047663525.1. Lineage (NCBI taxonomy): Eukaryota > Metazoa > Chordata > Aves > Anseriformes > Anatidae > Anas > Anas platyrhynchos. The sequence goes on from NC_092589.1 coordinate 98,302,276, forward strand.
AACAGCATGGGATTGTAGTTTGGACCTCACCATGACAGATGAAAAAGTCAAGCAATGGCTGACATATGTCCAGTGGTTATGAGCACATCTCTATATATATGATATAAGGAAGCAGAAAGTACTCCTAAACAGTGTATTTGTTTATGTCAGTATATACATATTTTTAAAATAGACATAGTAATAATAGAGAAATGTGAACATAATTGGAGCATCATCAGCTCTGGCTCAATTTTGCAGTGCTTAATTTTCAGATGCATTCTGCAGCTTGGTAGAAACTGCAGCATCGAGTCGTGTGCTCACAGCCCATGAAGAATAGATAGCAGAGGTAAGAATTTGCTTGTAACATCCATAGAGAGCAGCAAGCTGAGTGGGGCCAGCTATACTAATCACTAAGAAACATCAAGGCAAGATCATCTCAGTTTTATTCTGAAGAACATAAATCCTTCCACTAGGGTTCCTAAAAGATTCACTTAAGTTGGGCAAATTAGTCACATCAGCTCCTTTTTTTTTTCTTCTTCTTCTTTTTTTTTTCTTCTTTTTTTTTTCTGGCAGAACCCCCATCCAAAACATAAAGGATATTAATTCTTTTCCCTATTACACCCAATACAGTACTAGTAGAGTGCTCAAGTGCTCAAAGTAGGTGTGCAAGTATAGAGTTCAGATAGTTTCTTTAGCCTAAGGAGAAACAAGGGAGTGTTAGTAATCAAGAAGACTGCAACAAGCACTCAACTGTTCAAAGCTGATGCTGAGAAATTAGCTACACTTCTACCTTTTTCACCTTGCAGTGTACCTAGTCAAATTTTCCAAGAATTCTATACAGGTTATGTCTTGCAGACAAAACATGTAGGGACCCTTCCTAGTTTGAGAATCCTTCTACAGTAGGTAACTTGCCAGACAGATGAAAATTATGTTCCTGGTGGACTTGACAGGAAGAAACATTGGTACATTAATTTACTTGTAGATAAAATAGCAACCAGAGGAGGGTTTTGAGAACATAATTTTTGACCTCAAGAAACTAATGTCAAATAGAAACCAAAGTCTTCATTGAATCTTCATGTTCAAAAAGTTTGAGATCATCTGTGCTTTGGAAAATCACAACTACAATTTGTTCAGAGGGAAATATTAGACAGAAATGTAAACCAAAAAAATACCTGAATGAAATCTCTTTAAGAAAATAATTAATATCTTCTAGAATATAAAAACTCCAGAATCAAGCTGAAGGACCCATTAAATCAACACTTCAAACACCAAATGGTTTTAGTGTTGAAATAAGATTGTAAACATTTTAAATAAATTCAAAGTAATTCAAGACTGAGAAAATATAAGTATCAGCTGAGAAGATGGACAATAAAAATAAGATTACAGTCATAAATTTTGTAAAGGGAATTAAATATTTCAGAAAAAAAATAATCCATAGCTGCCATTTCTTGGGTTGATAATGATTTTTTTTTTGTTAAGAAAATAAGGAATGAAAGACACTTTAGCAAAGAAAAACTCATAAAGTGCAGCAATTAGAGATACAGTTAGTGAACATGAATAATGTAAGTATTCATTCCTCATTAAAATTTTTCACCTGTGATTTTGTGGTTGGAAAGAGGTTACATTAGATGCTTATTTCACATATAGATTACATTGTACTATCCAGATAATTGTTAAACAGGAAGAATTTAAGCAATACCTGTTAGAGATAAACATTTTAAAAATCAGAGATAACACAGAACTAATACCTGGTAGTTCTGAAGAAATTGAGTGGAAATGCTTTTATTGTGCTAAAAATAATAATAATAATAAAAGACCCATGTATCCTAATATTACATTTTGAGAAAAAAAAAAAAAAAAAAAAAGGAAATCTCACTGAGATCCTCTTGAGAGAGAACAGAATGACAGGATGGAGTTAGAATCTTGTCAACAAATTTCAGAGTGAACAGTTTTTGTCACCCAACTCTTGTGTAATTCTTGAAAGCTGGATTGATAAAATGAGTAGATTTGTATCAAATTTAAATAAAAAAGGCAATTGATTTCCTTGCACACAATAACAAATAGAACTAGATAACCTCAGTAAATGCACAAGTTGCTTAAGAGCTGTCTCTCAAGCACATACTAGGGAATTATTTCTGAAAAGTGGGATGCTGGAAAATGTCCATGGGGCTGCTGCTGGTAGTCTGACACTGCCCAATGGTAATATAGAAAAAAAGACAGTCTTGCTGAAAACAAATAAACAAAACCCCACAAAATAAACAAACAACAACAAAAACGAGAAAACAAACCAAAACAGATATTACAAGTGGTTACAAGACAATGAAGAAAAATTTGGTCTCCTTGATAAATTAATTAAGCACATTTAAACAGCATTTTTAACATAATCTCAAGAATAGTTGAAAATAAAAAATAAGGGTATTGAGACTGTCTATATAAAATGTGATATTATATCCTAAAACATAATGTCTCTGAAATAGATTTGCAACTGTGATGCTGTGGCAAAATATGAAGTATTGAGTTATTGGGTATAAAACTGGAGTACTCACCAGGAAAGGAGAAGTGATTTTCAGCCCCACTGTATATGAAGTTGTATTAGATTTTGCAAATATTTCTGCAGTCAAAAGATGAAAATAATAAAAAAAAAGAGCATGCCAGAAACTGTAGACTTGAAATTATAATCAGACCATTTAAAAGGAAAATGAGGTACACGTATTTATCAGTGCAGAAAATAATCCTGTGAATTAATTTTATTTTAGAAATTATGTATAATCCATGTTTTCATGTAAGATTGTTGTTAGTTCTGCATTGAAGATTGAGTGGTTCTTTCACGTTTCTGAATAAGAATTAATAAATAAAACTCAAAATAAAAAAAATAATTTAACTTGGGATCTCTAAAATGTAAGACTCTTAATCTGGGCTTTATGAGCCTAGTTCCAAGAATCTGAATCACACATTTGCCACCTCACTCCTTTGATCTATATCAGTACTAGGAAATAAAACACCATGGTATTGAGGGCAGTTATCACAGACCAGCCCACAACTACACTATTAAACTCTTTTAGATTCTAAAACAGCATGACCACATTAACAACAATGATTAGTAAAGATCACTAATACTGTGAAATATTTGGGAGAATACTAGTTGATGTGGGACAATCTATACTAGAACCCATTCTTCACATTTAACAGCATAAATGAACTGGAACATAAACTCCCATGCTCAGGAGAATTCTTTGTCACTGCTAGATTTTCTAGGATAAATACAGTCTTACAGACTTGAGAGACTCTAAATGCTCAATTGTTCATCAAGAACATTCACCAAAGAGAGATCTAGTATAACCCTGTTATTAAGGGTAATCACCAACTCATTTGTCAATTGTGATTAAAATGGAACAGATCCTGCAGATTTCATGAGGAACTCTTTCCTTTCAGGATGTAAAAAGCATGTGCAGAATGTGTCCAGGAGACTGAAGTTTTCCAAACATTTAGCAGAAGAACATGGCTTCATTTCAGAAAGCTAATCAAGCTTATGTATAAACTAGGTGAGAAACTGTTCGTTCTAATATAACTCTGAGCAAGTCTGAAAAATAAATATGGACAACTAAGGCGCTCAGAGGAAGTGTATGAAGGGAGCTGTATTAAGTTTGCGTCTCCTTATAATGTGGTTTCCAAGTAGAGGCTGTTAGGGGACTGGAGAGACAATGTTAGACTTCGTAGAGTTCTGCTGAAGTCAGAACTTAGCAGGTTGGTGAAGAAGGCCATGTACACCACCCAGCCTTCTGGAGGAAGCTGTATGTTGTCCAGGTCCTTAGGAAGGAAAAATAGATTCAGGAAAGGAAGCAAAGAAATGTGAATCATAAGGAGTGTGGATGGGGGACAGCATTTTGAGCCTCAGAGCTTCTCCAGGACACAGCACTTTTACTTGGAAAGAGTTTTATGGTCTTCCAAATCAGGATGTACCTCATATAGATACACTTCTACAGCTGTACTCCATACATAAGCATACAAGTCTGGGTGGGTAGTTCACAGACAGCAGACCTGGCTGAATTACTCCTAGGCAACAGCAGGGCAGTAGTACGGCAACCTGAAGTAGAGCCTCCTCCACTCACCTGAAAGGTACCTGAAGTATCACAAGACCCCTGATCCTTGCTCATACAACATGACTTACAATGACAAAGAACAGGCACTAATGGGGATTAAAATGTTTTGTCTGATGTATTTCTTTTGCAGAGACATCTGAAGAGGATATCTAGTCACAAGAAGGTGACCTGAGGAACTATGCAGAGACATGGATTGTCAGTCACTGGTCACCTACTTAAAAAGGCTTATGAAGGGCCAGAAGGCCTCTTGAAGTGCAACAATACTCAAGAGATGTGGCAAACGGTTAGTTGTCAGTCCTGATGGTCTTTGCAGCCAAAAGAGAGGAGTGAACCAAGATGTGTGAGGACAAGAAGATTCTTCTGGAAACCTTTGCTTTTGGAAGGGCTGAGTGCAGAAACTCTAGGAGCTCCTGAATCCCTCAGGGAGATTCAAGACCTCTCAAAACTACCAGTTTTATTCTGCTCATCTTGACAACGGTGAGAAAATGTTATGGACAAATAGGAGTTCATTCCCACTTCTCCCCACCACCACTACCATTTTCTGGTGCATGGTATTTGACTTTTTGTTTTCTTAGACTATTAGACTTTCCTAATATCTATATATAACTGCCAAATCTCTCTTCCTACCCCCTCCCCCCTTCTTTTTCCCATTTAGCAATGACTTAATAATAAAAACTGTAATTCATAAGGATTTTGTTAGTGGCTTTTCATTTCAGAATGAAACATAACAATGCCTGGTGATGGTAGGAGATGTAGCTGATTGTTTGGGGGGTTCAGAGCCTGACATGGGTAGGTGGGAGTGAAAAATAAGCAAAAGGATAGGGTTAACCAAGCTGGCAAAAGCTGTAGTATGAGGAAAGTAAAGGAAAATGTATGAGGAAAGTAAAAGGAAAATGAAATTTGGTGTGGCTTCCTTTTAACTACTGCTGTAGTGTAGCAGACTGTAAACTGCAGCTATTGTGCTTGTGAGGCTTCTGACCAAACTGGCAAGCAGCACATGCCACGCTGCCACCTGCTAGAGGGAGCTCCCAAATGGTCCCAAGTGCTCCTGCTGGGACAGAAAAGGATACTTCCCTGGTTGTGTGTTGTACTGGGTCTGGCTGGAATGTTAACTTTCCTGGCAGCAGCCCATACAGTGCCGTACTCTGTACTTGTAGCTGGAACGGCAGTGTTATCACACCAGTGTTGTGTCTACTGCTGAGCAGCAGTGGCACAGCATTGGGCCTTTCTCTAACCCTCCTACGGGATGGGCAAAAAGTGAGGAGAGAAACATCACTAGGGCAGCTGACCTAAACCAATCAAAGAGATATTCCATACCATGTGATGTCACACTCAGCAATAAAAGGTGGAAACAGGAAGAAGAGGGGAAGGGTGGGCTCTTGTTGAGAAGACGTCGGTCCTCCTCTCAACACCGGCTGCGTGCGTTGAGGCCTTGCTTCAAGGACGTGGTCAATCACTGCTCATTTGTGGGAAGTAGAGAGTAATTTCTTTCCTCTGCACTTCCATATAGCTTTCATTTGTTTTGTTTGTTTGTTTTCCTCCCTTCTTTTTATTTTCCCTTTTCCCCTCCCTTTTCCCCTTTCCCTTTTTATTTCCCCTTAGTTAAATTGTTTAGTTCATGGTAGTCTTTATTTAATTATTATAATTATTTCCCTTTAATTAAATTATCCTTATCTCAACCCGTGAGTTGTTCTTTGCTTTACTTCTCCCCCTCCTCATCTAAAGGAGGGGGAGTGAGAGAGCGGTTGTGGGGTTTAGCTGCCCAGCACGGTAAAACCACCACGTGTGTGTGTGTCTGTGTTTGTGTGTGTGTCCGAGTGTACCCACAAATGGCAAAAAAATGGGTTTAATGTGCCTAAGAGTATAGCAACCTAATGGGGTATCATTTAGAGAACATAGAGTACAAAACTTTTACATCATGATGATGTGTGGTGCAATGTGAAAGAAAGATGTGTGGATGGAGTATCACAGAATGTTTGAGGATGGAAGGCACCCCAAACAGGGCCACCTAAAGCAGGTTGCCCAGGACCATGTCCAGACAGTTTTTGAATATTCCCAACAAGGGAGATTCCACAACCTCTGGACAACCTGTGTCAGTGTTCATTCATAAAGAAGTGTTTCCTGATGTTAAGATGGGAGCTTCTGTGATTCTGTTTGTGCCCACTGCCTTCTGTCCTGTCACTGGGCATCACTGAATACAGCCTGGCTCCAACCTCCTTGCACCCTCTTTTCAGTTATTTCATAGACATTGATGAGATTTCACCCTGAGCCTAGCTTTCTCAGCCTCTTATAGAATGGCTCAGGTTGGAAGGGACCTTAAAGATCACCCAGTTCCAACCCCCCGCCATAGGCAGCAATGCCACCCATCAGATCAGGTTTCTCAGGGCCCCATCCAACCCGGCCTTGAACACCTTCAGGGATGGAGCATCCACAACTTCTCTTTGCAACCTGTTCCAGTGCCTCTCCACCCTCACAGTAAAGAATGTCTTCCTTTTATATAATCTAGACATAAAGAATTTCCTCCTAACCGCTAATCAAAATCTCCTCTATTTTAGTTTAAAACCATTTTGCCTTGTCTTATCATTATCTGATTAAGCAAAGAGTCATTCTTCTCATAAGAGAGATGCTTCAGGCTCTTCATCATCTTCATGGCCCTTTGTTGGGCTCTGTCTAGAATGTCCATCTCTCCTTTGTACTAATGAATCTAGAACTGAACACAGCACTCCAGATGGAGTGGCCTCACCAGTAGAAGGGAAGGGTCACCTCTTTTGACCCGTTGGCAATACTTTGCCTTATGCAGCCCAGGATACCATTAGCCTTCTTTGTACCAAGGGCACACTTCTGGCTCACATGTTGGTGTTTTTTGTCTTTCCTATTTCTACTTTCTTTGAAGTCTAAGGGAAAGGGAGAAAATGAAAGTCCTACATTTCTAAAGTAACTCAGTATTGTGTATTCTCAGTAAGATTTAGTTTAGGTTTACCATCTCCCCATTTTTTTTTTTTTATTGTTATTTTTTCCCATGTCAATAATCTGCTCAGTTTAAGTGACATTCACTTACTAACCTTAATTTAAATACAGCATTTATGTGTGTGCTCTTGCTCTCCGTTATATACACATACATACATGCACATTTACTTTGCATTTTCTTTAGTTCAAAATTCTAAACACCGTTCTTTCTTCTGAATTCATAGTTCATGGTAGCTGAAAAACATATATGTTGGTAGTAAGGAAATAAAGCATATTCTTTTACAACTCTAGAAAAAATCCAATATAAAGCAGATAAATTTTTGCTAGTCTCATCAATATTTTTTTTGTTGTTGCTGTTTTTTTTTAATTGCATTTAATGATCACTTCTTCTGTCCTAAATTATTAATCTGAAGTTATCCTTGGAGTAGGTCCATCAGACACTGCTGACTCATGTTGAGCCTGCTGCCAACCAACATCACCAGATCCCTTTCTGATAATCTGATCTCCAGCCACTTGTCTCCGCATCTGTGTCCAGCATTACTCCATCCCAGGTGCAGAACCCACCATTTACCTTTGTTGAACTTCATGCCATTGATGATTGTCCAGTGCCTCACTCTGTCTACATTTCTCTGCAAGGCCTCTCACCCCTCCGGGGAGTCAAAAGCACCTCCCAGTTTGGCATCATCAGAAAACTTGCTGAGGATGCACTCCAGTCCTGCATCTAGAACATTGTTTAAAATGTTGAACAGGACTGGCCCTAGAACTGAGCCCTGGGGAGCACTAAAACCAAAAATCTTCATCTATATGAATAAATAAATAAGTATCAAAGACCAGATAAGAAAATTCAAATCTGAGCCTACGAGGACAAAGACAGAAATATATATATCAGGATCTTCAGAACTCTTTTCAAGAATATTAACCTAATTTAATGCTAACACAATCCCACCTGTAAAATAGGGGTTATTCAGAAATAAAAATACTTCAAAAGACTTTACATTGTTCAAAAGCAGTTCAGGTCTTTATCTGTAGTTCACCCCCCTCCCCCCCTTTTTTCCCCCCCCCAAAATATATTGAATGTCTGTTGAATTCATTGCTTCATTTCTCACAGATCTTTTGCAAGTGCTATTTTTATATTCAAAAGCAAAGATGATTTTAAAGGTCGTGTAAAACTGAACCATTAATCAACCCAAACCCAGAAATGTCTAATATTTAGCACAACTGCTGTGTTTGCTTTCAGTTTTTCCATAGTTAGCAACACTAATATACTGGTATCGCAGACCACATTTTCACAAAATACTGCATTTCTGAAGGACAGAAACTACCATAAGCACTGTACGATTTTTTGCAACATATACTAATCTCCATGGACAATATAGAAAACCTTTTCAATTGTAGAAATCTTTAGAGCACAGCTCTCTTTACGCTCCCTTTAATTTTAATTATTTTTACTCACACTCCATAAGTTTCAATTTCTGGTTCTTTCAGTTCTTCGTGTGCTCTCTGCTTTGTTATATAGACTCTACATAAAGTTACTAAATTTGGTAGGAGAAGTATTTCACCATTAGATTTATTCTAACTTTCTTTCAGTAATAAGGAATAAATCTTCATTCAATTATGGGGGAGATTTAAAAGAAAGGGGATACTGTAACATGTATTATATACTTCCAGCTTTCTATTTTTAAGACGAACTGGCTAAGCCAGTGTAAATCTTTCACTTAGTTTTAAGAATACTGTATACATACATATATATATACACATATGTGTATATATATATATATATATTATTATTATTTTTTCTCACAAGACATTTCTTTTAAGCCTTTTCTTCAAACCTCATATTCTGTTACTAGCAACAGCATTGTAACTAGTTGTCATTCTAAGCCAAGCCAGTCAGTTCTGACAGGACGCAAGAAACCTTCAATAATTATAACCCAGCCAGCTTCCTCGACAGTTCAAGCAATACTTTTTAAGATCTTTCTGACTATATCTAAAGTTAATCCATTCTCTTCTATGTGGTACACATTCATTTAATTTTATGCTGCACTTTGAGGTATGCCTTGCAATGTAGAAATATCAGACAACTTGATTTACTACTGACAGACATTCTATGCAGTTTATGACCAAAGCAAGATTTTTTTTCCCTTACATTAATCACAAGATTTATACACCAATATTGTGAGAATGACCCACAAGCTGTTTTTCACCTTCAAAACACTTAGTGATCTGTCCTCAAAAGGAAAGGTTTCAAAGTGGGTAAATTTTACTTTTTGAGGTGTTTTAAAAATATTGTAGAATTGAAAACAATAACTTGTACTCAGGAGAAATAATAATAGGTTTCCCACTGAGTTTAGAAGATCTTTAAAATATGGTCAAGCTAGAAAAATGGGCCCATGTGAACATATTGAGGTTTAACAACTCCAGGTCCAAGGTACTGCACCTGGGTCAGGGCAATGACATGAGGACAGACTGGGAGAAGAACTCATGGACAGCAGCCCTGCAGGGAAGGACTTGGGGGTTATGGTGGATGAAAAGTTTGACATGAGCCAGCCACGTGTGCTTGTGGCCCAGAAGGCCAACTGTGTCCTGGGCTGCATCAACAAAGGAGTGGCCAGCAGGGAGGGAGGGGATTGTGCCCCTCTGCTCTGCCCTGGTGAGACCCCACCTGGAGTGCTGCGTCCAGATCTGGGGCCCCCAACACAAGAAGGATGTGGGGCTGTTAGAGTGGGTTCAGTGGAGGGCCAGAAAGACGATCAGAGGGCTGGAGCACCTCTCCTGTGAAGGCTGAGAGAGCTGGGGCTGTTCAGCCTAAAGAAGGGAAGGCTCCAGGGAGCCCTCATTGCAGCTTAAAGGGGGCTTATAAAAACATGGACAACAACTTTTTGCTCAGACACATAATGATAAGACAATGGGGGGTAATGATAAGACAAAGCTAAAAGAGGGGAGATTCAGGTTAGACATTAGGAAGACATTCTTTACTGTGAGGGTGGTGAGGCACACGTTGCCCAGAGAAGCTGTGGATCCTGGAGGTGTTCAAGGCCAGGCTGGACGGGGTCCTGGGCAACCTGATCTAGTGGGTAGCATCCCTGTTCATGGCAGGGGGATTGGAATCAGAGACTCATAGAATGGTATGCGTTGGAAGGGACCAACTACACAATGGTTGGAACTAGATGGTATTTAAGGTCCCTTCCAACCCAACAGGCCCCTTCCAAACCATATAATATGATTCTATTTATAATCATGAGGTCACATGCTATTAAAAGCAGAAGTAAATGCTATTAAAAGTTTGTGTTTCACTTCCTTTTAACATAATTTGTTGGTCTGAGACGTTTATTCCAACCTAATACTAGGAAACATAATTTATTCCAGTTATAACAATAATCTGTGTGAAGCAACATAGATAGTTATTTTTTGTGTAATCATCTTATAAGCTTGTGCTAACTGTAAGCAAAATTTCAGTTTTCCAAAATAATTTAATTCCCCCAAAATACTGGGAAGCTGTTGTTATGTACAAACAACAAAGAAAACACCTCTGACATTTCTTCAATGAATCCCCTTTTTTTCTCGGACTTTTTGGGGGTTTATTATTACATAATATTAGTTAAGTGGTTTTGAATAAAATTCTTGTGTTTCTGGGGTGGAGAAGTGTTAAGACTTGGAAAGTCTTTGCAACAATTTTGTTTGTGAAAGTGGTAATGGTGCATGTCTTTGTGAACATTTAAATGTGCTGACACAATCCTTTCATTACTGAAAGTATAATTTAAGACCTAATGGAAATATCACTCTGTTGCTGTATCTGTCAGTGTGTCAGCATCAGAAGCAGTCTTGCCTTATTATACTTGTACTGCAGGAGTACAATTTGAATGTATGGCTACAGGTGGATGAACACTGTCTCGAAGTCCCATTACTCTGACTCATGAATAGTATTCAAGCCCTTACTTTTGAAACAGAAGCAGTCGAAGCCATGGACTTAAATGCTTTGCAAACACGATGCCTGTAGGTGTAAGGTCTTGCTAACAAAAAATTAGCTTTTCTGCCTATAAGTCCCACACGTGTGGACATTTCTGTTTTGTGTGGGGTTTTTGTACCAAATAAATAAATAAATAAACAAATAAAAATCCAATCCAAATAACAATGATATTGATGTGATCTAAGCATATCAAGCAAATTCTCTGTCATCACCAAGAACCTTCATTTAAATTTATATTATATTGGAGACTGGTCCATCCATATCAGTTCACCCGTATATTTATTAATTCTGTTACAGGTATAGTATCAGCAGCCTGGTTGTGCTGGAGGCTTTTGCATACTAATTGTGCTATGCTATTTCCGGAAGAAAATGTATATACATACATATCTATATATTTTTTCTTTTCTAACTGACATCTCAAATTAGAAATAACAGTCTTTTCAGACTCTCAGTAGCCAGAATACAGAGTGGTTATATAATACCCAAGAGACAGTTATAGGGAATGAAAAGTAAGAAACTGTTTATTATTGTTATTATTATTTATTCATTACATACTGCTTCCTTCTAAATGTTTACTGTGAGCTCACAGTCTTTTTTATACCACATGCTAGTCCTTGGTCTTTTGATTTAATGGTTCACATCATTCATTGATCTTCACTGCTTCTGATACTGACAGTACAATAAAACTGTCTGTTTCATCTGGTTAATACTGCTAATTTCACCCCATTCCCTCCCCCCAACAGAAACACATCTGGGACACTGCACAGACTTTAAATGAAGTGGTTGTTACCATGCTCACTGGGAAATAATTGAAGTAAATAAAATTAATTAGAATGCTTGTTGCCTGGAATGCATTCAGAAAAGAGCACCAAATCTGGTGAAGGGACTAGAAAACTGACTTACAAGGAGCAACTCAGGAAACAGGCATTATTTAGTCTTGAGAAAAGGAGGCTGAATGGAGACCTCATCGCTCTCTACAGCTACCTCTACGGAGGTTGTAATAAGGTGGGTTTTAGTCTCTTTTCTCAGGTGACAAATGATGGGATATGAGGAAATGGCCTTGAGTTGTACCACGGACGGTTTAAATTAGATATCAAGGGAGAATTTCTTCATGGAAAGTGTGTTTAGGCATTGGAATGGGCTCCTACAGGGAAATGGTGGAGTCCCCATTAGGGGAAATCATACATCCCACATCGTAACTTAACAGAAGGTAATATGCATGAAGATTAAAGTTTAGTCTTCATGTTTTTTCTAGTAATTTCTTAAATCTTTTCAAATAAAGGAAAAAAAAAAAAAAAAAACAGACTAAAACAAGACTAAAAAATTTCCTCAAACTATCATAATAATCTAAGGGAAATATGTACTGTAATATAGGCTTCAGTCTTTAGCGGCAATACCGGTTGTTCTCTGGATACCCAGTACCCTGAGCTGGTGGAAGGGGATGGGGAGCAGGATGTGGCCCTCACTATCCATGAGGAAATGGTTGGTGAACTGCTATGACGCTTGGATGTATGCAAGTCGATGGGGCGAGATGGGATCCACCCGAGGATACCGAGAGAACTGGCGGAGGAGCTGGCCAAGACGCTTACCATCATTTATCAACAGTCCTGGCTATCAGAGGGAGGTCCCAGTCTACTGGCGGCTAGCAAATGTGACGCCCATCTACAAGAAGGGCAGGAGGGCAGACCCGGGAAACAATAGGCCTGTCAGTTTGACCTCAGTGCCAGGGAAGCTCATGGAGCAGATCCTCTTGAGAGTCATCACGCGACACTTACAGGGCAAGCAGGCGATCAGGCCCAGTCAGCATGGGTTTATGAAAGGCAGGTCCTGCTTGACGAACCTGATCTCCTTCTATGACAAAGTGACACACTGGGTGGATGACGGAAAGGCTGTGGATGTGGTCTACCTTGACTTCAGCAAGGCTTTTGACACCTTCTCCCACAGCATTCTCCTCAAGAAACTGGCTGCTCTTGGCTTGGACTGGCGCACACTTCGTTGGGTTAGAAACTGGCTGGATGGCCGGACCCAAAGACTCGTGGTAAATGGAGTCAGGTCCAGTTGGAGGCTGGTCACTAGTGGCATTCCCCAGGGCTCGGTGCCGGGGCCAGTCCTCTTTAATATCTTCATCGATGATCTGGACGAGGGCATTGAGTGCACCCTCAATAAGTTTGCAGATGACACCAAGTTAGGTGCGTGTGTCGATCTGCTTGAGGGTAGGAAGGCTCTGCAGGGGGATCTGGATAGGCTGCACCGATGGGCTGAGGTCAACTGCATGAAGTTTAACAAGGCCATGTGCCGAGTCCTCCACCTGGGGCGCAATAACCCCAAGCAGAGCTACAGGCTGGGAGATGAGTGGTTGGAGAGCTGCCAGGCAGAGAAGGACCTGGGAGTGATGGTGGATAGTCAGCTAATATGAGCCAGCAGTGTGCTCAGCTGGCCAAGAAGGCCAACAGCATCCTGGCTTGCATAAGAAGAAGCCAGCAGGTCTAGGGAAGTGATTGTCCCCCCGTACTCGGCACTGGTGAGGCCGCACCTCGAGTACTGTGTTCAGTTTTGGGCCCCTCGCTACAAGAAGGACATCAAAGTGCTCAAAAGAGTCCAGAGAAGGGTGACAAAGCTGGTGAGGGGTCTGAAGAACAAGTCTTACGAAGACTGGCTGAGGGAGCTGGGCTTGTTCAACCTGGAGAAAAGGAGGCTCAGGGGCAACCTCATCTCTCTCTACAGGTACCTTAAAGAAGGCTGTAGTGAGGTGGGGGTTGGTCTATTCTCCCGCGTGCCTGGTGACAGGACGAAGGGGAATGGGCTTAAGTTGCACCAGGGTTGTTTTAGGTTGGATCTTAGGAAGAACTTCTTTACTGAAAGGATAGACATTGGAATGGGCTGCCCAGGGAGGTGGTGGAGTCACCATCCCTGGAGGTCTTTAAGAGATGTTTAGATGTTGAACTTAGCGATATGATTTAGTGGAGGTCTTGTTAGTGTTAGGTCAGAGTTGGACTTGATGATCTTGAGGTCTCTTCTAACCTAGAAATTCTGTGATTCTCTGAAAAGGGGAAAAAAAAAAAAAACAAAAAAAAAAGAACTGCTGCACATCAGTAGCTGGGAGAATGAGGAGTGAGAATCAGCCCTGCAGCTCCCAAGGTGCAGCAGGAGGGCAGGAGGTGGTCCAGGCACTCAGCACAAGTTCTCCTGTGGCCTGTGGAGAGGTCCCTGGTGGAGCAGGCTGTCCCCCTGCAGCCCATGGGTCCCACAGCGAAGCAGATCTCCATGCTGCAGCCACCCCATGGAGGAGCCCCTGGTGGAGCAGGTGGATGTGGCCTAGAGGAGGCTGTGGCCCATGGAGAGCCCCCGCAGGAGCAGGCCCCGGGCCGGAGCTGCAGCCTGTGAAGAGGAGCCCATGCAGGAGCAGTTGGTCTTGGGGGAGCTGCTGCCCGTGGGGGACCCGTGCTGGAGCTGAAGTCTGACAGGTTCAGGATGGTATGTGTGACTGACAGTCACTCTGATGTATTCTCGCAAGAGCAGACTTACTAGGCACGTTGTATGTAGTTGCTCTGTGTGAGGGCTGTTTACCTTGGGCTTTTGAACATCTAGCTGCATGTTTATAACAGCTGCTCAGAGCAGGAGCTCTAAATGTTTGAAAATCCCAGGAAAATGAGTAAAGGTATTTTCTCTCTTTTGGGATATAGTGTTTGGATGTGAGAAAAGGATATGAAATCTAGACTTAACACAATTATAATTTACCTGTGGTGCTGGGGGCTTGTTTGGGTTTCATGTAGCATTGCACTTTCCTTCAGGGCTTATGCATAAGCATGATGTGTTAGCACAGAGATTAGTGACATAAAAACCTTCAACTAGGACAGCTGAAATGCTAGATTTTGCAGTAAAGTGGATGCAATATTAACAGTGACATGGAAAAAAAGAAAAAAAAAAAAAGAACTTTTAAATTGAAATGAGTTCCCTTCATCTTCCATTGCTTTCTTTTTCATTCAAACATAATATCTTTACTCAAATAGGATACAGCCAGAGGAAAAGTAGTTCATTTTCCTGACTGAAAAGTTCCAAACATTTGACATGATGATAACAAAAATGGTTGGCATCAAAACTTTCTTGTGTGTAGCTAGTTACCATAGAGTGTTTCCACGTCTGGAGAAGACTTTGCTAGACAGTAATGAGGTTTTGAATAATTGGAAGCTAGCTACTGGGATATGCAAAAGTATATACTTGTAGTAGTGTAAAGAGATGATCCACACTTCCATGAGTACATTCACACAGCAAAACAATGTTAAAATGTTAATTTTGCCAGAATAATATCTTCCATATAACTTGAACTACTTATACAATATTTTTTTTCCTCTTTATTCCATCAACAGGTAATAAGTGTATTAGCTCACAGATGATGAAAAATCAGAAGGTTTCTTGCATGACCACTGTATTTTTAGAATATTTTATCTCCAGGAATATGTGAATTGATTATTCTCATCCTTTCTGTTTAGCACTTCTCTGTGGTCCTGTTGTAATAATCTCTAGCTTTAGTATTATTAAAGTCTTTCTTGACATACAGCCTACACTTTAGACAATTACTTCTAAGTCAAAAGTATAAAGTCTTAGGAGCAGAGGACCAAACCTTAGGCTTCCTTTACTCCAATAAATACCTCAACCACCTATAATAGAGTCATATTTTCTGTAAGTGCTCTTACTGTTTTTAGCTGCTGCCCCATCTTGGTCACCAGGAATTACAGGTATTGAACTTTACTGCTAGATAGTTGCAGACTCAAAAAGAGAAAAGGCTCATACACAGCGTGTTTTCTTCTAATTCTCTTTCCACAAGGTCATTATAAAGGCAGGCTCTTCCTGCTCTACTTGACAAGAAAATATCTCTTTATATATATATGTACTTGCATATGTGGAGGAGGCAGGAAAAGAGTATTTTTTTTCTATATGTTTTTAACAATAATCAGAAGATATGTCACCTCAGGCCTTCAAACAAAAAAACCTCTGATTTCTAGTTGAGAGTTATTATTAACACAACAAAACAAAACTACTGTTTTCTCCACAATATGTTTTACCTGAATAATACTGAGATATTCTGACCTACCTCTATGTTCTACAGATTTTATTTCAATCTTTGTATGTGAAGACTAGGAGTTAGTATTATAGAACTTTATACATAGAAAATATATAGAGAGAAGTTTCCTGTGTTTGTTATTCTGCTAGCCCCGTGCAGATGCCTCAGGCACCTTAGGATATCTCAAATGGTAGTGATATAGTGCTAAGTTTACACAAATAAATTAAGTTCCTGGCACACATAATGACACCTTCCATAGACAGTTCTGCACTCAATCTATCTACACTACATGTAAAATAAAATTCAGATATTTTCTCACAAGGAATGCATATAAAAGTGGACAGTTTAATTTGTAATGTAGGCACACATCAGCAATGATTTCTGGAAACATTTTTGTTTTATCACAGAACTTAACATGCATTTGTCCAAAAGCATTCAACTAAATCTGCTTTCAGTTTAGGTACAACTTCTTTGCCTGTGGGTGGCAGGATTTCCAGTATACTGTCTGTCAATGTTACCAAGGCTTTTCTCCCCTACTACTGAATCTGACTGATGTTTTTTGCTATTATCTTGTTTACTTTTACATGCTGTTTACATGTCATTTATGTTTAATTAGAAAGTACCTCATAATTCAACCCAATAAAAAAGAGGGAATCAGAAATGCTGCCCATGAATACTGCTTCTTCTGATTTTTGTCTTGCATTTTACATGGACTGTTGGAGCTATACACTGACTTATTCAGTCAAGTAGCTTTGAGTGTTTTAAGACTCAAAAAGGCTATAAAATTCCTACACATAGGAATTTTATAATCATAGAATCATAGAATAGTTTGGGTTGGAAGAGATCTTAAACACTATCTACTTCCAACCCCCCACTAGACCAGGTTGCTCAAAGCCCTATCCAACCTGGCCTTAAACACTTCCAGGCATGGGAAATCTATAACTTCTCTGGGCAACCTGTTCCAGTGCCTTACCACCTTCAGACTGAAGAATTTCTTCCTTATCCCTACATTTTTTTTCCCTGTTTTAGTTTAATGCTGTTAATTTTTCTCCTGTCACTACACTACCCAGTAAAAGAGTCCCTTTTTTGCTTTCTTGTAGGCCCCCTTTAGGTAGTGGAAGGCCTCTGTAAGGTCTCCCTGGAGCCTTATCTTCTCCAGGCTAAACAACCCCAACTCCCTCATCCTGTCTTCAGAGAAGAGGTGTTACAGCCCTTTGATCATTCATGTGGCCCTCCTCTGGATTTGCTCTAGTAGGTCTATGTCCTTCTTATGCTGGGGACCTCAGCCATTACTCCCTTGTCCTATGACTACATGCCCTTGTAAAAAGTCTCCTTTAGATACTGGAAAGCTGCTATAAGGTCACTCCAGAGCCATCTCTTTTCCAGGTCAAACAACCCCAACATTTTCAGCTCTTTTTATAGGAAAGGTGTTCCAGTCTTTTGATCATCCTCATGGCCCTCCTCTGGACTCACTTCAACAACTCTATGGCCTTATGTTAGGGGCCTCAGAGCTGAACAGTACTCCAGGTGGGACTCTCTTAAAAGAGTGGAGTAGAGAGAAAGAGTCATCTCCCTCAACCTGTGGATCACATTTCTTTTGTTGCAGTCCAGTATATGGTTGACTTTCTGGGCTGCAAGTGCACATTGCTTGTTTATGTCACTTTTTCATCAACGACCACACCCAGGTCCTTCTCCTCAGGACTACTTTCAATCCATTCTCCACCCAGCCTGTATTTGTGCTTGGGATTGCCCTGGCCCAGTTACAGGACCTTGCACTTGACCTTTGTGAACTTCATGAGGTTTACATGGGCCCACCTCTCCAGCCTGTCAAGATTCCTCTGAATGGCATCCCTTCCCTCCAGTGTGTCGACCACACCATACAGCTAGGTGTTATCTGCAAACTTGCTGAGGGTGTGCTCAATCACACTGTACATGTAACTGACAAGAAGTTAAATAGCACCAGTTCCAGTACAGACCCATCACTGGTGTCCACCTGGAAATTGAGGCGTTGACTGCAAATCTTTGAGTGTGACCATCAAGCCAATTTTTTATACACTGACTGGTCCATCCATCAAATCTGTGTACCTCCAATTTAGAGACAAGATTGTCATGCAGGACAATGTCAAATACTTTCCAAATGGTTTGCTATAAACTCTGAAGTTCTGATGTTTAATAATAGGACCTTGCAGAAATTTCCTTCACCTTCACAGCCCAGTGGAGCAGCTCTTTCCTCTCCTTTCTCATTACCTCTGCTAATTGTATGATGGTTAAAGAGAAAAGAAAGCAAATTTGCCTTTGTGATTTTCAGTTTACTTCTACTCAATTGAAGAAGAGCAGGCATCTTTTGCAAAGGATAAAGCAGTACTGGAAACTGCTTTCTCTCCAAGCTACTGGCTTCTTGCTCTTTCAAAAATTCAGCCCTTTAACTAATAAGTATTCATTCTGCTTTTTGTTTGTCTTATCTTTCCCGACAAGTCTCAGTGAACTATGCTCACTGTTTGCCTCTGCATATTATCATCTGTGGTATAGGAGATGTTTTCAGTTCACACCAGTGAAGTCTTGATGGTTTGTTCTTGTTTTTGGTAGTACCTTACCTCTGCACCTGCAGTAGTCTTGCACCATAACTTTAGTGACTAATAGCTCCCCAGACTGTTAAATTTGATCACACTTTTTTGTTGTTGTTGTTCATCAGAAAATTCAAATATATATATAGGCACCAAAATCAAAGGAGTAAGCTTTCTGGAGTTGTGGACAAGTATCTGCAGTTGTCACTGATGTTGGAAAAGCTTACAAAAAGAACTTTTGCTCAACAGCTGATAAGGAAGTGGTTATTGTGTCACACAGTCTGAATTTTTTACCATTGGGATATAACAACCTACCAGTTTGCACAGCTAGTAATAATGGTACATCTGTCCTGTTTCTTACAAATCACAACATACTGTGTTTTAGAGACACCATCCTGATACAAGGACAGGAGAAAGGTAGGCTTCAGGTACAGAATGTTGATCAATAGTGTGAATAAAGCTCACAAACTGACCTGAGCAAAACACCAAATGGCCAGACAATATATTTGGAACTAAAGCAATCTGGGAGAGTCATCTGGCTTAGTGACTGTGGAATTTTAACCAAAATGAACACTAAAAATATCACCAAATGTCATTCTGGATGTCTTTGCTTTTCTATCTGAAAGAAGATAAATCAACATAAGCACAGGAGTAATCAATGCTCCTTGTTCATCTGGACAGCAGAATTATTTCTATTTAAAATGTGTACCAGTGAAACTAGATACTTTACTTTTTATCCGGTATTGAAGACACAGGACTATGTGCACTAGGTAAATTGGGATTTTTATGTTTGACATAGAAAAAAAGGGAATTCTTCACCAAAAAAAAAGAAAAAAAAAAAAAAAGGAGTATAATTTAAAGATTTGGGTTACAGCTACAGCTACAATTTAAGCAAGATAGACAAAATAACCTAATATTTCTTCTCTTGGTTTATATTGTTCCATGACTATGCATTAATATGAAAGCCTCTAGGCTGACATTTTAGGAACTAAATTATTCCTTTGCCCTCAGAATTGGTAGCACAAGATTTCAGACTTTGTTCTGTCATAACATCACAGTCCTGCCTAACAAGAAATGGGACAGGATCTGTTGAGTGACATCCATGCATTGAGGATGTAAAATGCAAAAGCTGCACTTTTGATCAAAAAGGATACCAAATGAAAAGAGATTAAGAAAGCCCACTTGTCCAAACTGGCATCTGGCATCTCACTCTCTCTCTCTTTTTTTTTTTCCCTCTCTTCCTCTTTTAATAGCCAATTTCTCCTTAGACATCTGCTGTTTCCGTATCATTTGTTTCCATAAAACAATTCCTTGAAAGCATCAGAACAAGTTGATCAAAATTTAAAAATGGTAATGAAAATACTTACAGCTACAGCAGCCTGAAGATGTTGAATAATGGCTAGCAGATAAAACCATTGACAGTTTCAGAGTTAATGTCCTTGTTTATGCAATAAGTATATCAAAATTAATCATTTTTCACTGTCTACACTAGATATTAAAATTCTCTGATGATTCTTCTTAATCTTACAGTTTGTAACATTTTAAGCAGAAAATGACTTGAACCAATTTTCAGGAGAATGAGTGCTACTAAAGATAGGGATATGTCTTGTCAGTGTAAAAACAATGGCAAAATTCGTGTCCTTGATTTCTAGTACTGTAAATAAATTGAATGCACAGAAGGCAATAAGTCAGACCTTACCTCTACTGAAGTTCATATAATTTTGTGCTGAATAAATAAATCAGACTGTTACCTAAAACAAATTTTTCTGCACTATCTCATAATTAGTTTAAAATCATACTTTGATTCTTTTTACTGTACTGAAGATTAAAAAACACAGAAGGGACAATTAAGAGGACTAAATACTCTGAGCAGTTAGGAATTAAGGGAGCAAGATGCATTATCTTCCATTTCTGTTTCTTCCTTAATATTGGTAAATCTGCTATAGTTTGAATACTTTATGGTAAAGGTCTTATGAAATGGTCATAATCAAAACATAGACATGATCATTCACCCTTGAGGGTGGAGAGACCTTGTAGAGAGAGCATGACAAATTAGTTGGCTGGGTAATCACCAACTTCATGAAATTTAACAAGAGCAGGTATCAGATTCTACACCTGGGACAGAGCAAGTGTACAGGATGGGTGATGAGAGGCTGGAGAACAGAATCTGAGGTTTCTGGTCATCAGCAAGTTGCATAAGTTAACTAGGTGTCCTGGCAGCCGAAAGGGCAGCCTGGGGTGCATCAAGCACAGCATTCCTAGCTGGCTGAGGAAAGTGATTGTCCCACTGTACTCTGCGCTGGTGCAGCCTCACCTCAAGCACTGTGTGCAGTTTTGGCACTACAATATAAGAAGGGTATAAAACTATTAAAAAGAGTTTAGAGATTGTCCAAATGAGGGCTACAAAGATGGTGAAGGATCTAGAGGACAAGATATATGAGGGGTGGCTGAAGTCACTTTGATTGCTCAACCTAGAGAAAAATAGACTGAGGGGAGGCCTCATGGTGGCCTGCAGCGTCCTCGTGAGGGGAGCAGAGGGGCAGGCGTTGAGTGCTGCTCTCTGGGGACAGTGACAGGACCCGAGGGAACAGCATGGAGCTGGGACAGGGGAGGGTCAGGCTGGGTTTTAGAAAAAGGTTCTTTACCAAGAGGGTGGTCAGGCACTGGGACAGGCTTTCCAGGGAAATAGCAATGACACTAGGCCTTCTGGAGTTCAAGAAACAAGTTGATAGCCTGCCATATAGAAATAATTTCCTCCAATTCTTGAGAGGAAACTGAGAATGCTTTAGTTACATCTTTCTGTTCTGTTTAAATCTCAAACCTTGCATCTACCTTTGCTACCAATGAAGTCTTCTTGAGACTTCAAGACAGTGTTCTTGAGAATGGTGAGCAGCTGGGAAGGTCCACCAGGTACCTGTGCTGATTCTGTCACCAGCTACCATTGCAGAATACTATTAGAATACTATTGCACTAGAGCTGAGAGCAGAATGCATGGAAGTTATAAAATTGCACAGATTAGACTGCCAAAAATATATTTTTTTTCCTGTTTAATTTTAGAGATGCTGCAGTAAAATGGTAGTCACAGTTAAGATAAAGTGGACAGCAGTAAGAAAATCAAGACTATTTTAACTGTAGCAGTGAGAAGGAATATTTCTGTACAAGGAATTAAATCAAATGAATGTCCAGAGCTTACTGCTCTTTTATTAAAGGAATGAAATCAGTACTGGGAACAATGGGTGGAGACCAGACAGTGATTATCTACATGTATTAGTGAGCAGAATCTCACTGGCTTGGGAAAGTGAGTTTATAATGCAATGTCTAGGTTACTGACACTCCCAAATAAGATTTATTTCTTGTCAATTTTAAATAAATCACTAAATAAGTACAACGGGGAAAACAAAACAAAACAACAAAAGGAGAAAAGGAGAAAGTGACAATAAGAACAGATTAGCTAACTTTTTTTCTTTTTTCTTTCTTATCCTGACTATAAATCCCTGAAGAATATAAAGAGCATCCAGCAAAATATCCTGTAAAAAGGCCCTATATATATTTTTTTTTATGTTGTAATATATTTTATCAGGAATTAAAATGGTCGTTACAGTCATTTGCAAAAGCTAAGGAAATCTCAGCTGTGCTGCTGAACAAACGATCCATATTAAGTGGTTCAATTCACAAGTTGCTTGGGGATAACAAAGTAGTAGGAAGTGATGAAGTAGTTATCTACTGCGTAGTCAAATCAGGAGAAAAATTATTAGTGGCATGTTTTGGAAGCAAACTGATACTATCAATATTCCTTAGCAAATGGACCTTAAATTCAACTTTCATATTAAAATATATTGTAAGAACCTTATGAACATTATTCTCACTGTCTACATGTGAGATGCAATGTTTATTCAGTTTTATATTCTGACTATGACTTTCTATGGGAACAGAAAATTGCAACAAATGGAACAGGAGCTTCCTGTGTTCTTGAACACTTTGAAAATAATGCACTCAGAACATGAAATGTAATTCCCAAAGGGATGTAAGCATATGGTCTGGTTAAGTTATAAAAATTAATGAATGAGACAGAAACAATAATCCAAGACTTTCTGATAAAAATAGTATTTGAAATGCTAATTAGCCGTTGGTTATCACCTTAGTTTGTAGGGCCAGAAAGAATCCCACTAAAAGTGAGTACACTGAATGTCGTCCTGCCACTGCCACAGTCTTCCCCAATCAGCGCCTTACCTAGTTCAACATGAAGTCCAAGTAATGACTAGCATCTATTTTCTTGGTCTTTCTCCTGACTTTGTCCTCTCTTCATTTCTTCATGCCATTTGCCGAGGCGATCGGCTCCGGGGCAGACGCGTTCTGCAGCGGAGCGGGGGATCGGGCCAGGCAGGGCTAATTTTCCGGCATCGAGCCGACTTCAGGGAGCCGCCAGGACCCGGCAGCCCTCGTGAGGGAGGCTGACGAGGCGAAGGCGGAGCCAGCAGCGCCCCCTCCCCGGCCGTTCAAAAGCAGCCCCTAGGGAGCGCGAGCGACCAGGAGCGCGGCGAACAGGACGGGCAAACAGGGCGTGGCGCGTCAGAAGGGAGTGGCGCGGCAGTTAGCGCGGCAGTTAGCGCAGGCAGGGCGAGCAGGAAGGGCGGAGAGGAACCCCCGCCCACACGAACACCTGTTAATGACAGTCGTTAGCTAGGTGATAATGGTCTCCACCAGGCACGGAGCGCTCTGCAGGAGGTCGGTACACACCCAGACCGAGTACCCGCTAAAGAATGCAGCGGTTCAGGTGACTGGATGCAGGGAGTGTCAGAGCCTGCTGCTGCCATCGGCAGGAGGCAGAGACACTGCGTGTGTGAGGTGTGAGCAAGTGGATGACCTGATCCGCATGGTGGCGGAGCTCAAGGAGGAGGTGGAGAGGCTGAGGGCCATCAGGGAATGTGAGCGGGAGATAGACTTGTGGAGTAACTCCCTGCAGGGCCTCAAGGAGAGGTATCGAGGTGAGACACCCCAAATGGGGGTGGACCCCCTGCCCTGTCGCTGTCGGGCAGAGGGAGGGGATCTGGGAGTTGAGGAGGAATGGAAACAGGTCCCTGCTCGACATGGCAGGCAATGCCCTCCCCTTCTGGCCCCACCTTCCCAGGTGCCCTTACAAAACAGGTTTGAGGCCCTGGAGATTGACAGACCAGTAACTGAGGAAGAGGTAGCAAGTGTTCCCAGGAGGATGCCTAGGGCGAGGAGGTCGACTCCACGCATCAGGACTGCCTCCACCAAGAAAGACAGGAGGGTGATTGTTGTGGGAGACTCTGTCCTTAGGGGAACAGAGGGCCCTATTTGTCGGCCTGACCCTACCCGTAGGGAAGTCTGCTGCCTCCCTGGGGCTCGGGTGAGAGACTTTGCCAAGAAAGTCAAGCGCCTGGTACGGCCCACTGACTACTACCCGCTACTGGTCTTTCAGGCTGGTAGCGATGAAGTAGCAACAAGAAGTCCGAAGGCGATCATGAGAGACTTTTGGGATTTGGGGTGACTTCTTAGAGGATCAGGGGCGCAGGTTGTGTTTGCCTCTGTCCTTCCGATAGGGGGGATCGAAGCAGAAAGGTGTGCTGTTCACATAAACTCGTGGCTTCGAGACTGGTGTGACCGGCAGAACTTTGGGTTCTTTGATCACGGGAAGGTCTATGCTACACCGGGCCTGATGGCACCGGATGGGATGCGCCTCTCTCGGAGAGGGGTCAGGAGTTGGTAGGGCTGATAGATAGGGCTTTAAACTAGAGTCGAAGGGGGAAGGGGCTAAAACCAGGCACGCCGGTGAAGACCTAAGGGATGGTACGCTAGAATCAGAGGGGCTGTGTGCCAGTGAGGTCCTTCGGTTAGATCCACAAGGTGCTGAGTGTAAGGAGACGCACCTGAAATGCTTCTACACGAACACACGCAGTATGAGGAATAAAATGGATGAGCTAGAAGTACTGGCCCAGTCCCACAACTACGACATCATCGGCATAAGCGAAACCTGGTGGGATGAGTCCTGTGACTGGGGTGTTGCGATAGATGGTTACAGGCTCTTCAGGAGGGACAGGCAGGGTAGGCGAGGTGGTGGGGTGGCGATGTATGTGAAGCAGGGGCTGGACTGTGTGGAACTCCAGGTCGGCGATGGCAAAGTTGAGAGCCTCTGGGTAAGGATCAAGGGACGAACGAATAAAGGGGATGTCATTGTGGGAGTCTACTACAGACCGCCTGGCCAGGACGATAGCGCCAATAAATTATTCTTTACAGAACTAAGAGAGGCCTCGAGATTAACTCCCCTTGTCCTTATGGGGGACTTCAACTTGCCAGACGTTAACTGGGAGTGCCACACGGCTGACACGAGCAAGTCCAGGAGGTTCATGAAGCACCTAGATGATAACTTCTTGGTGCAGGTGCTAACGGAGCCAACTAGGAAAGGTGCCCTCCTAGACCTGTTGCTAGAAAACAGAGAGGGTCTGGTGGGAGATGTGGTGATTGGTGGCCGCCTCGGTCATAGCGACCATGAAGTGGTTGAGTTCAAAATTTACGGTGACAGAAGGAAAAGTGCCACCAAAACCTCATCCCTAGATATGGGGAAGGCGGACTTCAGGCTGCTCGGGGAACTAGTCAGCAAGGTCCCCTGGGAAGCTGCTCTTGAAGGCCTTGATGTCCACCAGTGCTGGTCACTCTTTAAGCGATGCCTCCTAGAAGCACAAGATCAGGCAATTCCTAAATATCGCAAGTCAGGCAGGCGTGGCAGGAGGCCGGCGTGGCTGACCAGGAACATTCTTAGGGAGATTAGGCGGAAACAGAGAGTGTTTCACTACTGGAAGGAGGGCCAGGTGACATGGAAAGAATACAGGGATGCTGTTCGTGTCTGTAGGAAGAAAATTCGTGTGGCTAAAGCACACCTAGAGTTGAAGCTGGCTGTGTCTGTGAGAGAAAATAAAAAGGGTTTTTTTAGATATGTGAATGGAAAAAGGAGAACTAAAGAATACATAGGGCCGCTCCTTGACAGGGAAGGTCTTCTCACAGACGATGACATAGGCAAAGCAGAGACGCTTAACGCCTTCTTTGCCTCTGTCTTCAATGCCGATGATGGGCTTCGGGACCCAGGGTGCCCCGAGCTGGAGGACCGGGACGGTGGGGATGACAAACTCCCAACCGACCCTGAACGTGTGCGGGATCTGCTACTCCACCTGGATCCCTACAAGTCCATGGGTCCGGATGGGATTCATCCCCGGGTGCTGAAGGAGCTGGCGGACGTCATCGCGGAACCTCTCTCAATTATTTTTCAACGATCCTGGGAGTCTGGAGAGGTCCCGGTAGACTGGAAGCTGGCAAATGTTGTGCCGATTTTCAAGAAGGGTCAGAAAGAAGACCCTAGCAATTACAGGCCTGTCAGTCTCACATCAGTGCCTGGTAAAATCATGGAGAAGATGGTTCTCAAACTTATTGAGGCGCACCTGGGGGACAATGCAGTCATTGGTCCCAGCCAGCATGGGTTTGTGAAGGGTAGGTCCTGCCTAACTAACCTGATTTCCTTTTATGATAAGATCACCCGTATGGTGGACCAAGGGAAACCAGCTGATGTGATTTTTTTGGACTTCAGCAAGGCTTTTGACACGGTCTCCCATAGGATCCTACTGGACAAAATGTCCACCATACAGCTAAATAAAAACATCATACGATGGGTGAGCAATTGGCTAACGGGCAGGGCCCAAAGGGTTATGGTGAATGGGGCTGCGTCAGGCTGGTGGGCGGTCACCAGTGGGGTCCCTCAAGGCTCCATTTTAGGGCCGGTACTTTTCAATATTTTTATAAACGATCTGGATGTAGGAATAGAAGGCATTTTGAGCAAGTTTGCTGATGACACCAAACTTGGAGGAGTTGTGGACTCGAATGAGGGTGGAAAGGCCTTGCAGAGGGATCTGGATAGGTTGGAGAGCTGGGCGATCGCCAACCGCATGAAGTTCAATAAGAGCAAGTGCCGGGTCCTGCACCTGGGACGGGGAAACCCTGGCTGCACGTACAGACTGGGCGATGAGACGCTGGAGAGCAGCCTAGAAGAGAGGGATCTGGGGGTCGTGGTAGACAGCAAGTTGAATATGAGCCAGCAGTGTGCCCTGGCAGCCAGGAGGGCCAACCGTGTCCTGGGGTGCATCAAGCACGGCATCGCTAGTAGGTCGAGGGAGGTGATTGTCCCGCTCTACTCTTCGCTGGTGCGGCCTCACCTCGAGTACTGTGTGCAGTTCTGGGCACCACAGTATAAAAAGGACATGAAACTGTTGGAGAGTGTCCAGAGGAGGGCTACGAAGATGGTGAAAGGCCTGGAGGGGAAGACGTACGAGGAACGGCTGAGGGCACTGGGCCTGTTCAGCCTGGAGAAGAGGAGGCTGAGGGGAGACCTCATCGCAGTCTACAACTTCCTCGTAAAGGGGTGTCGAGAGGCAGGAGACCTTTTCTCCATTAACACCAGCGACAGGACCCGCGGGAACGGAGTTAAGCTGAGGCAGGGGAAGTTTAGGCTGGACATCAGGAAGGGGTTCTTCACAGAGAGAGTGGTTGCACACTGGAACAGGCTCCCCAGGGAAGTGGTCACTGCACCGAGCCTGTCTGAATTTAAGAAGAGATTGGACTGTGCACTTAGTCACATGGTCTGAACTTGGGTAGACCTGTGCGGTGTCAAGAGTTGGACTTGATGATCCTTAAGGGTCCCTTCCAACTCAGGATATTCTATGATTCTATGATTCATTCATAATGACACTAATATTTTAAATTTTCATCCTCTATCTTTCAAGGTTTCTTCAGTTCTTGAAGGTGTCTGGTTCACAGAATCACAGAATCACAGAATTTCTAGGGTAGAAGAGACCTCAAGATCATCGAGCCCAACCTCTGACCTAACACTAACAGTCCCCACTAAACTATATCCCTAAGCTCTACATCTAAACGTCTTTTAAAGACTTCCAGGGATGGTGACTCCACCACCTCTTTGGGCAGCCTGTTCCAATGTCTAACAACCCTTTTGGTAAAGAAGTTCTTCCTAACATCCAACCTAAAACAACCCTGGTGCAACTTTAGCATGTTCCCCCTCGTCCTGTCACCAGGCACATAGGAGAACAGACCAACCCCCACCTCACTACAGCCTCCTTTAATGTACTTATAGAGAGAGATAAGGTCGCCCCTGAGCCTCCTTTTCTCCAGGCTGAACAAGCCCAACTCACTCGGCCGCTCCTTGTAGGACTTGTTCTCCAGGCCCCTCACCAGCTTGGTTGCCCTTCTTTGGACCCGCTCAAGCACCTCGATGTTCTTCTTGTAGCAAGGGGCCCAAAACTGAACACAGTACTCGAGGTGCGGCCTCACCAGAGCCGAATACAGGGTGATGATCACCTCCCTAGCCGTGCTGGTCACACTGTTTCTTATGCAAGCCAGGATGCTGTTGGCCTTCTTGGCCAGCTGAGCACACTGCTGGCTCATATTAGCTGACTATCCACCATCACTCCCAGGTCCTTCTCTGCCTGGCAGCTCTCCAACCACTCATCTCCCAGCCTGTAGCTCTGCTTGGGGTTATTGCGCCCCAGGTGGAGGACTCGGCACATGGCCTTGTTAAACTTCATGCAGTTGACCTCAGCCCATCGGTTCAGCCTATCCAGATCCCCCTGCAGAGCCTTCCTACCCTCAAGCAGATCGACACACGCACCTAACTTGGTGTCATCTGCAAACTTATTGAGGGTGCACTCAATGCCCTCGTCCAGATCATTGATGAAGATATTAAAGAGGACTGGCCCCGGCACCGAGCCCTGGGGAATGCCACTAGTGACCGGCCTCCAACTGGACCTGACTCCATTTACCACGAGTCTTTGGGTCCGGCCATCCAGACAGTTTCCGACCCAACAAAGTGTGCGCCAGTCCAAGCCAAGAGTAGCCAGTTTCTTGAGGAGAATGCTGTGGAAAACGGTGTCAAAAGCCTTGCTGAAGTCAAGGTAGACCACATCCACAGCCTTTCCGTCATCCACCCAGTGTGTCACTTTGTCATAGAAGGAGATCAGGTTCGTCAAGCAGGACCTGCCTTTCATAAACCCATGCTGACTGGGCCTGATCGCCTGCTTGCCCTGTAAGTGTCGCGTGATGACTCTCAAGAGGATCTGCTCCATGAGCTTCCCTGGCACTGAGGTCAAACTGACAGGCCTATTGTTTCCCGGGTCTGCCCTCCTGCCCTTCTTGTAGATGGGCGTCACATTTGCTAGCCGCCAGTAGACTGGGACCTCCCTCTGATAGCCAGGACTGTTGATAAATGATGGTAAGCGTCTTGGCCAGCTCCTCTGCCAGTTCTCTCAGTACCCTTGGGAAAGGGTTGTGAAGGTATATCAGAGCATATTGGAATGCTGTAATAAAATAAAATAAAATAAGATAAAAAAATCTGGAATTGTCCAGGGGATGAACAATACATATTTCTGTAATCAAAAGAAAAACAATAATTAATTTTTGAATATATATTCCCTCCTGGAAAGAAAGTACCTGGAAATGCTGAGGCAGTGAATTTAGCTAGAAGTGTAAGAATAAGGAAGGGATAGACTTTGTCTCATGAAGATGTTGAAGAAAAATAGATACTAATGATACATAGCAAATGTTGGAAGAAGTTTTGAAATAGGATTTTTTTTGCTTTTTAAATTTTTATCCCCAAATGATTTTTTGGTGAAGGACATGTGACTTCTTGAGTTAGCATCTTTGATGAATTGGGTCCTCAAAATAAACACATCTTCACATAAAGCCTCTGTATACTGAAAATAATGAAGATGATGGCAAAAGCAAGAACTTATGACAAGAGTCTTTAGGTAGCCTCGTCATTATCTATTTCAAATGCATTACTCATTCTTCTGGGGGTGAGAGGGTGGGGGGTGGGGGGGTTGTGGAGGAAAGGGAGAGAAGAGAGAGAGGGAGAGAGAGGGATTCATTGCTATTGACTATTGACATTAGACAATTTTTATACTCTTATAGCTCAAGGAAAAA
The DNA here is from genome assembly GCF_047663525.1 of Anas platyrhynchos. NCBI lineage: Eukaryota > Metazoa > Chordata > Aves > Anseriformes > Anatidae > Anas > Anas platyrhynchos. Next base: position 98,331,913 of record NC_092589.1, read on the forward strand.
AAAAAGTATGAACAGTGGTCAAGAATCTAATAAACAAACCAGGTGTTATTGAAAGTACATAACCAACCACAACAGCTACTAGTGTAAGTATGTGCAGTTCTATAAAATTTGTTCAGCCAAGTAAGAAGCCTGCAATGGATATACCTTGAAATTGTTGTAACCTACAACGTGAGTTGCATGTTATAGGAAGCACCATAGCAGGAACCACCTAAAACAAAGGAAGACAGGCCCCACAAGCAGCTATACAAATGCAGCAGCAACTCAATCTGAACTGAATTTTGTGCCCAGTAACTCCAGACAATATGCTGCTTCTCCTGTCCTGTGGGATGACTATAACAGGCTGGGATAGAGTTAACTTTCCTCATAACTGCCTATACGGTGCTATGTTTTGCATTTGTGACAAAAATAGTGCTGATAATACCTGGATACTTCAGCTGTTGCTGAAGCTGTGATTACACAGCATCAAAACCTTCTGTTTCTCACACTGCTTGCTCAGCAAGTAAGCTGGGAGTGTACAAGAAGATGAGAGGGGACACAACCAGCACAGCTGACCCCAACTGACCAAAGGGATATTCCATACTGTATGACGTTCTGCTTAGCAATAAACACCTTTTTAAAAGTACTTGTAAGTATCTCCAGGTAAGTGCTGAAGATAAATTGTGAAGTAAATAGATTTGGAACATCAAATATTATTCTTTGAGCAGACCAGACCACATCACTACTGACCTCAAGGTCAAAGCTACGTCAGTTATGAGGATTTAATTGTGCAGAGACTTGGGCAGATCTGATGTCTATTCTCTCACAAAAATGAGTATACATTTTCTACATGATTTTCTAATAACTTGCATAGTATTATCTATTTCTTATGCACTTTATAATAAAATGGGAAAAAAAAAATAAGGAAAGCAAAAACCAATCAACCAACCGAAATGCACAATGTATAAATGATCAAATTATGCTTTCAGTGTTTTATTATCTCTCTGTACAAAAATGTTTTTTATATCTTGTTGAAATTCCTGATGGTAGAGCTCTTTTATGAGAAAAATAATTTCTATGCTGCAAAATACATCCCTTTTTTCAAGTCTTTTGAAATCTGAAGAAAGACACTGATATAAATAAAAGCTGGGGAAATTCAATTCCATTGAAGACTATTCACAGCAGAAAAATGTATTTATCTTTATATATATATATATTTATATATATATATAAAGATAAATAAAATTTATATATATATAGGGTAACAATGTAATTGCTTTATATGAATTGGGTATATCTATTTCCTTTCTTGGGAAACTTTTTCAATAGTGTAAGTGATCAGAAAACAAGAAAACATTTTATTGCAGTAAGCTTTTAGTGAAAAGAACAATTCATATGCAAAATGAATAGTTTAGGAAATGTCTAATTAGCTGAATACCTAAAGTATGAACCAGTTAACAGCCCAGAACATGTTTAATTGTCTATTTCAGATTATACACAATTACAATGCCAATTAGTTATGGATAATTTAACAATGGTTGCTACCATATGTAACATTTCAAATTAGATGTCGCAGATACAGTCATTGTGGTTCATCAGAACATCCTATTTTATATACTTATTTTTCAATACATTGTAAATAACTATTTCCTAAATCTTCTGCACTTCTCTGATTTTAAATAGTTGTATGTTTTTTTTTTGTTTTTTTTTTTTTTTTCCTCAAGAAAACAAACAGGTGCTCTTCACTGTTTGATTTAAATTGTTTGGAAATTTCTATCTTAAATGATTATGTGATATAGTTTTGAAGTGTGAAATGGAAGAAAAAGTTAATGCAGTGTTTATCAGATATTGTTAATGGAGGAGAGAATCTCCAAATGAATAGAGCTCAAAACCAACGACACAGGCCAGGAAAAGAAAGGGGAAAATGTACTTTAAAACATTAAATGGTAGGGAAATTATCTTTTGACTTAGGTTTATTAAGGTTTTCTGGGTGTGTAGATTTTTGTACATAACGCTAAACACAAGATATTGAAAAACATTGTCTAGATTTTTTATTGACAGTACTGAAATTTCTCTTAATCTGTATTTATCTACAAAACTTTTTCTGTGACTCTACAAAAATAACACATCTTTGTGAGACACATTTTTTTTTTTTCAAAACAAACAAACAAACAAAAAGTTAGCTATTTTATTTTGCTTCATTTCATAATCAATTTCATAATCATCCCAGAATGCCTAGAATGCAATAAATAAATAAATAAATAAATGTGTATATATATATATATATATTTTTTTTTTTTTTTAAAAAAAAAAGGAAAATGTTATAACTTTTTGGTGAACACATCTCAGGCTTGTCTTCCCTTGACTGAGGACTGTCTGACCAGCAGAAGTTCACTGAGTATCCCATTAGGGATTATGAGTATATTACTATTACACTAACTCATTAACCCAAGCTGTCAGCTGTGAGCAATAGCCACTAAATAATTGCTTTGTAGTTAAATTGTGTGTATCCATTTTGTTTGCAGAATCTCTTTCCTAGTTGTAAAAGTAGTTGAAAAAAGTGATCTAGAGATAGAGGATTAAAATACTTTTAGTCTTTAGCCATAGATTGATAAAAATATTTTATATAAACTATCAATGATGCTGTTTAAAATAAGCATACTTATTTTAAATGCAATCAGTAACCTATTCAGATTTGTATGAAAGAACAATTTATTTATTTATTTATTTTGTCTATGAAGAACTTTCTATCTTTTTTTTTTTTTTTTTTTTTTGATTGCTCAGAATAGTAACTTTCGGTTTCATTTCATCAACCATATATTTGAGATTAAAATAAATCAAATATTCACCTAATTTCCTGATTAAATGCTTCACTAAATTTCCCATTGTTTTATATCAAGCCCAGGTAGAGTGAAGATATGACTCCTGTGCCTGAATGTTCATAATACATTAAGTATTTGCACTTTGTTCTGAAATATTTTTATATCTAAACAACAACAACAAAAAACTATATGGTTTATGAAACCTTTCTCTCTCAAGAAGTCTTATCCTATTGGAAATTTAGGGTCAGAAAGAAAAATCCAGTTGGAAAGACCAGAAAAATTAATTAATTCCCTTCTAAGACAAAGTTTGTATATATTTCTGAAATAACAATGTGATTAATATATGCAAATTGAGATCATGTACCAAAAGTCCTTCTGTCAGTATCCTAAAAATGAAGCAATTGTGTTACTCAAGAATACAGTGATAGGTCTGTGTCTTCCCATAGTTCTGTGTAGATGTAGAAAACCTTTTTCTTGGACTGGAAAGGACAATTAATATTATGTGAACAAGGATTATGAAATATTAAATGTAAGAAGACACACCTAGGGATTTAAAATTTCCTATGCACATTTTTATTTTTTCTTTTTGCTTTTGTAGATATTTTTTTTTCAAAAATGGTTTTTGCTAAACTTCATCATGACTTTGAAAATGTGAAAACAGATTCATATTTTATAAGGTAAGATTAATTTATGAGATTGGGGTCTGGAAAAAAAATAATAAAACTTCTCTTGGGGAGGAATGTGATTGAGTTGATCTAATGCCATTTTTCTTTTCTCTTTTCTCTTCTCTCTCTCTCTTTTTTTTTCTCTCTCTTTTTTTTTTTTCTATTTTTTCTTCTTAAAAGAATTTTTATTCTGGAAAAGAAAAGATGGATATATCCATCAGCTAAATTTTGTTGATTTCTCTCATTTCTTTACTCTGAAAGTGTACATGACAAGATTAAACTAAAAGGGTTTATCATTATAGAGGGTGAAGAAACAATGGAAGCAGTCATGAAAATCAAATGTGAATTTGAGATTTGAATTTTTAGAGAAAGATAATAAAAATGTAGTTGAATAGCTGTAGTCTAGAAACAAATCTGCAAGAAATCTTTCTGCCACAAACAGGCAATGTTTCCAAACTGTTAGCTCAAATCGCAAAACTTTTTTTGCTTTTTATTTACTTTTAACAAAGCAAATGCTATTCTGTCAAATGAATTCTGTCTTTTGAAGTAAAGTTACCTAACTTTAATTCAGAAACTCATCTTTGCATTGTCTTCATCCGACTCATGAACTGTGAGGGCTAGTGGGATTAAATGGTGCTGGCAGCACTGGATCTTGAACGGCTGCTGCAACTGCAAAAGGATGTCTTGAACCATGTCTATTCACAGTTCAGTGATGAGCTATTTGAGTGTGCCAGCATGTGTGAGTGCATGAGGTTTCAAAACAGGATTATAAACATGTACTTCACATGCAGTCGACCTCACAGATCCAGAGGTGATGCCGTACATAGAAATCAGAACTGTGGTTATTCTTCATTTAAAATGGAAACATTGGTTGAAGACTGGCATTGTTTGGTATTTGGTTATCTATTAGAAACAGGAGCAGATACTGAGAGATCATTTAATTTATGATGATATCTTACTTTTCTATGTATTTTTTTTAATTTAATTTGTTGCATTTTCCATTAATAGCCATGCATATTTCTTAGTTTTCTAAGTGATTTACACAGAGTTCAGCTCTTAGCTACTGTCTCTCTAATTATGTATATATGCAGTTCTTACAATGCAGCTGTCTTTGATGAAAGCCATCTATAATGTCATACTTATATCAGAAACACAAACAATTCTGTTTCTTCACTTGCTGAGACTTAATTACTAGTGCTTTCACCCCCCACAGAGATTTACAAAGCAAAACAGATGTAAGAGCTGCTATATGTTGGCATTGCAGCAGCAGTAAATTGAAGGGACAACATCAGCCTGCAGTAGATGAACGTCCATGTTTTGAGATTATGTCATCATGGTAAATCAGTAGGAAATGAGAAAAGCAATGAAAATTCTGTTTCTATACAACTTAGAGTTTTATTATTTTTCTAATATGATTTTATTTTATTATATACTGTAATTTTTAACACAGTGTTTTCTTTTACATTGTATCCAATTTGTTTTTGGAATGTGGTGTTATTTGCATAGAACTATCTCCTGTGTCCTGAAAGACTCCACTAAGCACCGAGCTACTATATAAGATAGAGGTTTCCTCCAGGTATGGGGGAAATAACTGTGGATCAAAGTCTTGTCAGAGCAGATTTTTGCTGAAGACACGTGGAACGCCTTCTCTGGGATGGTGGGCAGGTTGTGAGTAACCTGGAGTAACCCAACTTTAGTGGGTGTTTAAGGTAACTACTGCTGAATGTAGTACTTCCAAGAAATCAAAAGATTGCAGCAACAGAATTTTTTTGCTTAAGAAAGATTGCCTTTGCTACTCAAAGAACTGAGCTGAGTTTGTTTTCTCCACTTAGCCCTTGTAATAAAAATAAAATAAATCTGAATAAAGAAAAGCACACCACCAACAAGAAAGGGAATCAAAATTGTAGTTTTCTAAAGGACTCTGAAAACCTGGTCCAGCAGGGAATAAAAAAATCATTCATTATACTTCTCTGCCTTCCTCTGGGCTAGTTCAGCTCTGGTAGATTTGCAGGACTTCTGCAGAAATTGTATGTGCTTTTCATTTATCTTCAGTGTTCTTGGCAGCACTTTTGCAGGACATTCACTTATTTGTATGTATTTATAAACAGAAGCTTTGTCTTCTGGCTATATAGGGAAGCCAGCCTACCTAATATTCACACACATGATATGTTTTTACTGGTCCAAAGTGAGTATGTTATTGAGCAGATAGTGTAATAATATCCCCAGGTATTACAGTCTACTGAGGCAGTTTTAACTACACCCTCATGAAAAGGTATAACTGTACATGAAAAGTAAAATTATAAACATTCAAGTATTTTACAATACTATCTTCATTAACAACAACAACCAAAACAAACAAACAAACAAACAAACAAACAAAAACCACCACCACCACCAAAAAACTGTAGCCAAAAAGGAAAACTACTTTACTGAAATGTCTCCATATATTGATAAAAGAAAAAAAAAATAATTACATGCTCAAAGAATATCGAAGTAAATCTGATAATTTGACTGGATTTGAAAATGAAGAAAATTCTTCTTTGATATTTTTCTTTTTTTTTTCCCCATGATTTTGTAAAAGTGTAAGTGGTCCAGCTTATTAAATAGAACTCATTAATTCTTTTAAAGGAGACAGATATTTTTGGTAGATTTCTTAAATAAATCCTTAAATTAAAATCTTATCTGGAACAAAGGAATAATTAACAATTTATACATTAATTTCAAAAGTAAAGTAATATAATTTGACACGGAATAAATACAATAATCAACATTTTTTTTTTGTGGACAATTAGATTACCTGTCAATTTAGAATGAATAATGTTTAAGAATAATTAAAAATAATCAGTTTATACAAATGTGAAACAAAAGTTGATATCCTAAAGCAGTCAGGAAATGTAAAAAATATATGATTTCCTCACACAATGGGAACTTATACTTCTCTGACTCTTCACTGCTGCTTTGGACATCTGTTCTAATTCCATTTGTTTTCATGTATTTGTTTATAGAACAGCAATGGTGATAGCACTGAAGTTTAATAAAGACCAAGAAAAAATTACATATAAAACTTTCCATTTGAAATAATTTATGAATTTCAATAATGCATATGTATTATTTACGTTTTATTTTTCCTATACTATTTTTTTTTATTTTCTCAAATAAGTGATGGAAGATTCAAATGCTCTGTCTCCATCTCCTGGTAGATGAGAACTAAATTAAATGTGTGGTTTGGCAGACACGAACCCGAGAAAGAGAATGTAGAAGGAATTATTCAGTTTTATCTATTTATTTGTTTGTTTGTTTACAGCTTTTGTCCATCTCTAAAATAATTCCAAGATATAGAGAAACATAAAACAATGATAGTTTTACCCAGACAATGTCAGAAGACCGTATGACTTTGCCAATAACTCGTATGAGTTCATTAGCCCCAAATTTCCATGAAAATCAAATAAGCCTATGATATTTAGTATAATGGAGAAATGCCAGCTCATAGTACATAAGTATCTGAAGATTTAAAAAAAAAAAAATCTTAATATTCTAAATCAATATTTTAAAACAAGCATGATTAACTTTCATTTGTTAACAAGCCTAAAAATATTTTCATATCTAACTATCTTACCCAGAAAGAATGCACTTTTAATGACATTTACTGTATGATAAGTAACACTTGTCCTATATGATTTACATGTAATTCTGAGCTTTGCTTACCTCCCTAGATTTTATCACATATATATAGTAGATCACATACCATAACCTCAAATGCTCTATGTAATTCATTTTAGGCATACAGTGTAATAAATTTTAAAGGATGTATAACTTATTTCATTAAAATCTAAGCTTAATACTGTTTAATACTGCTACCCATATCAATTAACAGACAAGTGTAACGAAGAATGTCTTTAAAGATAATCTTAAGATAACAATTTATATTACATCTCATGCCAGATGGCCTTTGCATATAGCTTATAATAACTTATTTTTAAACTGAAAACCTACTATGCATTAATGACATCATGATCAAGCTGAAAATATTAGAATGGTCCTAAGCTTGATATATCCACTCTCAGTCCATTTATCTGAATAATAACATTTATTTGTATTATCTTGGTTTTGGCCAAGGATGCTCCCTTTCCTCAAAAGAAATGGAATAACATACGTTTTCTTTCTTACCATTCTACCATTGGAATATTTTTTATTCAGGAGATCTTTCCAGTATATTTGGCCTGGCTTCATATTTACTTGCAAATCTGAGTTGGAAGGAAAGATCTTTTGCCCATATACTGATTGAACTCTTTTGAGATAGAGGCTAAGTCCATGCTAATACACTGTTGAAACTGTATTTAACTACAGTTCCATTTCTTGTAACAAGACTGACAGTTTGTCTACTGGAGTTATTAATATTTCTTGAATAAAGATATAGGAAAACTTTAAGTGATTTTCTCTGCAAAATATATCATAGAATCATAGAATCATAGAATATCCTGAGTTGGAAGGGACCCTTAAGGATATCTGAATAGATGATACATTTTTGAATACATAGTCAGAAAACACAGCAGCATTACCTTAGTATCCAAATCCTCACTGAATATGGCAAATGTAGATCCATTATAAAAAGCATCATCTTTTGGGATTGAATTCCTCATTTTTATTGTTATTTTTATTTTCAAATTATTAAATTATTATTTACTATATTAGAAGAATGAAAAAGATCTAGTGTCTACATGGGGAGAATATCAGCATTTCTATATTAGTCTATTAAGTCTATTATAGAATTACACTTTTTTTTTTTTTTTTTTTTTTTTTTTTTTTTAGGGGCAGGGGGATGGGGTGGGGAGGGAAGAGGTAAGGGAGAAGTGAGAGGGAGCTTTGCCTGTTTTTGAAACTTAGCCAGTTACAGAAAGCAGTGCTGAAAGAAAGTTCTCTGTTTATGGAAGAGTTATCCATAACAGTATTTGTAGCATCAGTTACAATTGCAAGGAATGTTCCCAGTGGTTTAATGTGTTGTTATTAGGCAAATTGTAAAATTTTACCATTTATTCTCCTCATGGATCTCCAGTATTTTATCTACTTCCAAAGTATCATCCACTAATTTTCATTATTAGTTGTGTTTCAGTCATCAGATTAAAGAATATATAAGGATTGTACGCAAATAATACATCTTTTATTATATTAAACAACAAAACATCTTTAACACTCCTGATGCACAGATTAATGTGTGGGGTTAGCAAAACAGGGGAGTGGGCAAAATATTTTATTTTAGAGTTCTTTCACCTATATATTTTCTTTGAAGAATAAAGAAAATATAAATTCTGTAACTGAGCTTTACCAATAGAACCGGAGAGGTTTTTTTTGGCTTTGAAGAATGTTTAATAAAGAAGTGAAAACATTAAAGTGCCACTTTTTATTTACTTCTCCAAGATGTGTTTAATTCAACTTATTTTATATTCCTCCAGAGGAAAATAGAATCTATCATTATGGTTATAACTAGTATTTTACTCATACAGAAAGAAAGAATTATCACAGCATAGGTTTTAATACTGCCTATCTCAGTTCCAACGCACAAGAAGAATGATAAATAAGACTTATAAAGACAGGATACCTAGTTTAAAGAGTGCTTTGTAGTACTAGAGGAAAGGTTACCTTTTGAAACCTGTGCTACAGATATTGATTTTAAAAGTAGAGATGTACTTTAAAAAATTGTAAATAAAAGGAGGAAAACATTAAAGTTTTCCAGACAGCAAAGTCGTTACTTCATGTTTTCTTTAATATTCAGTCAGTATTGCAGTACTGAAGTTCAAGGCTTACTGTATCATCAAATAGAAAATAAGTTTCCAAAGTCACACTTCTATTTATCATGGATAAACACATTTAAGGAAACATATTGCACTAAACTGTCACTGTCAAAGCACTAATTACAAAATATTAGGGGTCAATTTCCCACATTAACATTAATGAAATCTCTATACAGTCATTGAACAAAGTGTTATTGTGTAATAATAATATGCCCAGCAAGACTGTAAATCATAGCAATGAAAGCCTGTTCACACCTACAGTACGTGCATCATTACTCTGTAACATCTGAACACACTTGATGTGATTATAAAATACATTTCTACTATATGAAATACAAAGAATTATACATTGATTTAACTTATTAAGTACAAGACATTAAACATTAGAATGTTTTCCTATAATCTACATTAGAAGTATATGAAAAAATTGCCTCTTCTCCCCTCCCCCCCCACCCTTTCTTTTTCCATCACATTGAATGTTCCAAGTGTTTGCAAAATACAGATAAATTATGCTTCTGTTAGCCTACATTTTTTTTTACAGAGTCATGAATTGCTGTCAAAAATACTTGAAGTTCTCTATGGATATATAATGTATACCTCATATACTTTCACTTAAAAAAAAAAAAAGCTGCCAATAACAGTGCAAAGTTTATGGATGTAAGATAAAAAATGATCAGAGAAGTTGGAGCTCTGCTATGTTATTTCACTTTCAAAAGATCAGAGAGCCCAGAATGAGTTCAAAGCACAGCTATTGCATGTGGTCTTCCTTCACTAACGTCTTTGAATATATACATTCATGTAAATCTCTTCTTTGAGCTGTGAGGAAGAAATAAATGTAGATATCTATGTGAAACATGAATTATTTGTTTGGTATGTGAGTTTAAAAGTTTTCACCTTACAGTTTGAAAATATTGGTAACCAGGTTCTTCAACCACAGTGAGGAATGTACTTGTCATGCAGAACTGCACTGTGATATGTAAAATATTTTCTTCCTGTTTTCCTTCCTTCCTTAGAGAACTGAGGGCAACAGAAGGATGACAAAGGTCCTCTTACTTCACACACTTTGGCTAATGTCATTTATTATACTTACATAATATAGCCAGTATACTTAATACACTTGCTTATATTTTTCTGTTGTGTGAGCCTCTATTTTTTTTTTTCTGTACAAGGTAATGGGATTTTTTTTTTTTTCCATTTTATTTTTCACCTTCCTGAAGAAATACACATCACCTGGTGAGCAAATTGACCAGCCACCTCTACAGCTCCAACTGCTCAGAAGATTTAGGCTGAATTTACAAAATTTTTCAGAAACAGAGCTCATTCCAACATGTGTTTCACTTACTTTTAGCTATAGCCTCAAACAAAAGCCTACCTCATTCATTTGGCATCAATGAATTTTAGATTTTTACTTTAAAGCATGTACTCTATAGTATACTATATATAGTATATATACATAGTATATATCCATAGTAGTTATATGCCATGTATATACTATGTATATATACTATGTATATATACTATAAATATATATATAATATATAGTCAAATATTACTGAACTATATCATGGAGGGATGAATTTAATATGGGAACACAGCACCACCCTGTCTGACAGGCAAGATGTTTCACTTCACTGCTCCCCCCCAGGATATACTCTACACTGTGCCTGAACATCATCTTATTTTGCTGTTATAAAGGTTTCTAAATGAGAAGGTTACATTTTATTTATATTTGATGTGAGCTGGTCCCTTGTGCAACTTCATGACCCATGAGTGGCATCAGTATTTACATAGTTTTGAGGGGACTAAAATTCATACAGGACTACATAAGAACTGAGCAATGACTTGAATAGTGTTAATGTTTCCCACATTATGGGCATAAATCCCTAAAGAGGTAGACAGGCATCCATGTGTATTTGAGAACCTGAACTTTAGTTATACATATAACTAAACTAACTATATTAGTTATATTTAGTTATACATATAACTAACTAACCTGATTTCCTTTTATGATAAGATCACCTGTATGGTGGACCAAAGGAAAACAGCTGATGTGATTTTTTTGGACTTCAGCAAGGCTTTTGACATGGTTTCCCATAGGATCCTACTGGACAAAATGTCCACCATACAGCTAAATAAAAACATCATACGATGGGTGAGCAATTGGCTAACAGGCAGGGCCCAAAGGGTTATGGTAAATGGGGCTGTGTCAGGCTGGCGGGCGGTCACCAGTGGGGTCCCTCAAGGCTCCATTTTAGGGCCGGTACTTTTCAATATTTTTATAAACGATCTGGATGTAGGAATAGAAGGCATTTTGAGCAAGTTTGCTGATGACACCAAACTTGGAGGAGTTGTGGACTCGAATGAGGGTGGAAAGGCCTTGCAGAGGGATCTGGATAGGTTGGAGAGCTGGGCGATCGCCAACCGCATGAAGTTCAATAAGAGCAAGTGCCGGGTCCTGCACCTGGGACGGGGAAACCCTGGCTGCACGTACAGACTGGGCGATGAGACGCTGGAGAGCAGCCTAGAAGAGAGGGATCTGGGGGTCGTGGTAGACAGCAAGTTGAATATGAGCCGGCAGTGTGCCCTGGCAGCCAGGAGGGCCAACCGTGTCCTGGGGTGCATCAAGCACGGCATCGCTAGTAGGTCAAGGGAGGTGATTGTCCCGCTCTACTCTGCGCTGGTGCGGCCTCACCTCGAGTACTGTGTGCAGTTCTGGGCACCACAGTATAAAAAGGACATGAAACTGTTGGAGAGTGTCCAGAGGAGGGCTACGAAGATGGTGAAACGCCTGGAGGGGAAGACGTACGAGGAACGGCTGAGGGCACTGGGCCTGTTCAGCCTGGAGAAGAGGAGGCTGAGGGGAGACCTCATCACAGTGTACAACTTCCTCGTAAGGGGGTGTCGAGAGGCAGGAGACCTTTTCTCCATTAACACCAGTGACAGGACCCGCGGGAATGGGGTTAAGCTGAGGCAGGGGAAATTTAGGCTTGACATCAGGAGGGGGTTCTTCACAGAGAGGGTGGTTGCACACTGGAACAGGCTCCCCAGGGAAGTGGTCACGGCACCGAGCCTGTCTGAATTTAAGAAGAGATTGGACTGTGCACTTAGTCACATGGTCTGAACTTGGGTAGACCTGTGCGGTGTCAAGAGTTGGACTTGATGATCCTTAAGGGTCCCTTCCAACTCAGGGTATTCTATGATTCTATGATTCTATATGAAATGAAGACTATTACTGGATCTATGAGTGTCTTAAACAATACATGGATAAAAGTAACAGATAATTACCCAAGGTTGAAGATAACATGCCATTATTTTCCTTGAATATACATACTTATGTGTTCTGTAAATCCAAGCGCAATGTATTTTTAAAATAGATTCTCAAAATAAATAAATAAATATAGTTTAGTTATTATATTTCAGAATATAATAAACACTTATGATGTAATTTTATATTCATTATATTTTTCTTCTAGGTATAGAGTTTACAAGGATTCTTGTCATTATTATTTGAAAGGCAGCACTGTAATTCTTACTTCTGTGCTTTCATGATAGGCGGTGGCACCTCTGATTACAATGTGTCACTTTCAAAGGACATGTAACAGACTTTCTAGCCAAAGTTTTTATCCAGAATCTGCAAAGCTGTCAGAACTGTACAAAACACGGAGTACAAGGGCACTTATCTCAATAATAGGGAAAAAAAAAAGAAAAAAAAGAAAAAGAAAAAAAAAAAAGAGAGAGCAAGAAAGAAAGAACAAGCAAGCAAGAAAGAGAAGGGAAGAAAAACAGAAAGGAAGGAAGAAAGAGAAAAGTTGGTCATATTAGGTGTATGATAAATGTCTGTAATTGTTTTTCCTTTGTTTTCTTCTGATGGTAACAGGGATGTGAATGTTGTACAGCCAGGTGATGGCTTACTCATTGTATAATACAGTTAATGAGTTGCATTTGTGAAATTAATATAATATGTCTGGTTCATAATGTACTGTAACACATGCATTACTTCACTGAATGATTTATAGGATCTCTATTATGTTGTAATGCACTTCCTAGGGTAATAGATGAGATGGATTATCTCGTGTTTCCTAGCATAGTGCAGCTTTAACATCACAAATGTAATTGGCTTATAAGACGTCATATTTCCTTAAGCAACAACAACAATTTTGATGACAGGTGTCCCTTCATTAATTAAACACATATATATTTTTTGTTATGTAATTTTTATATTTTCTAAACTTTTTTTTTTTTATTTACAAGCTTTCTTGTAACTTTGTTTTTACGCACTACTCTATACTATATATAGTGTTAGATCATTGAAATAAAAAACTGCCCTTTAAAGACAAAAATATATAAAAAAATAAATGTTGTGTTTTTAATTCATTCATCCATGAACAATTCCTAGTCTAGATCAGTTTCTTAAGGAAATAGATATTGTCCTAAAATTTACCTTGAAGTGTCAGTCTCTCTTTGTTTCCCTTTTCTCCCATTCTCAATCTGGTCTGGCAAAGAGGTAGATGTCAAATCTGTTAAATATCTACAGGTTTTGTGAATATTGCTAGCTGGTGCTGGCTGGAGGGATACACACTGTAAGTGGTGTTACTGTGGTGAGAACTAAGGCCCAATTTTTCCGTGCTGAACAAATATGGCTTGTTAATCAGCAATATACCAAGCAGTCAAATTGCATAATCCCCTTAGACTAGGAAGACAATTTTGGGAATGGACAGGGAGAGGGAGGGCAAGGCAGGACAAATCAGTGCAAGGCCAGACAAAGCGAGGCAAGGGAAAGAAGTTACTTTAGTGTCAGAGGCTTTTAAAAAGATGCAAGAGAGGTCAATTTATCAAAGTAGGAGGATGTCATAGAAAGCTGGGTCAGACAGAGCCTTGAGGTACAACTGGCTTACTTGTATGTTAAATATATATCTAAAGCTGTTTCTGTTTGTTTGTTTATAAACACAGTCACAAAAAGTTTGAGAAATGGTCATTTCAATGGCTGGCTCTGATTGCTTGCTTCAGTCCTGTACTCCAGACCCAATGTAGGGTTCTGGATCTGGTCATTGCTGCAGGTTCCTGGAGAAGTCCCACAGTCTTCCCTCATGCTACTGTGAGGATGAGGGCACAATCATCCTCAGGGAAATGTCCTTGAGCGACATCCACAGGGAAAAATCCTTGCTTGTTTTTATACTTCCTTCTGCCCAGCATCAGATATGTACCTGAATTATATATATTTCACTGTTTTTGAGGAAGACTTAGTCTTTGACTTTCTACTGATACTTCCATTTTACTCAACCTGAGTGGCATAACAGGCAGTTTTCTTTCTTTGTACCTATTTATGTTGTTTTATTGAAACACTGTACACAGTTCATGCATATAAATGACAAAGTTGTTGAAATATGGGCTTTTTAAGCCCTACTGTTTCAGGGTTTCATTTTCTTTGCAATATGTTCACAGCTAGATGATGAAATGAAATGATGGAATTTTTTTATGAGCAGATAGGTCAAACCTTTACTCTGTTTAGTTAAAGGAAATTTAATTGTTCAAAATGATGAAAATTAGGTAAGAGTTCATCATAAAATTTCCTTAATATGCCTGAGTACAAAGGAAGGTCCTTGAAGCATACACAGAATCACACACAGAATCACAGAATTTCTAGGTTGGAAGAGATCTCAAGATCATTGAGTCCAACCTCTGACCTAACGCTAACAGTCCCCACTAAACCATATCCCTAAGCTCTACATCTAAACGTCTTTTAAAGACTTCCAGGGATGGTGACTCCACCACTTCCCTGGGCAGCCTGTTCCAATGTCTAACAACCCTTTTGGTAAAGATACCTTCCTAATACCACCAAGTCAGACTTAAAGAGACTGAATGCCTTGCCACAGCGTTATTACAGGTTAGACAAAATAATGAGTATAGAGAACTTGGGTAAATTGTTTAAATTAAATATGAAAACAGAGTGGAATACCCTTTACATCTTAAGTCAGTGTCTAAGTGATGTTTTAGCATATAAATAGACTGATAGGTGAACAAATAAACAACCCTCAACATTATTTTATTTTATTTTATTTTATTTTATTTTATTTTATTTTATTTTATTTTATTTTATGCACACCTAAAAATAAAGGTAGGTAATGGATGCACAAGGAAAGCTCTATGTATGAAAATCAGGTAGCTGGTCAGCTGGTTGTTAGGTTCTGTCATGATTTTTGACATGATTTAATGAAACAAAAGTCCAAATATATACACTGAACATATATTTAAACAGCTAGTTTATTCAACCAACCTTCATGTTAGTTTCCTCTGTAAGAGACAGAATACGAGTTTAATAACATTTCCAGAGGTTAACGTACCCAGCCTTTGGTGAGCCAAGTTATAAAGTGAATGAGTTCCAGAATAAAGAACCCTCACAGAGAATTGCTCTTTCACATTACTTCTCTTAGAAAATCTTTCATTTAGGGGGAAGCAACTGGGAACTTGATTTTGCTGCAAAGAATGAGGAGTCTAAGCTAGACTTCAGAAAGAACTTGCTACCTGATTTGGCCTAAGAAATTTTATTTTTAGATATTAAACTTCTGGGAGCAGAGACTAACTTCTGTTACATATTTCAAAAAAAAAAAAAAAAAAAAGTCTTCTTTAATGGAGATGTCTGTGGTCTTAGACTCCCAGATGAAGTAAAGTCTTCCATTCTCCCACAGAAAGGTGCCCCATTCCTCAGCAGGTCCTATTCAATTCCTATTGGTATATATATGTGA
Source organism: Anas platyrhynchos (assembly GCF_047663525.1). Classification (NCBI taxonomy): domain Eukaryota; kingdom Metazoa; phylum Chordata; class Aves; order Anseriformes; family Anatidae; genus Anas; species Anas platyrhynchos. The sequence goes on from NC_092589.1 coordinate 98,347,908, forward strand.
TTCTTCTCTTCCTCCGCTGACTTTCTTTGTATTGGACTCTGACGGATACCACTTTTCCTTTTACTTAGGTGCGCGATTTCTTCAGAAAAACTAGATAGACACTAGTGAGAATACTTTTTAAAAAAGTAAATCCTGTACTTTTCATTTCTTTTCCTTGCCACATCTTTTTCAAGGAAAAGTAAAGTCAGATAAAAAGAGAAAAACCTACAAAATTTGAAATGTTTCTCTGTCTCTCTCTTTCTCTTTTTAGCCCACTGCCTGTAGCTGTAATGATTTTTCAGGTGAAACACACTTCATGAGATGATCTGTTATTATTTCTGTTAGAAATATTTCTTAAAAGTTAATTTTTGGAATAAATGTAATTGACATGCTTAAATTTGAACATTTTCTTATACATAAATTAATGAATTGTTGTCATTTCTTTTCCTAATCAGTAGGAAACCTGAAATCATTTTTAAAATCAGCATCTCTGATATTTTTGTATTGGTCTAGAAACTGGTAACCCATGTAGTTTATTGTCATTTATAAATAGTAGTTTATTGTCATTTATAAATAATTATCCGATATTCCAATCTGGGACTAACAAAAACAACAGTTGATCAAATGAAAAACAGAATTACTAGATTTTATGACAATTTACATGTTCATGCTAAAGAGTTATATGTTAAGTTTATGTCAGGTAAAAAAAAAAAAAAAAAAGTATTAAAGGATACATTTTTAGTCATTAAAAATGAGAAATAGCCATTAACTATGTCTCTTCATATGCTATCTATTACCAGAGTAACCATGCTTAAGTAATAAAGTTTGATTTTTTGGTAGTAGGGGCTTTTTGGCTCTTCTCTGCATTGTGGGCAAAGTCCTAGGAAAAAGTCTTATGCCTGTAAAAAGATAACTAACACAATCTATTTTCAGAACTGTATGTGGGCTTCTTAATAGCACCACATTTCTAAAGTTCAGACTCCAGTATTCTCAGTAGTGGAAATTTTCTATTCTGGTTTTCTCTGTTTTCTGGGAATAGTTTAATATGTCTCAGCAGAATCTAAGGATTCTGCTTGACAACTAGAAAGCAGAGTAAACTAGATGAAAGGAAATGCTCTCAAATGTGACTTTGCCCTTATAGGGAGATTGAGTTGTTTTCTATGCTAACAGTAGATAATTTATTGTACTTGGGATACATAGCTTTTTTTACCCAAAGTGAGAAACCTATGGTTTAACTTATGTCTTATGTACCTTCAATGGTGGTTCTGATGTTCTCATGTTATTTCCTGTAGATGCACATGCAGATACACATAACTCATAGGTCTGCCGTTTAAAAATTCACAGAAATGTTCTAGTGCATGCTCCAGTCACTTGAATCATCATAAAAGAAAGGGACAGTAATGGGTATCTTCTTTGGAAATGACATATGCACTATCTTCTGATGTCATAACTGAAGGAAAATTGCAACTGCTGCAGCCAAGATTAAATTGTTCCTGGACATACAGAGAGCTTTAGAAACCAGAGAAACTAAGAAAACTGAGTTACTTAAAGACCTGGAGGTTAGCTGAGGGTGGCCTTGCAGTGTCTCACTGTTGGTTTTAAATGCCTAATCTTGCAATAAATCCTACATATAGGTATTCACGTCTTGCCTGGGTTATGTTCAATGTAACTATTCTGCATTGGTTCTCACTTGTGTTCTGCTATAAGAATACTTATAAAATGTTTACACTTTAATCCAAAAAAACAGTTACACTAGACCTGTAGACACTAGACTAGATCAATAAAGGCAACGAATAAATTGAACCTTAAACAAGTACTGACTGTAGTCTCTCTGGAAATTGCTGAAATATAAACAGTATATAATGTAATTAATATACATATAATATTGTCTCCCAGATGTTTAAAAGTTTAGGTTCTGATGCTCAATCAAATTAACAGTCATTAAGTTTAGTGAAACAATACATATCTTTGAGGGGCTATGGAGTCCTAGACTTCAGGTATCTAGGAGAGGGATAAATTTTTCAGATTTTGCAACTCTTTGGTATCTGTTACTTAGCTAATGATACAGAGAATTACATCAATTATTTTGTGAATGACACAAAAGTAAAGGTCCGGTAAACATGGTGGACACAGAATCACAGAATCACAGAATTTCTAGGTTGGAAGAGACCTCAAGATCATTGAGTCCAATCTCTGACCTAACACTAACAGTCCCCACTAAACCATATCACTAAGTTCAACATCTAAACGCCTTTTAAGGACTTCCAGGGATGGTGACTCCACCACTTCCCTGGGCAGCCTGTTCCAATGTCTAATAACCCTTTCGGTAAAGAAGTTCTTCCTAACATCCAACCTAAAATAACCCTGGTGCAACTTTAGCGTGTTCCCCCTCGTCCTGTCACCAGGCACATAGGAGAACAGACCAACCCCCACCTCACTACAGCCTCCTTTAAGGTACTTATAGAGAGCAATAAGGTCGCCCCTGAGCCTCCTTTTCTCCAGGCTGAACAAACCCAGCTCCCTCAGCTGCTCCTTGTAGGACTTGTTCTCCAGACCCCTCACCAGCTTTGTTGCCCTTCTCTGGAATCTTTCAAGCACCTCAATGTCCTTCTTGCAGTGAGGGGCCCAAAACTGAACACAGTACTCGAGGTGCGACCTCACCAGAGACGAGTACAGGGGGACAATCACTTCCCTAGCCATGCTGGCCACACTGCTTCTTATACAAGCCAGGATGCTGTTGACCTTCTTGGCCACCTGAGCACACTGCTGGCTCATATTCAGTTGACTATCAACCAATACTCCCACGTCCTTCTCCTGCATGTGACAAAAGCAATACTGAAGTCACTTTACAAATTTACATCATTTTGTTGTTAAAATACATTTTTGTTTGTTTGTTTGTGTCGTGGTTTAACCCGGCCGGCAGCTAAACACCACGCAGCCGTTCGCTCACCCTCCCCCCTCCCTCTCTGGGACGGGGGAGAGAAATGGAAAGTGAAGCCCCTGAGTTGAGATAAAGACAGTTTAATAAGACAGGAAAATAATAATAACAAAAAACAATAATAATAACAATAACAATAACAATAATAATAATAATAATAATAATAATAATAATAATAATAATAATAATACAATGGTGATAATAGGTAAGTAATAATAGTATGTACAAACAAGTGATGCACAATGCAATTGCTCACCACTCGCTGACCGATGCTCAGCCTAACCCTGAGCAGTCCGGCCCCCTCCCCCAGCTAGCCACCCCTATATATTGTTTAGCATGACGTCAGATGGTATGGAATACCCCTTTGGCTAGTTTGGGTCACCTGTCCTGGGTCTGTCCCCTCCCAGCTCTTACTGCACCCCCAGCCTGCTCGTTGGCAGGACAGAGCAAGAAACTGAGATGTCCTTGGCTTAGTATAAGCACTGCTCTGCAACAATTAAAACATCGGGGTGTTATCAGCACTCTTCTCATCCTAAGCCAAAACACAGCATTCCACCAGCTACTAGGAAGAAAATTAATTCTGTTCTACCTGAAACCAGGACAGTTTGTTTGTTTTGTGTTTTTTTTTTTTTTTTTCATTTGTTTGTTTGTTTTTTTTGTATTGGGACTGTTACAGATGTTTCTTGAATTCTCGTCTTATTTATATGTCTTATTTATATGTATGGCTAGTCTTTTTTTTCTGAAAATTAGACTACTTCCTTCTGGCTTATGTGTATGGCTCATTACCTTCAACAAACCCCTGGGTGAAAACTTGCTTATTTCCTGCAACATGGTTTCAGAATAGTGAATAAAAGCAGGCAATGTGGACTGTGTGGGTATAACTGTGAACATCTTGGTCCTGTAATTTGTATTTAGATAACATCTTTAAGCAACTGAGATAATTGTTTTTATCTATCTATTATTTTCTACTTTAATACCTCAGTAACACAAGCAAAGCATGATCAGGATGGGCCCAAATTCTTATCAGCACAAAATAAATCATAATCCTTATTCTAAAGGGCTTATCAAGAAAGAGGAAGGGGTGAAAAATAAAAGAAGAATTTTATGACTGAGCCAATGACCTGATACATTTCTGACCAGAAGAACTAAAACTTCAAGATACCAAAGAACTGCTTATGCATCACTGGTCTTTTCTGGGTAGAAGTGCATCTCAGATATCAAGATATCCTCAGGCATCAAAAAGTATACCTCAGCTGAAATTCAGCATAATGACTATCCAGGTCAAGAGACACTTTGAACACCATAAGTTTACCTAGTTTTTGTTAAAAGGGTTTTCTTGAGGCTTGAATATTGTGTATGGTTAATGATAGTTGTATAAGATCATTTTCACTTTAAAAAAATTAATGAGTGCTGTGTTAACGTTTCCTACAAGTGTATTGCTTTATTTGAAAAGAGTTTAAAAGAAAATTTCTGACTAGGGAAAAAGAAAAAAAAAGTAGAGATAAATGATTTAATATAAACTACTACATGTATTAAAAGATCACTTCCCTTTAAGCTGGTAACCAAAAAACTCCAGTGTGTGTAACAATTTGACTTTGTAACTCTGGAAACAAATTGCTTAGTAGAGACCCCACCCCACTCCATCCCACCCTTTTTGAAAAAAAAAAAAAAAAAAATTGTTTAGTATACTCAGGTGTCATGAATTAGGGAAGAAGAGGGAAGGGAAGGGAAGGGAAGGGAAGGGAAGGGAAGGGAAGGGAAGGGAAGGGAAGGGAAGGGAAGGGAAGGGAAGGGAAGGGAAGGGAAGGGAAGCCAGAGAATTGTCTCCTGATTTACATGACAGTACAATGACTCTAGGTCTGACTTACTACAACATCATGACTTCTTACTGTCATGGAGCTGCAGCTTCAGAGAGCAGAGTTTGTTCTGATTCTCATCAACATGCTACCTGATTCATCTCATAGCCTAGCTAACACAGTCTGACTCCATGCTTCCAGAGCTTAGAATAATACATTGGATATGTGCATGCCCTTTTGTGTGCTTGAGTGTTGTGTTTTGTTATGCTTATGCAAGGCTTCAAATATTTTAAGGTATTCTTAAAACATTTAATACAGATTTTAAATACTTCACTACAAAAAAATAAAAAATAAAAATAAAAAATCTTCTATAAAGGCATGATGAGGGAGTCGGGGTTGTTCAGCCTGGAGAAGAGAAGACTCCTGGGAGACCTTATAGTGGCCTTCCTGTACTTAAACAGGGGGCCTGCAGAAAAGCTGGAGAGGGACACTTCATCAGAGAGTATAGTGACAGGACTAGAGTTAGTGGTTTTAAACTGAAAGAGAGTAGAGTTAAGTTAGATATTAGAAAGGAATTCTTTACTCAGAGGGTGGTGAGGCACTGGCACAAGAGAACCTGTGGATTCCTTATCCTTAGATGTGTCCAAGGCTGAGCTGGATGGGGCTTTGAGCAACCTGGTCTAGTGGGAGGTGTCCCTGCCCATGTCAAAGGGGCTGGAATTATACAATCCTTTCCAAACCAAACTATTCTGTGATTCTGTTTGAAAACAAAAAAAAACCTAAGATATGGTCACAGCAATATCCAAAGGAATGGGTTAAAAGAGAGAGAGGTAGTCAGATACCTAAATATAAAACAAATATGGAAAATCAAAGGAATAAGAGGCCACATTGTAGTAATGAATGTAATATAACTAGGACAGCTCTCTAGCATGAAGTTCAAAAGATATGGAAAGCCCATCTGCATGACATTTAATTCTCCTGACATCTGGAACAAAGATGTATCCAAACTGCATGTTAAGAGTTGGTCTCTAACCAAGCTACCTATACTGCACCTTGAAGTTCTTTGGGTGAGAGCTATCTATGCACCATCAAATCCAGGCCATCCTAAGAACATAGCAAGTTAGATGATCAATTCCGATGTTCTAGAAAATTCCTTCCCATGTTTAGTTTATATTATAGGCAAACAACAGACGACAACACAGATAAAAAAAAAGTAATATTTAAGATCATTTTTTTCCAACTCTTTCATTAGATATGTTTTTTTTTTTTTTTTAATATGAAAGAAAAAATATATAATTAAAAGCCATATTTTTAATTTACTGGCATTAAAGAGCAATATTAAAAATTGAAAATAGAAAACAGTGTAGGAAAATTTTGCAGGACATCACAGTACTTCTAGATCCTTGCCAGATATTCTTGCTAGATATACAGCAAACACAGAGTCCCCTATCCTTTCCATAGAACAGGTAGTACAAGAAATAATGATCTGTTATGATAGTACAACTATGCCTGAAGTGATAAACTAATTTCACTAAACTAAGCCTACCTGTGCAAGTGCTCATGCTGTGTTCTGGCTGCAGCTTTGTGTCATTTCTCTTGTATAAAAAGAATGTTTTTAAATCACCATTTTATCTGGGGAACATCTATGACATCTCATCTTACACAAATAGCTCCAGCACATATGAGATACTGACCTATACTGTCATCTTCTCCTGTGCAATTTAACAGCAATTTTAGACTGTATCCCACTATTGCAACAGACTTCCTTTGAAAATCCCTGTGACTCATGGTTATCATCCTATCAAACTGCAACTACTGCTTCAGCCGTTGTAGACTTACTGAGATGCTTTTGACCCAGAACTGATATTGTCACAGCTGTGGGAAAGACCTCACAAAAGAAAAACAGAAGAAATCAATCATTTTCCTCTTTGTTGCTCTGAGGTTGATGTTGAGTGGCATAAAATAGACAGGAAAATAGTCTGCATAAAATTTATTATTTTCTAAACTTTTGGAAAATTCTTTGAGGATTAGCTGCCAAAGGTCCTTGGTGGAATCCAAAAGTTTTTTATTGCCTTTTTTTTTTTTTTTTCTTTTTTTTAATCAGTAGTTTGTGGAAGTTATTAAGATTATACTTACAAACCCAAACACATTTAAAAAATTTAATCCGACTTTCTGACATACACCATTTTTTGGCTGTTACAGCGTGTATATTTGAGAGATGAGGAGCTGTGAACTTAAATCTGTTTCACAGAATCCATTTCAACTTCTATATGTTCTAGAATCTTACCAACTCTTTTATTTAAAAAACCTGTTGAGGTGAAGGAGCTTTCTTTTCTGCCAAAGTTTTTGTGAGCATTTCACTTTTTTATATACCCTTTAAATTTCCACATAAACAGAGGTAAAGCCTGGTCTGTATTTCTAGTATTATGTTGATAATTTTGCTTTGTAGCTTTTCTTGTGAGCAGATGGAGATAACTGTATAAAACTGTATTTCAGAAACTGTTTAAATCAACTGCAATACCTCTGAGTAAACAATGTATTGACCTACCCCCTGTGATGGGGAGTGAGGAGATGGGGAGAGATTAGAAAAGAAGGGCTTAGCATGTGTTTTATGTTTTTAACTGATTATGGTTATCTAGTTCCTCATTAATAAACAAAAAGAATTGTGAATAATTACTACTTTGGCTTTTTACTCCTATCTAATGTCAGGGAGCAGAGACAGCCAGCTGCTTCTTACGTGACAGGGAGCAGAACAGGATATCTCACCTGGCAAGCCTGGCTGGGCAGGCAGCTGAGTGGGAGCCAGGCTCAGGTGAGAGCCCAAATCACCACACAATTATGATGACAAGAAAGGGCAGAAACCAGGTCAGGACCCTAGCCTCTGGGTGGGGGTCAGGATCATGTGTGGTGAGGGGAACCAGCCGTGTCAGACATATCCCTAGGATGGCCAGACAGGGACATGGGAAGGCTGGACTAAGGATGGACTGGGACCTGGACCCTCAGGTGGTCCCCACCAAGCTGGGTAGGGTCCATAATCAGGCAGGGCATGGCTGTGGGGAGCTAGAGACTGACATTGCTGGGTCAGATGGCCCTGGGGACTGAAATGGGATTCTGGGCCAGAAACAAAGTGGAGAGAGCCCTGTGGGCCTAGAATATAGTCATGGGCCTTGGGATGGGGTGGGGAGGCTGCCCACAAGGTTCTGACACTTGAAGTAATAGTCCTCGGAAATGCATTTTAAGCTCAAAAATAAACATGAGATCAATTAACTTCCTAAGCATTTTTAGTGTCAAGTAATATACATGTGTTTTTCCTTTTGGAATGGTCAACTTTAATATTTTATCAACTAGTTTTGAGGCAAAATCTTAACATCTGTTAAAGTCTTGATAAATATTACTCGGTATTTGTATTTCAAGGTAATTGTTGGTTTATTGATGGTCTTGTATTGAGAAAAAATAAAACATTTCTGAACACTAAAAAACAGATAAATCAATAACAGTGTTTATGTAAAATAAACTCATGTATAAATAAATCTTTAAAAAAAGGTAATAGGAAAAAATATATGCCTGTCTTTTGACAAAAATAAGAAGGGGGAACCAAAAAAATAAGTAAATTAGACAACTGAAACAGATAAAATGTACAGAAGTAAGAGAGTTTGATTCTACTTACTGATGTAAATTTACTATGGTGGATCACAAATAGTATCAGCAATATCCAAAGAACTGCACAAGTGTGAATTACAGGTCCTCAGAAAATTATTTCTTCTTCAGCAAGTAGGAGAATTAAACAATTAAAATATGCCAAGCAAAAATAAATAAATAAATAAATAAATAAATCTGAATATGTTAACAAAGCAGATTAGACCCATCTTAGAAATTAATGGTGAAATAGGCAGACTTTGTAATGAAAATAAAATATTGTCATTTATTGTCATAAAATATTAACTTTGCATGAAGATGTCAAATAACCTTTTGAAGCATGTGATACATTTTAACAAAATATATTTGCAGAACATTAAGATTCAGCTAAAATCAATAAGATGTCAACATTTGTGAAAAAACTCCGAAGTATATCAAAGGTGGAACTTAAAACCCCTAAACATTCAGAAATACTGGCTTTTATCCTGTAACTGAAAACATTTTTGATAATAGAGAGTTTTTACTCCCGTCCTTTTTCCCTTTCATTCTCATCCCTTCCTTTTTCCTCCAATTTTTTTTGTTCCCTAATTTTAAAAGAAAGTACCACCAAAACAATGCATCCCTAAATATATACAAATGAACACCATTCTATTTGATCTAAAGGAGTTTGGTTTAAGTGATATATTCATTAATCAAATGAAGCATTTAGCTATGAATTTCAGCTCTGACCTTAATTCTGCTATTAATCAGTACTAATTTAGTGACCTCATAGCAAACATTCTCATTAATGCAGGATCAGTTATCCTTGAGCTACGTCTCTTGCTCATTACTTTTTACTTGATACTTTTATGCATCAAGCTCTATGTAATATTCTGCAATTTCAAACAACGAAGATAAATCTTAGTTTCAATTTGAAATCTTCATCTGGATTTTTCTATGCTGTTTGTATTGGATGCTAGCAGGGATGAAGATGAATCTTGTATTGAAATACAAATCTATGCTGACAATGATTTATAGAAATAAATGTCAATGCACCATTGTGTAAACAGTGTCTGAAATATGGGGTACCTACTACCATATTAACTAGTTAAATCCCAGGTATCTACATAAAACTGAAGTATATTAGTGTAGCAGATGATTAAACAAATAAATTGTATACCAGGGTACAAAAGGAAACATAATTAATCTGTGCCTGCTGCAACAAAATCTGAAAATTTCCTAGGTTATATGATTCATAAGAAAAACTGCTTATCCAAGATTGATATTTCCCTAGTGGGAACCTATTAATATCTGAAGTCTGTACATACAGATCAGACTAGAGGATTTTAAATGCCTAGCTTAGACATTGTGATACCACTTGAACTAGTTTTGTCATTTGAAAAAGTTCTTCCTATTTAGAACCCTGTCACATCAATCTCTCCTCACTTTGTCCACTGAAAGCTGTGTTTTCAACTTTTTGCTGTTATTGTTCTTTCTCACACTGTTTGAACACACTTCAGTATTTACAGCAGACCCATAACTTTGACTTTTTCCCAGTCACTTTCTGGAAAGCCTTACAAACCATATGCCTGAGTTTCTGTTCAGCCCTTGCTCTATTCAAACATGTCCGTGGCAGTGTCTTCTATTATTTTACCTGATATTAGACAAATTAAAATTTAGGATGTATTTCTAAGGTATGCTGCAAAGACAACTGTAATCATATTGCTCATTCTCCTGGCTGACCATAAACAATATAAGCTGATTAGCTCAAAGTAAACAGTTATCAATATGATATTCCTGATGAAAAGATAAGTCTACCGATGTGTCAGCTAGAATATGTTTTATTATCCTGACACAATCAACGTGATACTTCCTCTTACTGCCATTGTTACCGAGTTTCAATGGTGATCCGAAGTTTAGACAGAACTGTTGAATAATGTAATGCAGTATCAGAACACATTTGAGACTGACATTTTTTCTAATGAGTCCTCTGACACTTATTGTATCATCAGACCAGTAGGTCAGCCTGTAGGAGTGAAACAGTACCTGGAGGAATCTACTCCTATATAAGAACTCTATTCAGAATTACAAGGAGGGATTGACACAAAAGAAGTTTTTGCCATGGTAGATCTACTGCAGATGCTCTAAAAGTCATAAGTTTATTAAGAATGCCTGTGTGAACAAGATAAAAGCACATACGTTTTTAATAGGAGGAAGCAAAGCTAGCAATCTTTATTTTGGCACCACCTGCCAAATTAGGGAAAGCATCATTCAGGTCAGGTTTTTGAAGAGAACAGAAAAACATTTTTATTTTTTTTCCCCACTAAGCTGACAGTCTTGTACAAAAAGACAACTTGACTCAGAATAAATTTAAAGGAAGAGCAAATGAGGCTAGACAGTTACAGTATAACTCTCTGGAAAAGCATATTCAGGGTTTTAGGGAAAGGTGGAAGCATGCTGGAAACACTGACAGTTTCTAAAGAAAGCAAAGCCACAAAGTCACAAAGGGAAAGTCACAAAGAAGTACCACCAGCGAGAGGTAAGAAAAGGTCAAAAGTTCTGACATTCGCACTTAAATGAGCATACCTGGAATTGTTTTCCTTTGACATTAAAAGAATTTGATTAGATTTTATCAGAATTTATGCAACAAAACTGTAAAAAAAAAAACAAAAACAAAAACAAAAACAATGATGTTTTCTACGAAGGACTTTTGAGGTCACTCATTAAAATACTTGAATCTTTGTACTATATACTCAACTGGATGAATATAGCAGAAACTGCTTTAAGCACTGACAGGCTCTTCAGCTAGTTAATAAGAAAAACAGAGGGAATAAATGAAAAGGACCAATAGGATTTATAGTAGCAATATCTTCAGAAAATATTTTACTTAATAATGCAACATGAAATTTCTGGATGCATGTCATAATACTTTGATAAAATTAGGCATTGATACTTCGCTATTGTATTCTAATTATTTTTCAGATAAATTCTCTTTAGCCGTTCCTCAAACAAATAAAAATCAGTCCATATCTCAGGTTGAAAGGTTTATGAATGAAGGTTTATGATATATATACATATATATATCTTTATTTTATTTTATTTTATTTTTCCTATACAGTTTAAAATTATGTTTTACTTTGAAATAGGTTTACAAACCTGAGACAACTGTATTAGTTCATCATCATTTTTCTACAGGTCTCCCCTGTCTATTCCTGTCATAGAAGTCTTGTAAATGGAAGGTAGATGGGTTGCAGGACATGCAATGGTTATCATGCTCTCAGGTATTGTTTTTTTTTTTTTCAGAACAGTGGAGACATAGTCTGGAGGATCCTGATTTAAAATAATAATAATTCTATAACCAATTATATATCCCCCTTTTTTTCTTTTTTTTTTTTTTTTTAAAAAAAAAAAAAAGGATGATAATCCATACAACACTTTGAAGTCCATAGCTGTTTCACAGAGCAAACTTATACGACATTCTCAATATCGAAATGCAAGCAAACAATGCATACATAGACTTAGACTAAACTCCAGACTTTGTTAAGAAGCAGCCACTTGCATTATATTTAAGTGGAGCCAGTTAAGTGAAGCCTGAACTACACTGTTGCTAAGCCCATCCCGCTGGGATTCAGACGAGAACAAGAGCAATGCATGCTGTTCCCTGCATATGAATGAAGTACTGCCAGAGGGTAACAAAAGATTTTTCCCCAATACCTATCAGACAGGAAGACTGCATGAAATACATCTGGATAGAAAGCAATTATATTTTTTACTTATATCATGAAGAGAAAAACTGTCCTAATATTTTTTCACTAATAATTATCATAAAATGACACAATAATAATATTATATAAAATAATAAATTATATAAAATAAAATAAAAATAATATTATATAAAATAAAATAATATATAAAATACTGTGTTTGCTATCACTATGGATGTTAATTTAATGCTTTATTATGTATGCATTGATAATAGAGCTTGCTTTTTTTTTCTTTTTTTTTTTCTTTTTTTTTTTTTTTTCTGTGCAGTTTTATATAGAAAATAAAGAAATGCTTAAAGGACAAAGGGTGTTAGTGATGGTGATATTTAAAGAATACCACAAGTGAATAGAACGAATCTGGAAAATGTTACTACATTCTTGGAAGATGAAATTATGTTGGTTTTGTCAGTTGAAAGGTAGAAGATAATTTCTGAGATATTTGGTTGGCTTGTGTGACAAAAGTTTTGGTGTGTTTTACTTTACTACTATTAGATGCTTTTTACTTAACTACTACATCCCCAGCTGTCCTTTCGTTTAATTAAGTATGTTCTCCTTAGGCTTATGTAGTCAAATAAATGATCACTGTCATTGAAATCTTAATGATCTATATTTAAACAAACCTATTTAAATCTATTTTTTTGAGCTTTATGGTGATCTGTGCATAACCTTTTATGTGTTTATTAAAGTACTAAATATCATTGACTGTTTACTCACAGTATTGTATGCTATTATCTGTTATATCTGAATGCTCTGTGTAACTAACAGAATATTTTTAAGACTGTCTGCATTATGTAATGCTTATTGCCATACTGATGAATTGTAGTATTTTAAAAAGACTGAAATATGCATAGATTAAACATGTCTTACTCTCTGTTCTAAAGGCAAGGCTCAGACCTGCAGAAAATTCAAATGCATTGAAATGAAAATTCCATTCCATTCCTGTCCATTATAACACTCATAAGTAAATTGAGATGAGGTTTAAATAATTTCATTGTACAGCTGGACAACAGATAAAGTTTGTCAGGTAGTGACTGCTTAACAACAAGAAAAAAATCTCCTATTCCAAAAATTAAAGACTATATTGGGAGTTGCTGAACCCCAATAGATATGAGGCTGCCACAACACCATTTTCCAGGGCCAGGCAGTCACCAGGCTGAGCAACTCAATGTATGCATACATCTACATATGGTGAGCCACACAGGTGAACAGAGACAGAGGGCACTTTGCTCACACAAATACAAAAAGCATCAGCAGCCTTTCATCCTGGTTGATGTTTATTATTATTGTTATTAATATTATTATACATAAGCTTTGCCCTACACAGAATCCATCCTCATTTAGTAATTTGCATTATTATATTCATGTTATCATTCACAGTCAACTCAGTTGATTCCTGGGCAGTCATCTTCCACTATAAAATGACTTAGTGTTACTCTCTTAATCATTGAAATTAGATTTTATTTTTATTTTTTTGCTTATGTTAAACTATTATGCCCATATGAATTCTGTTATAAAGCAGACACAAAATTAATTTGAAATATATCAAATAAAAATGTGTATTTTTCTCTCCTATTAATACTAACATATGAAGTACATAGGCAAGATTTGGGAAGCTACTTTCTATCAAGTCTATTTCTCCTTGAACAAGTTAAGGAGCATTGCAGCATAAATATAGATAGAAACTAGTCTTTTGATTCATATGGTACTTTTACCTCTACTAGAAACTAGATTAACTCAAGTCATTTTCTGTTCTATTTATGGTCTATGATCCTGGACCAAGTCTTTCACCTGGAAATTTTTACTCTTACTTTCCTAAAACTCACAGGTTAGTGTCTGAATATACATCTGACAGAGTTTCCTAAAATTCCCAATGTCCAATTCTGTATGAATTGTTATCACGGTTCCATACACATGGAACCACAGAATAGTTGAACTTGGAAGGGACTTGGAGGTCATCTGATCCAACCCACCTGCCTCCCTAGAACCTGTTGACCATGACAATGCCCAGGCAGCTTACAAATCAATGACACCAGATCACAGTGTGAAAGTATAGAGGGTACTGGAAAAAATGTGATTTCAATAGAAGGTCATTCAGTAATTTCTAAAACCTTGAAGATTCATTTTGCTATGGATGAACACACAGTTTCAGAGAAAATAAAGGCTTATTGAAATTTATATCAGATACAATGGTTTGTAGAGACTTTCCAGGAAAAAGTAAATAGTATATAATTAATATGTATATATATATTCATATGTCTATCCAGCACAGAAGAAAAATAGTATTTCAGGGAACCGTCTTGTTAAGAATTTCAATGCCTAACTTTGGAAACCAAATGATTCAGATGATCCTAAAAGTATTTTCCTTTATAATCCTTATCTGAACAGATTTTCTTTTGTGTTCTCCTGTCAGTAATTGATATCAATCCCCAAAGAAATATAGTTGGCAAAATCATCTGGGTTCCTTTTTATTTCCTAGTGCACTCAGAACTTGAGCTGATTAAATTTTGTATTTCATTTAATTAAAGAAATGTTTGTTTCATCTACAATAACACATGGACCTTAAGTCTCATTAAAAATCACAGCTGTAATAAAGTTTCTGTAGACACAGTTTTAATCTTTCTTTTTCCCATTCCTCTCTTCCCCTCTTTACTTTCCGTTCTCTTAATCCTTCTACCTCTGTTTCACTGTTCAAATCATTGGATTATCTGATAATTCCACTCTGTTTTTAGAAAGTATAGCACCTTGTTAGCATCTCTTTAGATGATCTCTTTACAGCTAGGAAAACTGGAGAAATCATAATCTAGTTTTTTTCATTTGGGTTGCTGCTAGAGGCATGGATAGACCTGCTGCATTGCCTCAACATGTTCCTATTATACTTCCTGTGTTTTATTCATTTTCATAGTAGCTCTCTGCTTTTGTAATAGTATAATGAAATATACCTTTTAAAGTGTTATCCTGCTATATTATCTTTATTATCATTCTAATTATCTACCCCACATGCTGTAGTATGAGTCAGAATAGTTTAGTTTTATAAAAAGGGAAACCTGAGGTTTGGTCAAAAAGACTCAAAGTGAAATAAAGAAAATTAATTAAAGTGACATATAAATGCTGATGCAAAACTGAAAACTGATGCAAATAATAATTATGCCATATAGGTGTTATTAGAAGCTACAATGAAATTTGATATTGGATTAGAAAAAAGTTTGTTCTTTTTAATTTACTTTTCTAAATCCTTTCCTGCCTAACATTTTGTTATTTTCTACACACTGCTGCGACTGGATATTTACAAATGCTAAGTTCCTAAGTGTTGTCATTAAAAACTATATATTCTTTGTTAAATTAGTGGATATCCAGAGATGCAAATAAACTTGTCTAGATTTAGAGTGTTCCAGAAAAAATGAAATTAAATAACTATTTTACATTTAAAGAGCCACTTCACAGCATATTATATCAAATACAGCAGAATATATTATGAGTTTCTATTTAATCAATTAATATATATAATGCACATTATTACTGAGTTTCTATTTAATCAATTAATATATATAATGCACATTATTACTGATTATTAATTTATTAAATTGATTTAATCAGTTAAATAATTGAAATACAAATAAAGTTTTCCCTTGATGTTCTGTTGCTGCTACAAATTTATTCTGGAGCTGAATTTGATCCACTATTTATAATCCATCTGAAGAACACAAGCTCTCAAAGTCCAAAAAAAAGTATCTTAACTTTTGAGAGATGTTAAGAAAAGGATGATTCAGAAGACCTTGAGCACTTTTCATCTAAGTAATGTTCTTGGCGAAGTGAACACTTGTCTGGTTTTGAGAAGCGTCAAATGACTTTGTAGTATAACCAGGGTCTAGACTGCTCAATGAGGCGTATATTATTTCTTCCTATTCTCTATAATGGAATAATTGCTGCTTGAATGGTTTCCTCAGCTTAATCAACAGATCAATCTTCCATAGATTTCTAGTACTAGAACAATTTACTTTTATACCCTAACTTTACCTAATTTTCTCCACAATTTAGATACAGGTTTGACTTTTCTTTGTTACCATTATTACATACTAATTTGAGCTCATGTATTAGTATTTACTTCCACTTCCAGTTTGACTTTAAACTTGACACACATAAAAAAAAAAACAGCCAAGATTTTCCAGATCAAACCAAGTGTTCGTTCTGATCTTGCATAGTCTGTGAAGAGAGAAAAATCTGTGCAGCGTTTTTGTTTTTTTTTTTTTTTTTAATTTTAATATGTTCTTGTGTCTTTGATTAATCCATGTTTTTCTGATGTTTCACTAGATCTAAAATGAAAACTAATCTTATACACTAGCTTGCAACAGCAGCTTAGACAGCTGGCCATTTTACAATTGCAGTGGCAACATCTTAATTGATCATAAAAGCCTTATGAGCAATATTGTAGACTCACTACATTTATTGACTATGACCCTCAGAGATACAAACTATACACAAAGGAATAAGTCTTTGGTACAGCAGGAAATGGTAATTTTTAGCTACAGTTTGACCATATGAGTTCATATTGGTTGGGGTCGATTCCTGTCATAAGAATAAGATTTGAAGTGCTGGAATCTGCTTTTATCATGCTTATAGAATGTTGCAAAGGCCAGGGTTACTTAGAATGGCTATATTTGTCTTCCCAGCCCAGCATATGCTCAACATATATATGGAAGGATATATTTAAAGAGACATAAAGCCTATCTACAATTCTGTCCCTACCCTTCTAGTCTTCCTCAATTCTGTATATTGCTGTACATTGGGACTACAGAGGGAAGGATGTTCCTAATATACAATTCCTTCTTGTGTTGTCATGTTAATCAAATTCCCTTGGTGCCTCATACATAAAAGTACACAGATAGACCACTACCTGCTAACTAGTTTTGGCAACAACATCTTCTTCTTTTCATATTTATTATCCATTTAGCTTCTTATGCAACCTCTGTCTCATATATCTTGATTTCCCTACCTGGAGGACTTAGAATAGTTTTGTCTGCAACAATTTTTTTTTTGCATCAATGGCATTATTTAAAAATAGAAAATGGTATGAGTGATTAAGATGATAACACTGAGAAATGAAAAAAGAGGTACTAAAAAACCTTTTCGATGACCTCTTCAGTTATGATCAAATAAGAATACGAGTGGAATAAGTCTCAAGCAGATTTTTTCTCTTTTTCTTTTTTCTTTTTCTTTTTTTTTTCTTTTTTCTTTTTCTTCTTTTGTTTTCTTCTTTTTTTTTCTCTCTTTTTATTTTTATTTTTCTTTATGGGAGTCACTATTCTACTTTACCTGCTTGAATTAATTTAAAAATCTCTCACAGGCCTTCTACTGCTCTTTTCTGTATTAAAATCTGGTATGTTTAGTGCACATTAAGCATACTTACCACCAGATCCAAATATTTCACAGACAGCATTATGTGGAATATCCTTCCTAAACTATAAAAAAAAAAAATCTGATCATTATGAGATCTATGAGAGACAATGATTATATAACCAAACTCAGATCAAATTTGATCTCATATACAAGCTAATAAATAGAATTAATTTTTCTTTCTTATGGTCTTTCATTGTCTTAAAACTATGAGGTATTCACAAAAGTATGACTAACAGAATTATACATTGACTCTTGTAATTGACATTATGCGTATTAGATTGCAATTCAAGTTGAAGTGAAGATATAATTATATTCCATCCATAAGTTTAGGCTCATTGCAGCAGAATTTGAAAATGAGAAAATGAGGAGAAATCTGCTTACAATGTGAGATATGTCAGATCTACCTTGCTGATAAATTTAAGCTGAAGAAAATTGCATTAATCTACAACCTTAGAAGACACCTCTTCTTGTCATGCGGGAAAAAAAAGATGGCTTGTTATTCCCCAAGCAATTGGGGAATTTTTGCCTTGAATCCTACCAAATATTCTGTTCTTTATGATAATAGATGTTGGCTAGAACAGAAAGAAATGTCTACAGGAAGACCAGAGAAATGGTCAAAGTTCTCTCCACATTCTTTTTCTTCCCACTTATTGCAATGCAATACAACATTTACTGTGAAGGAAAGACTGTATCTTATTCATCACAGAGCCTGCTAATATGAAGTTTACTTTTTAAGACTTTAGAAATCTATTTTTAATCCAGTACAAGATCCTTCAAAAAATGTTCATTGCTTCTGTTGGTATTTATCCCAACCTTGAGCCCTTTGTCATCGTGTTTAGTCCCCTTGTTCCTTTGAGGTGGGGAAGTGAGAGTGATGTAGTGGTTAGTTACCCATCATTGTGAAACCACCACACATGCAATAAATCAATCTATAATTAATCTAACAGATCTAAGTGTTGGTTCATGGAGAACTAGACAGACCTTTGTGAACCTTACACTGATTCTTATTTATTTATTTATTTATTTATTTATTTATTTCCAGAGAATGTGAGCAGGTTGTACACATACATACTGTAAAGGAACTTTTTAAGTATTTCTGTGAGTTTAAGGTATACCATTGGTGACATTTCTCACCAGGCATCCTTTGCTAAAGCTTCTCTATATTTAAACGCTTTTCTGTATTTAAAGTGAATTTAAAATGTTTTTTGCTTACTTTCACAGTTAGCAAAATTACCTTGATTGCATTGCTTGTTTTGCTGGTGATTTGCAACTGTCACAGTCTGCTGTTTGTCTTGTTCTCAGATGAAAGAAATGTGGTCACAATAACAGCACTTGTATGCAGAGAAATAGATTTATTTGTAATAACTGAAGAAAGTATTAATTATTTTCTTTCCCTCTATATTCTATCAAGGGTGTAGAAATATGTTAAGACATTCACTGTTTGTGTAGTAGAGCAGTCTGACATGTATAACTATCTATAAAAAGGTGTTTGCAATTTAAATGGAGAAAGAAAGCCCATACCTCTGCATTAGCAAATTGATTTTCCTTAGCAATATCCCTTTTCCTTCTTCTCCTTCAACTGGTATATACTTTCAAGTTCTTGTGCATGAATTATATGACTTTTCCACTGTGCTTTGTGACTGTCTGATTGAACTAATCTTGAAATTAAATGGAAATGAGGTAAAATGAATTTCTGAGTGTTATCAAGAAATTCTTACGTACAAATTATCTACCAAACTGTACTAGTTACTTCCTCTCACCATGCACTTTTAAATCTTTCTAGTTTATTTTATTCCTGTGGTCTCTCTTCCCTCACTAAATCAAGTTTCCTACTCCTTTCTTATCCATAACCTGGCACACCACAATGGCTTCAAAATTTAGTATTTAAATATTTGTATTTTATGTCTCCAGCTCAAACTTCCAATCCTAGAACCAAGAGCATCCACTTTGTTCATACTGCATAAATTCAAAGGCCGAGTGCACAAAATGCACACTATTGTGAGTTAAGTTCTAGGCATGGGATGTTTTTGATCTGTATGCCTATTTTGCATCTTAAAGGTTTGATTGATGGTCTGGTGTTCAGAATGTACTTTGGAGTAGACAGTATTGCTTTATGACTATATGACTGTGAGCCTGACAGTGTTTAAGAGCTGATGCTTAGATGAAAGTACCATTAGATGGTCTGTTGTGTGGCAACAAACTGGATGAGTAGGTCCTGGAGATGCTGAAAATAACAAAATAGTAACCTGTGAGAGAACTGAGTTTTGTTTACTTCTGAGGATGTATAGCTTACATAGCCATGATAGCTTAGATAGCTTCCATAGATAGCTATGGAATAGATAGAACTGCAGCTATATTTAAACTGTATACTGCCTGGACAGCTTCTAATACTTTGGGAACTGAGGACAGATCTTACTTTGAATAGTCTCCTGACTTAATAGTGAGGTGCTAAACTCATTATCAAAATGATTGTTTGTTGTTGTTGTTTTTGTTTTTTAATTTCCAAAGTCTGTTGTGTGCAGGAAATGAGCTTCATAGGTGATTGCCACTGCAGTAACAGTGGCATAAATGGAATACAGACATTTTAAAGTGTTTGAAGTGAAGATACAGATCTTGTGGAGGATCTCTTTCATCTCACAAGAAAGTTAATTTGATATAGTATTTTATGTAAAGGATAATTCTTCTGGATGCTTTGGAGGGTGCACCTCATAACAGCACAATTATGTATTAGGCTAAGCCATGTAAGTTCAACGAGGAATCAGTAGGAGTCTTTCAGTTGACATTTGTGACCATTAAATTGAGTCATGAAAAATGCAGACTTCAAATGAATTTTCATCTTAAATGCAAATTGCCTGTCTGAGCATTTTTTTTTAATATATAAAAATAATATTACAAGTAAAAGATAGTGCATATGAAGAAAACAGTCTAAATAATTACAGAATTTGAAATTATCCTCTCAGGAATAAGTTCTCAGGGAACTGTTAGCCATCAACTGCTAGCCCTAGACAAGCTATTTATTAGAGAAGCATTGAATGGCTTCTTGTACAAAATTATGAAATTTCATATATATTAGATATTTTGCAAGATACTTGTTAGCTTTGTACCCTACAATGAAGTTTCAGAAACACAAGTTACCTCTCTTAAGTACAGCAGTGTGAAATTTTCTATATTATATTTTCAAAAGTCTTCATTTATTTAACGAAGACTTTATTTAAGTAATTAAATGTAAACATTCTTGCCCTGTGTAAGTATCATTTGAGGAAATAAAAAATGAAGGTGAGTAAATAAATTCACATTGAATGTTTTCTTCATTTGGTTATGTTTCCCAATATAGTAGTTAAAGAGACTGTGAGAAAGTGAAACAATGACAACAACAACAAACAAACAAACCAATGATAAAACAAAGCAAAACAAAAACACATAATCTTTAATGTTTTTCAAGTTTTTCTTGTAAATAGCAAAACTACAGCCTGGACTTGATAATAAGATCTAGCAGTTTGTCAGCTTTGGGTATCTGTCAGTTTTCAGTTTCTCCTGTGTGTCACTCTTTCCTCTCATCTCTGATGTGATTCCACCTCTTATCAGATACTGAAACTGTCTCCATTCCTCTCTCCCTCCCACTTCTCCCTTGTTACTCTTCAACTTCAGATCAGTCACAAACACTTTGATATCACCTTCCTTCTGTATCCTCTAATAAAAATTCTTTCTCTTGAGTACATTTCATTTCCTAATGGAGGCAACATGCCAGCGGGCTCTGCTGAAACACTAACTTGTTCTTCTGTTATTACTTTCCAGACCTGATAGAAAGTCCAGGTCTTTCACCACAATGCTAGAATAACACCTTCAGGATCCTAATGTTTGTAGACAAGAGAGGCATGACTGTGCTATGGAGGGATATTAGGCGGTGAGATAGGAACTGGTCATAGGGTAATAAGCTTGGAGTGCACTCAGATGTTCAGCCTCATTACAGACATCACCTACACTCTTTCTGATATTTTAGAAATAATCACACAGTGTGGATTTCTAAGTGCCAGTTTAAGATCCAGGTGAGAAACAGAGTCTGTCTATACTTTTTTAACTTCTAAGACAGACCTATGGACAACAACTAAAACCACAATGGACATCATGGTTTGACCAGTCTGTCTTCTATTGAGGCAGAACAGTCTCCTCTTTCTCCCAAACAAAAATAGAGTGATATAGGCTGATCTTACCTGTATTAACAGTCCCTTCTTATCCAAGGATATATGGGATTCCTGGAATTTCAGTTTTCTTGTTTTTTCCTGCCATGACACAGTCAAATATTCTTCTTGTCTCATTGCAAAACAGAATGCATCCTGGATCTGATTCAGGATTAGTGTCTCATAACCAGAAGGGATGTTTGGGAGGAGCTTTTTCATGGATGTCTCTGGATATGGGTGGCCCTTTCTGCAGCTTCAGGCAGTGTCCATGGTTCACAGGATGGGAGAAAGGTTCAGAAAATCATCTGCTTACATACACTTTTAACACCTATGCTCACACAACCAGAACTGCTTCTTCATTCATCAGTGAACATAACTGCTTTCCATTTCCATAACACAATATTTCATTTTTTCCTCTTTCCACAAGTCTGCTCCTATGAGGCAGATTCCAGAAAGAAAGTAGTATGCCCCAAGCACTGGGGTCAGACATGCTTAGAAACAGACCTCTCATAAACGTACCCTTTCAAGAAAACAATTCTAACTTGCAGATCTCTCCCGTGACCTTTTATTTCATGAGGTCATAGAATCAGAGAATATTCTGAGTTGCAAGATACCCATCAGGATCATCGAATCCAACTCCTTCTCTCTTGATCCTATCTACATTATCTGTGGACTGTCATTCCTGGATCTGGATAAGCTCCTACAGAAAAGAAATGCCAGCGGCTCCAGGAATCTACAGAATAAGAGCATATCACCTTAAGCATAATATATGTGTCTTGCATTTGTTAAACAAAGCTCTCAAAGTTACGTTTCTTACAAAAATCTAGAAAAGACACTTATCTCACAAGCAGACCTTGACACACAATGTCCTTCTTGCCTTTCACCGCAACATGCAATAACAATTTAGTGGGATTCCAGTGAGGATAGTTTCCACAATGTCTCAGACTGGGAACTGAGGAGAGGAGTGCCTTCAAGAGAGAGACTCTCTAGAGAGACTGCAGGAACAAATTTTGGAGCATTAGGGGCTTCGTTTGTAGAAGTCCCTTTATCTTGACCAGAAAATACTATTCTTCTGTTATGTATTTTCAGTCAGGCTTAATCTTAATCAGAAAATCTTCCCAGGTGTCTCTCAGACAGTTTATATCACCACTGATTCTCCTTCTGGAGTTTGCAGTGTTCTGGGACTTAGTCTAGAACAGCTTGCCATGGTTTTGGCTGGGGTAGAGTTAATTGTAGAGGTTCATATAATTCCGCATTTTGGATTTTTTGATGAAAATGGTGTTGATAAGATACTGATGTTTTAGTTGTTGCAGAGAAGTGCTCACACAGAGCCAAGGACTGTTCTGCTCCTCATGCTGCTCTGCCTGCAAGGAGGCTGGGGGTGCACCAGGAGATGGGAGGGGACACAGCCAGGAGATGTGACCCAGGATGACCAAAGGCATGTCCAATAACACATGGCACTTTTCTCAGCAACAAAAATGGAGGAAGAGGAGGGACATGAGCGTGTATGAATGTGACATACTGAATGTCCATTAAAATTACATCCTCTCTCAGATTTGAGTTGCATCTATTGCTTGGTGCTTGCCATAGGTGCATTTTTGTCAACGAGTGTTGGAAGTTAGGCATGTGATTGATGAGATTTGAAGCAAAGACATGAAGGAGCATGTACAGTCTCAGAGACTATTTTTGTGAGAGAACTGCCCAACAGTACCAAATACAGAGTGGCTTACTTTTTGTTCATAGCAGAATGGACACTGGCACATATTTTTTCTGTCAGTGCCCAGATAAAGCTGCCAAAGTAAATTATAGAGTTCATTCAGAAAGGAACACAGGTTCCAAAACAGGTATGAAGACTGGAATCCTTGCACAAAGTAGGAGTGTTCCAATATGTAACTGCATCCTTATGCAGTTTTGTTTTTTTTAAATACAGCAAAAAATTCTTATCAGTCTGACAGTTTAAGATCTTATCTCACTAGCATGGTCCTGTTCTTCAAAAGGGAAGCACACCCCCTCTGGAAAAAGAAAGTTGATTAATTATTCACTGATTTTTATTTTTTTAAGCCAATAATTACAGAATTAATAAATAAGGAGCCTTAAAACTAAATAATCATCACTGCAGAATAGAAGGCTACACAAAATGTAGCTTTCTGCTATTTATCCAAGTCTCATGAAACCACACCTTTCCATGGTAGGTATCCACTATAAGCAATTCAGTCTCAGGGCTGTAATGCATACTTTTGTATGTGTGGCCATTATTGCCCTAATTCTGTTGACCAAAAAAAAAGAACAAATAAGCCCAAATAACTTGCATGAATTCATAAAAAGAGCTCTGTGGGAAAATAACTCTTAGGTCCTAATGAAACGATCCACATAAGATCCTACTTGCCTTGAACAAATCTGTGGAAGGAGTTTTCTACCATTATACCTTCTAGTATAAAATATTAAAATCAATGAACAATAAATAAATAATAATAAAAAACAGCATATTGCTGTTCATTTTTTTTAGTCCTTTAATATTCCTGTAGTTACAATGATGATATGCATTACTTTTTTTATTATATGTTAATGAAAATGATTGGACTTTATGACAGCAGAAAGGATGACAGATATTGAGATGGTTAAGCATTTCAAGTGGGTCAGTCCAGTAGCACATGCCATTCAGGCTACTTTGCTCTTAAATCATTCATTTTATGAGGTTGTTCATTTTGATTTATTGTATCATTTTGATTTGTTTGATCATGATGTATGATTTATCATCTGTTGGTCTGGAAAGATAAATTCAACAAGTAGAGATACTGTTCAAGTCAGTTGCTCTTTGACCTTTACCCTTTCTTCCCTTTCTTTCTGCCATGATGCACGTTTAACTTTTCTTTTACCTAATATATGTATTTGGGTGAAGACTTTTTTTTTTTTCTTTGAATCTGTTAACAAGAGAAAAGGAGGAAAAAGAAAAAAGAAAAAAAAAAAAAGAAAAAAATCTTGCTTGAAATATGAAACGTAGTTTCAAAGTTAAATTCTCTGTCTTCTCCTTTGTCTTTCAGTGTTGCTTTGTGAACAACACTATGAATTACACAGCCTTGTATCATCTCTTTTCTGAGACACTTGAGAAAGAAGAAAAAAAGGAGGAAAAAAAATAAAAAACAAAACAAACAAAAAAACCAACAACCAACCAAACAAACAAAAAAAAAGAAAAACAAAGGAGAAGAATCTCTATGTGGTTGACCTTGTACATTTTACAGATAATGGCTCTTCTGGGGCTGTATCATTCAGAGATGGACATATTTTAATCTCTAGGAATTTTAGAGCACCTGAAGTTAAAACAACAACAACAGAACATAACTCATGAAGACCTTTGGAAGGGAGAAGAGGAAAGACAAGGAGACATAGATGCAGCTACCTGGAAAGTTCTTCAGTCAGAGTGACCCATTTGTTTGTGAAAGTTTGTTATTAACTTTATGCCTGAATGTTATTTAAGATTATTAATTCTATTTCAAATTATATTATATGTAAATTAAAGCATCTCACTCTAAGAGAGAAAGCAGTGATGGCTTTTGATGTTAGGAACCAGAATGAACTTTTAGTGAGATGAAATAAAGTACTGCAGAAATCCAAAATATGACATAAATGCAAGGGATGACATTGATGAATGGACTCATTTTTATATACTATACTGCAGGGCTACCTAACATTATTCTTTGGGATGCCTCATTCTGTATATTGGCTTCTCTCTCTCACTGTACAAGAATATTTCCATTGTACAAATTCTTATAAATTAATTGTCATTGATTTTCTAGTTTAATTTATGAATCCAGGGATTAGATTATTACGGTGGGTTAGCCTTGACTGACTGCCAGGGGGCCCACCAAACCATTGTCTCACTGAGAGAGGAGTCCTCCTCTCTCATTCTTCCTCCTAAACAGGACAGTGGAAGAAAATAAAAAGGTTTTGAGGGTCAAGAAAGGGAGATAACTGTTTTGCCCAGTTACCATCATGGGCAGAACAGACTTGACTTCAGAAAGATTCATCTAATTTACTGCCAATTAAAGGGACACAGGCTGTGACCCATAGCCCATCTCCAGACACCTGTGTGGAGGCCTGGACTCACCTCACTCAGGCTGGCCCTCCACACCCAGTAGCTGGTTTGAGAGCACAAACTGCTCTTGTCCCATGGTTGGGAGCAGGAGACCCCCCCCCTCACTTCAGTAGCTAGCACCAAAAGCTGAGGTCTTCTATACCCCTGGCCTGACTCCTGTAGCTGGCACATAGTTCATTCGCACCAATGCCCCAGTAGCTTGTGCCTGGGACTTACAGCTCATGGGGCCTTCCCTAGGTCTAGCAAATGCCCTTCAGCTACTGCACCAGTAGCTGTCACCACAGGCCAGGGGGACCAACACACCCATTCTGTCTCCAGTAGCTGGCAGCCAGTTCACGTACAGCAGCCCCCCAGTAGCTGGCACTGTGAGCTAAACATCTGTAGGACCCTTTCAGATCCAGAGAACTGTGGCC
Organism: Anas platyrhynchos; assembly: GCF_047663525.1. Taxonomy (NCBI): domain Eukaryota; kingdom Metazoa; phylum Chordata; class Aves; order Anseriformes; family Anatidae; genus Anas; species Anas platyrhynchos. The sequence goes on from NC_092589.1 coordinate 98,374,078, forward strand.
TCTCCGACTATTAATAATAGGACCCTCAGTTGCTGCAGAAGCTTGCACCACAGTCCACAGATGCCTATGCCCCCAGCCTGACTCTAGTAGCTGGCACCAATTCCACTTGCAAACACACAGGTCCCACCAGCAATTGGTGCTGAGACCCCCACAGTCATTCCAGTAGCTGGCACTATGGGACGGACTACCTTTCACAAGCCTGACTCCAGTAGCTGGCATTGAGTTACACTCACACACATCCAGGTCTCTCCAGTAGCTGGCACTTTATCCTTGCAGCTCACGTACATGTGGGAGAAAGAATGGAAATATACAGAGAAATAGTTAGAAAAAGGATTTAATGAGAGAAAGATACAAGAACACGGGGTATAGCCACCTTCCTGGGGTCCTCCATGGGCTGCCAGTGTGGGTATCTGTTCTGATATGGTCCTCCATGGGCTACAGGAGGAAAACCTTTACTGTTGTCTTCTCCACACAGGTTGCACTGGAATATCTGCAATGCCACCTCCTCTCCCTCCTTCCTCATTAACCCCTGGCAGTTTTACATTAACCTGTATTTCCCACATTTTCTTTTTCCTCTTACCCTCCTGTCTCACAGCGTTTTTTAAAATTTCTTTAATATATTATCACATAGTCACCACCAGCTGGGCTCACAGATTCAGCTTTGGCTAGCAGGACGCCGACTAGAGCTGCCTAGAATCAGCTGTGTCTAGCACCGGGCAGACCCTGGTCTTTTCTCAGAGTCCATCTCTACAGTCCCTCACTACCAAAACCTTGCCACTTACACCCAACAGAAATAATTTCCAGTTTCCAGCTGAGTTTTGTTCTTATTCAGCAGCAGTGCTTCTTGCCAAGTCAGAGGTAGGAAAGAGAGTAACTAATTGTACTGTTCTTGCAGTAGGTGATGTGATACTACACTGACATATATACTACGAATCCTGTCATCCTGTAGGCAACATCAGTGGACTAATTTCTTAGAAGTAGATGGCACTAAGAATTACGGAAGTATTATGTTAATGAGCTTCAAAAATAGATGACAAATATGTATAATAGCAAGAAAATCTGGAAAAACAAACAAACAAAAAACTAGGGGAAGTCAGTAACAATAGAGCAAAACCGTCTTACCCAGTAAAATAAACTGGGGATTGTACTAGAACTTCACTAATGTGAATGATCATCTCATTGATATAGTGGTTCTGTAGTAAAGACCTTGCATATGCAAATTTATTTAATAGTGCCTTCAGGAACTTTACAAGAGCTGGGAACTGCTACTTCTGCAGAAACAGCTAGCCAAGAAAGAATGATTAAACGTACCTTACCTGTATGGGAAAACTTTGATCGCAGTTTTCACTGAACAAAAGAAACAAATATTGAATGAAGGACCAAACTTGTCACTTTACTTTTATGTAAGCAATTGATCCAAGGTTCCCCTGGGTTTTGAAGCCAGGAATTAGGAAACTGTAAGATCACAAAGAGGCATGATATTAATGATCAACTGAATAAGCAATATGTCCTTCCTCAAAGCAGTGTCTCCCTTTTCCTTGGGGATCATGGGGAAAGCTTGCTCCTGAGGCATTGTTTTCTGTAGAAGTAAAATGTTATCATTAAATTAGAATTCAGCAAATGCAGAAACTGTTGCCTTCCACAGAGATATATCATCAAGCAGCTGATGGACATATTGTCTCTGTGTTGGACAACAGTTTCTAATTCCCTTTATAGCCAGAATGACAGACAGCTTTTCCTTTTAAATCAACACGTAATATTTATGAAATACAAATTTCCTCTGGAAAAGAAGAAGCTGAGAGGAGACCTCATTGCAGTCTACAGCTTTCTCGTGAGGGCAGGCGCCAGTCTCTTCTCTCTGGTGATCAGTGATAGGACCCATGGGAATGGTGTCAAGCTGCGACAAGGGAGGTTCAGGTTGCATATCAGGAAAATGTTCTTCACTTGGAGGGGTGGTTACACACTGGAACAGGCTCCCCAGGGACGCAGGCACAGCACCAAGCCTGTCAGAGTTCAAGAAGTGTTTGGACTATGTCATGTGGTCTGAATTTTTGGGTAGACCTGTGCAGAGCCAGGAGTTGGACTCGATGATCCCTGTGGGTCCCTTCCAACTCAGGATAATCTGTCTATGAATGTGTGTGCATCCGTGTGTTTGCATATGCACATGTGAAGTAGCACTGAAGGCACACATAAACAACTTCCCCAACATACCAAACACTAAGATGTAGAGATATGAATTACGAGAATTTTATGGTTTTATTGTTAGAATTTTTTTTTTTTTCTCACTTGAACACCTTACTATCAGTTTATCCTGCACACACACACACACAAAAATACATATATATATCAAACCTGTCCATCATGAAGACTATCTTTCTATCTGTCCTGCACAGTGCTTAGTCTACTTCTTTGTGCTGCAAAAATACAATTTTCTGGTTCATTGATAGTGTATTCAGACTGAACCATGCTGAAATACCAATCAAAACTGAAGAAAACTAGTGCTTTCAAACCAAACCAACACATCACAACCAGAACAGTAATTTCTGAGATCAGTGTGCAGAAGAACCTCCACTGAAATTTGCAGAAGATAGACACTCTATTAGACATGCGCAGATGAATTCGTGCCAGAAATTATAAGCTGCCAATGCCAGTGACCCCTGCAAAAGATTTAAATGGTGTCTGCAAAAATGAATAACGTGGCTGAGAGAATAGAATTGGAACAGTCTACACAGCAATAGAAAGTAAAGAACAGAAATTGTGTTTATAAAATTAAAAAAAAAAAAAAAAAAAAAAAGGATAAAAAATCACTATCCTAATATATAGATTGAATAGTTGTATATATTTTGGTCAAAGACCCAAATGCATGCCTTGTAAAATGTCATTTAGAAGTGTTGGCAGTCTTTGAACACAGATATTGTAATATCTTTGAACATATTTGTAATGTGCTTAAATGGCAAGGTTTTGGCAGCAGAGGGTTGCAGAAGTGGCTTCCGTGAGAAGGGCTGCCCCATGACAGACATGGATAAGTCCTGTTTCATATTTGGAAACTATTCTTACAAGCCAAACTAGAAGCCTCCTGTCTTCTAAAATTGCATACATTCAATCAGAGATTTTAAGGTGTGTTCCCTAATCACACAGAGAGGAAATTTTAAAGTTAAAAATGGTGGGAAAGGATGGTCCAACACCTGTTGATCAAGTAGGTATCTGGGCTGCAAACTATTAATCCTTTCCTAGATTTCTTCTTATTGGAGGCAAGGGAGAGGGCTTATACAGGTTTATCATGAATGAGAATTTCTGGTAGTCAGTCAGACTAAATTCTAGGGAAAACTTTGATGGTATTCTCTACTAGCACCAAGTTTAGGAACTTTAATTCTACAGATTGATTAAAATACTTATTCAACAATTACTGTCCGACCTCTCAGGTCTGTCATTCTAGAACATAAAGTTCCCTTTGTGTCTGGGGAATATATAGTCTCTTTTACCTGGATTTGGGGAATTAAGTTCTTAAAGCCAGAATTCTGACACACAACTTTGGCCATGTAATTAAATTTTGAACCTAAGTCACTTTTCATCAACAGGGAAAACCTCTGTAGAAAATCCTGTCTCCTTATGCTGCCCCACTGTGAAGCCAATAATTTAATTCAATTGACCAAAGAGAGAATGAAAAAGAGGAAGCTTAATGCTGATGTGGGAACTGACAGTGAGGGTCAGAAACATAAAGTGCAATCCTTTATTCAGTTTAGGAATTGTTCATGCAGTTCTGTGAAGATAAGCAGCAAAAGGTTGTAAAATGTAGGGTTAAAGTCATTTTAACATGTACAGCTATTAAGGATTAAGTTCTATAACGTATATACCTCAGATCTCCTTCAAGAAAAAAATCTCTTATGTTTGTAAACTTGCTATCGTTACAGGAACAGAAGCAATACATTATGAAAACAAGTACACAAATAGAAAGTTACTCCAATTAGTTAGAGTTGGGTAGAATCCTGAGGTGGATGTAGCAGTGGCTCTTTTTTCCTGCTTTCCTAATGCAGGTAGAATTATGTTTAATTTGACTGATTAAAATATTCTAGATCTTATATTAATTCTTATAGTCAATGTCGTATTTTTTGCATCAATTGGTTTATACAAGTGGGAAGAGTTTTAAGATTTGGACTTTCAGGTATTAATGAAACTGAAAAAAAATCAGTGCCTATTAAAAAATTCCCTCTACTAATTATGATTGAATCTATGAAAAATTTCAGTTGAATTCTAGACTTCATCTATGTAAAATACATGGAAATGTTGTATGATCTATTTTTCTGAAAGTTACCATGTCATTTCAAAGAATATAACACAGAAGACCAGGATCAATCAATTTGCTTAAGAATGTTTATATTTTTCAAATTAACTTTCAATAAACTAATAAGAAAATGAATATTCATATTCATTCATATACGTGTTGATGAATGGATGTTGATGAAATAGATATTTAGAGATTTAGATATTCAGTCCTCTTTAATATCTTTATTGATGATCTAGATGAGGGGATTGAGTGCACCCTCAGTAAGTTTGCAGATGACACCAAGTTAGGTGCGTGTGTTGATCTGCTCGAGGGTGGGAAGGCTCTGCAGGAGGATCTGGACAGGCTGCACCGATGGGCTGAGTGGGCCAAGTGTTGGGTCCTGCACCTGGGGCACAATAACCCCAAGTAGAGCTACAGGCTGGGGGATGAATGGTTAGAGAGCTGCCTGGTGGAGAAGGACCTAAGAGTATTAGTGGATAGTTGGCTGAATATGAGCCAGCAGTGTGCTCAGGTGTCCAAGAAGGCCAACAGCATCCTGGATTGTATAAGAATCAGTGTGACCAGCAGGTCTAGGGAAGTGATTGTCCCCCTGTACTCGGCTCTGGTGAGGCTGCACCTTGAGTACTGTGTTCAGTTTTGGGCCCCTCACTGCAAGAGGATATTGAGGTGCTCAAGGGAGTCCAGAGAATGTCGACGAAGCTGGTGAGGGATCTGGAGAACAAGTCTTCCGGGGAGCAGCTGAGAGAGCTGGGATTGTTCAGCCTGGAGAAGAGGAGGCTCAGGGGCGACCTTATCGCTCCCTATAAGTACCTTAAAGGAGGCTGTAGTGAGGTGGGGGTTGGTCTATTCTCCTATGTGCTTGGTGACAGGACGAGAGGGAACGGGCTTAAGTTGCGCCAGGGGTGTTTTAGGTTGGATGTTAGGAAGAACTTTACTGAGAGGGTTGTGAGGCATTGGGATGGGCTTCCCAGGGAAGTGGTGGAGTCACCATCCCTGGAGGTCTTTAAAAGACGTTTAGATGTTGAACTTAGTGATATGGTTTAGTGGAGGTCTTGTTAGTGTTAGGTCAGAGGTTGGACTCGATGATCTTAAGGTCTCTTCCAACCTAGACAATTCTGTGATTCTGTGATTCTGTTGATGAGAAAACATTTGTTACATGAGACCACAAGATTTTGAAAAAGGATGCATTAAAAACAAATTGTTCTTTAATGTTGCAGTGTTCTTAACCTGCAAGAAGGGAACAAAAAGCCAGTTCTGAAGTTGATATTGACACTAGAAACACAAAATGCTCAAATATGTCTTTAATAGATAAGGAATGTTTTGCAGTACTGCTATCAGCGATTCAGCATGTCATTGTTATTTTAATGGTCCCTGTTGAATGGGGTCACTAGAAACATCAAAGCACACCAAATTGTCACAGACTCTTGGCAGGTATGAAAAGAGGCATATTTTATAATGCATCTATTCTAAAAGAGTAGGTTTTGGCCTCCGGTCTATAAATGTCTGGTGCTCCATAGACTATTTCTGAGGGACCTATAGAAGTTAACTATGAATAAATCCAAATATTGTTAATTCATTATAGAGATCTGCAGCTTTGCAGGAATTTTTTAGGTGTCTTTGAATCAGTGGAGGTTGAAACCCAGTGATCTAGGAGATTAAGGAGCCTCTGCCGGTGTTCATTCAATTATTTCTTTTAACTTAATCATATTTGATTAAATTGTAGATGTCCATGTCTTTAATATATCAAGTAATTTATTGCAATTTATAGTTTCAAATTTTATTGCAAGTTATATTTTATGGTTGTTATATTATCAATGTAACTTCTCACTATTTTCAATGAAATCCTCAGTAGTGATTTTTGTTGGATGAAGGTTAGAATGCATAAAGCCTAAGAACTTCTGAACAAAACCATTAAAAATTCTTTACAATAGCTAAAAAATTTTATACAGAAACTTCAAGATTTAAAATAACTTCTAACTACAAAATAAAGAAGTCCATCAGAATTCCTGACATAGATTTTAATTCTTCACTGTGGTTAGCACAATTAGGGTAGAGAAGCAAACTATATTTAATTTTAGTGCCATAATTTCAAGATCAAATACATTGAAGAGTTCTTGGATCAAAGACTAGGTTTAACCTTTGAAAGTTTGTAACCTTGCAAACCAGCTTTAATTACAGGATAAATTTAATTGTCCAACTTTCAAGTATTCAAAAAACTTTTCCAGTATTATCAGGAAAGGCCTATATCTGTTCTATGTGTTTTTTGTCCTTTTTTTCTCCCCCTTAAACATCAATTCTGGACTTGTTATGAGGTATTAATATATTTATTTTTTTATTTGTATTTATTTTCATAAAAGAAATAAAACTGTAAAGTTAGAAATTATTAGGAAGATTATCACAGTCAGAGTCATAGAATCATAGAATCATAGAATCAATCATAGAATCATAGAATGGTTTGTGTTGGAAGAGACCTTAAGGATCATCTCATTCCAACCATCCTGCCATGGGTTGGGACATCTTCCACTAGACCAGATTGCTCAAAGCAATCTGGCAAAAAAAAAAAAAAAAAAAAAGCTAGATCATGTAGTCACATCAGTCCCTTCTGCTTTGCAGCTGTCTGGAATGATAGTCATTTTTTGCTCTCTTCACAGAAAAGATGAACGTTTTCTGATTCAAAATTTTCTCTTAATTTTAGTATCTGCAAATACTGCTGTCAAACTCTGTAGGTTAGACTAGCTAGAGGTTAGAGGTACCAGTATATAAACATGGCAGCATAAAATGAAACAAGGGAAAGGGAAAGGGAGAGGGAGAGGGAGAGGGAGAGGGAGAGGGAGAGGGAGAGGGAGAGGGAGAGGGAGAGGGAGAGGGAGAGGGAGAGGGAGAGGGAGAGGGAGAGGGAAGGGAAGGGAAGGGAAGGGAAGGGAAGGGAAGGGAAGGGAAGGGAAGGGAAGGGAAGGGAAGGGAAGGGAAGGGAAGGGAAGGGAAGGGAAGGGAAGGGAAGGGAAGGGAAGGGAAGGGAAGGGAAGGGAAGGGAAGGGAAGGGAAGGGAAGGGAAGGGAAGGGAAGGGAAGGGAAGGGAAGGGAAGGGAAGGGAAGGGAAGGGAAGGGAAGGGAAGGGAAGGGAAGGGAAGGGAAGGGAAGGATTGCTTTTTAGAAAGTTTTGAAGTAAGTGCATGATACACTGAAGAAAAAAACGATATTCAGAACTGTATCTTTGGATGAGAGCATCTTCAGAAAAAATTCAATCCTCATTTTAAAACTGTTAATTATTCATCGTTTATCATTATTTTTGTATTCTTAATGATCAATAATTCTCACTGTTAAAAACGCACACCTTTATCTTAGTGCATGTAGCTGTGTCTATTTTAATAAACAAATCAGGTCAAGGATCCATTTTCTTGCTGAACCTAGTGACATAGCAGTATAAATGCTGTAAAACCTTGGTAAACCTTTTAGAAGTACATGATTTTATTCAGATTACCTGATATGGATGGTCCTCCTCCAGATTCAGTATAGGAAAACGTTAGCTGGACCAGGCTAATACCATTCCAGAGACATTCAAACTACCAAATAAATTAGATATAGAGTTCTAGCCCCTGTGAATATTCTTTGAAGATGTAAATCACCAGTATAAATATAACCCATAAATCCAACTTCAGTTGAAGACATCACAACCTTTATAACTTCATCTGTTTGATGGAAATGAGATTGCTGTTCTCAAATGCACAGCAGCATGATTAAATATGTGAATATGATTAAATAGGTTTTCAACAGTCTTTCCAAATTAATAAATAGAATGAGTTTCTTAGGTCTTTTGATATGTGTTTTCAAATTACCTAACTATTCTTATGGATGTTTTTTAAGATTGTTGTTTTTTTGTTTTTTTGTTTTTTTCCAATTCTTTTTTGAACGGTAAATCTTCAAAGCAAGTAACATAACCCTCTGTCTTTCTTTAAAGTTCCTGTTTTTGTTACTCTTCCACCTCTCTATCACAATGTGAAAGTCAGAGTTCATATTTAGATGATAATGTGAGACCCCACACTGTTACCCAGACATCTCAAGTTCACTCCAAAATGTTTTTGTTAACACCTGGGATTTTCACAACTATAGTAATACATAAAATAAATTATTCCAGCATATATACCCTCATAATAAAGCAAAAGCTTCAATAGTGCCTAACAGCAGGAAATGAAAAAATAAGTATGAATTCTTACTCTTTTTTGGAACGTAGGAGATTCTAAGGACTAGAAGCTTGATATCAAAAGTGAGATTCTTGCATTTGACCTAGTTGCTTTCAGAAACAATGAACAGAACAGATATTTCTGATATAGAATTTATGTTATCCTAAGTGGACACTTTCTCATCACAGAAATTAATTTTTTCCTATAAAAGAAGCTCAAGATAACTAGTTTGGTTATAGTTTAGTGGCCACTTAATATCTTATTAGCTAGAGCACTTACCCAGGAAATGTATTCAACATTCTCCTTGGTCCAAGGACATTTAAAAATATACTTCGCACTTTTAAGGGATGTTGTCTGGTCCTAAGCTCTACTGAAAAGTGATCGCTATGAATACAATTTATTTCATGATATGGAGCATAATACAACTAAAAATGCAAGAAGCAAAGTAGGCAAGAAGAAGCATCATTTTATAGCTTAGAAATCATGGAAATCCATAGAAATCCTTAGAAAATATGGAAATTATGGAAAGAAGGATCTCCAATCCCAGCTTCTTATGATGGCCACCCTGCACATCTTATATTTCACAGTCATAAGTTAAAGAAAAAATATTTCTGTGAGCAAGGACCAAAATACTAAGTTAATTTGACAGTGTCTGTGTTTCACAAACTTATATTAACTGCTATTAATTACACCATGTTCCATTTTTCTCTTTATTACAGTCGTATCAAATATTCTGATTTTTGGTCTCAGAACATTGTGATACTGACATGCTTAGAATTACCCAGTCATCTTGCTTATGTCATTAAAGTAATGACTATGCCCAATGCAAAAGAGTTATGTACCCAATATTAAGAAATTCTGAGAATAGTTAGGAATCTGAAATTCTGTACTCATTGCGACATATCTGCCTTACACTCTTATATTTGAGAAGTCTCTCAAATTTACATGATCCAGAAGGTCACGATCTAAAGCCTTTCTTTCAGATACTAGCAGCGAACACATTCTAAAACTGGGTGGCAGAGATGATTGCATTTTTTGTCTTTTTTATTTTTTCAGATTGGAAAACTCACCATAAATATAGCAGATCTGAGTATAAATTTCTCTTCCTCATAAGGAAGAGATTTAAGCACACCGCTCTTGTGATAGTTCCTACTATATTATTCAAGCATTTTCACCTCTATAAGGGCAAACCTACTGAAGAGTGAGAGTGGCTTTATAACTTCGTTGTTAAGCACTCACTTGGTAGCACTTTTTCAAGGCAGTGAGTGAATATACACTTTGCATGGAATGGGATGGAATAAAATCCAGCAGTGGAACTAAAGGTGCTTCCTTTCACTGGGTTCTGTAACAGGTAGCTTACAAAATTAAACAAACCTGTTTTCGGTCTGTAGTATGCTGCATCTTTTGGTCATGAGAGCAAAAAGAAAGGGCTTTACCAAGAAGCAAGATTTTAAAGTAGCTTGTGGATTGTTAAAGTATTCATATGAAGAGAGAAAGAGAGAGAGTTTAAGCAGAAGGAGGGGGGACAAGGAAGGGGGAAGGTCATTGCTGCTATAAAAGAGAAGACTAGGGGCCCTCTTGAAAGTACTTACTAGGCTCTGACATAAACTTCAGAAAAAAAAATGTTTTTTTGTTTTGATAGGGCTGCGGTGTGAAGTACACTCATCCCTGTTAAGAGTGAAAGATTGCTTTCCAGGAATTTAATAAACTTTTGCCAATTTAAGTGCTGAAGTACTGTTAGACCCATCAGAGGCTCACAGTCTCACAAGATCTGTGTGACAAAGCAGAGAGTAAAGTCAGGTAGTACAACACTCAGTCTTGGGCTTTACTCAGCTTCCTTCTTTCTTTCCAGGTTCAATTTGAAAGAGTAAAATTCAGAGTGTTTGCATATTGTCCCAAATGAGAGACAAGAAACTTCTGTACATTGGACTATGTCTGCATGGATCTGTGGGCAAGATTTTATAGCAAATACCTTGTTTAAGCAGTTCTTTTCCCAGCCTAAAACCTAACTTTAAAGGTTACTATGTAAGCAACATTAGTCGATCCACTTGACAGCTAGCTGGTGTTTGCTTTGTGAGGGAAGTTTAGCAATGTATTTAATTAGATCCTTTCTAGGACCACCAGTCAGTCCCAAAAATTCACAGATGAGGACATTTCTGTTTATTTATATTACCCTGCTCTCACTCCTGAGTTCTGCTCTATTAGCAGTAAAATGGAAGAGGAAAACTGTTTTAGAAACCACATCATTTTTATATTCGTTCTTATGTCCAATAAAATCCATTTTAAATTGACCAATATCGTAAGATTCATTATTTTGTAACAGGTAAGAGTAAGCACAGGTAAAAATAGGAAGGATGTCATAAAAAACCTTGAAACTGAAAGAAGTAAAAGAGACATCTATACTACCAAGAAGGATAAAATGCAGAGGGAACAGAAATGAGCATATTTTCCCCTCACTTCAGAAAAAATATGCTCTACTTTTTAAGAACTTGCTTTGATCCTCTGAGTCAAGACATTATTCTAATTGTTAGATACACTTATATGTGAAAACTTTCCTGAATCATATTTACTCTTTGTGGGATTATGTGCTCTGCTGTTAATAATGAATGTGAAATACTGCATTTATCCTTGTTATCTGTAAGAATCTTTTCCAGATTTTCATTAAGATTTTTGTCTCCATATTATATATTTCTTTTTCACATTTATAAGATACATAGCAAAATTGCAGAAAATACAGAGTATCTGATTTAGAGAAATCAACTCTGATGCATGAATTATGTAAACTTGTATGTAAGCCTATTCTGTACATTCTGAACTAGATATGTATTAACATTATAGATCCACAGGGATATAGATCCACAGAATACTTACAGCTTTGTTAAAAAATCTGTTCCCCCTTCAACAAAGAAATTCAGTAATGCTTTTAAAAAATACCAAGGGAATGAGGGTGAATAAAAATGGTGAGATTATAACAGACATAAGGATAAAAAAATCTCTTACTTTTCAGAGACTAGTATTTTCTCACGCTTTGGAAATTTCCTACTTTTCCTCATAAAACTTTTTGCTTGCTAGGTTTGGCTCTTTTATTTCTGGTTACTAGTCATGACAGTTTATAGTTTATTGCTGAAAAATAGATGTGAAATAAATTGAATTTCTCTCTCATTTCATTCATAACCTTCCTTAGGGATTCTAATACTACGTCCACACTGGATGTTCTCAGAGTATAACAACAGCAAAAAAAGATGCAGTCTGAATCCCATCTATAGGATATCCAGAAGCGTTATTGCTTCTTCTTTCTTTAAACATTAATTGTAGTGTTAAAACATGAACTTTGTTCTATCCTGAAATTAAATGCAGCTTTTTTTTTTTTTTTTTTGTCTTCAGTTGCCATATTAAAATGTTCTCTATTGTGGTATCTGGCTAGAAAAAAACACCTTCCCTCTCATAACTGCTTGGACAAGCTGAGAATTGTGATTGCATAGGACTCCTGTGGCCACCAGACAATATTCACACTAAAAAAAGGCAAATAAAATAAGCTCCTACATAATGTAGGAGCACAAAGATGAGAGTAAAGAAAGCATTATGTAAATCAATTGCTCTGTACAGGCCACCTCCATGTGATTCCTTTCTCACATTTTGAGATGCACAACCCTGCAGGGATAGTCATGTAGCACAAAACTCAGGTGACTATTTTCTACTTACTGAGCTGTAGAGAGTTTGAAAATGGACAAAATGTGAAAATTATTGTGTTCAAGCTCACTGAAGAAAGAAAGGGAAAAAAAGGGGGGGAGAGGGTAAGCAAATAAACTCAGTGAGGAGTAGGTAAAATGAAAATTGAATCAGAAAATCAGTGCTAAAAAGCAGAAAAACAAAGAGGGAAAAATATAACAGAAACTCATGTTCATGGGCTCTAATTAAATGTGATGATTGTACCACACTCCAGAATTAAATACTGAGGCTTTGTGCAGATTAGTAAAATAAACATCACTGGGGTGAACACTTGAACACAGGCATGTGAGCATTTACACAACTAAATCAATGGTAGAGTCTCTGCAATAGGTTTGCCTTTGGCCAAAGGGGTTTTGGCTTTGAGGTTGAAGTGGGCAGAAGCTGCAGAAAGGCAATCCCTTTGGTTTATGGGACTGAGTAGGACTGAGTAGAGATCTAGCAGTCTGTTAGTCCTGTTAACAGCTTGTTAACAGGACCCATCCAGCATGAGAGCTCTCACTGCATCGTCTGAGGAAGAGAAAGCTATAGAGCAACTATGGCATTTTTTTCAGAATAGAAAGGAAAAAAAAGTCTTTTCTATTTTAGCCAAAAAAATATTAATAATGAAAGGTATAGTTTTAGTATTTCACAGAAACCTTCTGTAGAAGGAAAATCAGGCACGAAACTAAAATCTTATAATATTAAGTTTGACACAAAATACTTTTTTATGTATATAATAGAGAATTGGAAATTTGAAAATGTTTAAGATACAGAAATTCATTCATATATTGATGGTAATAGGTATCGCAAATAGCTGTATAGCAAACTACATTCTGGTTAAAGATTAAAATAAATATATTAATCTTACATTTAACTTATTTTTATAACTATAAACATGGGATAATATGAAAAGTATGAATTCATAGCATGTTAAAAATATAAGATCATGTGCATTAAATTGAACTGTCACAGCTCATTAGGATACTCTTAGCAATATGTAACTTGTATAAATTTCCCTACTTAGTTTCTGTGCCATTACCTACTATTGTAGATAGGCAACTATTTTCACTTTTATAAATGTTGCTGAGTAGGAGCAGAATATATAAAACATATGTAGACATTAGAAAACAATTAATCAAATGAGTAATTTTTTTAATCTGTGTACCTAACTCTTGCCAACTTTTGAGTCACAATTTCCTAAATAAATACTGTTCTTAAAGAAATATTTTCACTCATGTACTTATAAAATGAATTTATATTCAACCAAAAGTCAAACAAATATTTATTTGCAAACTCTAGAAAGAATGAGAGTGATTAGGAAAGTAAGCGATCTATGCATAAAATGAAAATGCTATAGAATATTTAAAGATAGTAAGTGGTATCAAAGTTATGTAAATGTAAAACTGGCATATTTACAACATTATCGCAGAAGAGTTTAATGCATGTTTTACCCAGTCAATAACGTAGGCTAAATACTGCAGTCTTAATATTTCAGTTTATTTCTATGTGCAAAGCTGTTTCATCATCCTATTGTCAGGAAACATTTGAAAATGAATGAAAGCAAGCTACCTAGTTCTGCATGCTCCAGTAGCTTACAGTGACAACAGATTGATAAAAACAAGCACATTTTTTTTTTATAAACTCTGCTGATCTCAGGATGACTCTCTCAAATGCTGGTAAATCCAACATCCTTGCATTTCTACAATACATTCCAGCAATGGGTAACAAAGTTAACATAACTGTTATGAAGCAGCTTTTTCTACATTCCAAAATAATGTTGCTCAGGAATGGCCAGTGATTTCAAGTTCAACCTTGTCGCTCTTTTTAGAGGCAGAATTTTCCAGGGAGTAATAGGGGAGCTTTAAATAAAGGCTGTAGGGTACTGAGTACTTAAGTGGTTGTTAATAAGAAATCTATGTTGGAAGTCACAGCTAAAAGAAGTACTAAGTATGTAACAGCAGGTAACCCAATAAACACTGGGTTAAGAGCTCATGAATATGTGAGAATGAGGTGTATAGCTCCTTATGGGCTGCAGGTCACGCATTTGGCTAGCTGAAGGACAAGCTTGTAAGGAAGAGAAACAGCTGCTTGTTTCTTGGTTTGCTGTCAGTGTGCTGAGGTTGTGCAACAACCTCAAGTAACTAGAACAATCAAAGTCACTGCGAGGGATATTACACTTTAGCATACCTCTCAAAGGCCTGAAATTAGGAGATGGCCTCTGAGGAACAGTGGTGCCCAGGGAGGATATTAAGGTGCTTTTAAGGTCTTTGTAGCATTGCTGTTATTATTATAAGCTGTAGAGAAAGGCTCTGAAATCCAAATTTTCTTCAGTGTCTTCATAAGTAAAAGTAGATTTTGACCAAAGTTTTTTATTTTATTTTATTTTATTTTATTTTATTTTATTTTATTTTATTTTATTTTATTTTATTTTATTTTATTTTATTTATTTTATTTTATTTTATTTATTTTATTTTATTTTATTTTTGACTTCAATTGGAGGTTGATCTAGACAGATTCCAATTCTTCAAATTAAATAATGCTATAATCCAATGATTACGTTATTTATTTATTTATTTGTTTGTTTGTTCTTTTTATGGCCTGACTCCGAATGGTGGTGGCACCAGATGATCTTGAAGGTCTTTTCCAACCCTTATGATTCTGTGATTCTATTCTATGAAAATGAAAGTACTGTCCTACTTTCAGGTGTGAATTTCTGCAGCCACATATTAAGCAAAGTACAATCATTTCAGTTTTTTTTTATAAAGTATTTCCCTTTAACAATTAAAAACTCCAGAGGGAAAAGCAAATGCTGGAAGAAAAAGAAAGGTAAAAACACAGTGTCAGTAATAGTGACAAGGCAACATATATTGTACTGAGCACACAGACAATCCTCTTTTTATTGTGTGAATGTTCTTTGCAACTGCCAGCAGGTGTGATATCAATTTGCAGGCAGTCACCAAGGTCACTGAATCTGTGGGTTTTGCTAGCCAACTTTCACTCCTTTTTAAATTAGAAAGCAATTAAAACTTCTTTGTTTAAAAACAGTGATATACCAGTCTACTTTCTGAGGTTCTAGTTCAAGGGGGAAAAAACAGAATAGAAACATACCAAGGAAAATAAGCAGGATTTGTCTGAAGTGGTGTGGAGAGTGGAGTTACTGATTTGTGGGATCATGTGTCTGAATAACAGAACCTGAAAGATAACAGAAAGAGGCAAAAAGATACAGAAAATAAAACAAGAATAAGAAATATGAACGACAGCGGTCCAAAAGGCTGAAGACAAGAAAGATTGACATGTGTAGTCCTGAGAAACACTGGAAATCAGGTTGTGAAAACAAAAAAAATCTTATTGGAGTCTGTCTGCTCCTTCTGTGCTCAAGACAGCAGAACTTTGCTTGTGCTGCAGTACTGTCATGAGTCAAAATTGAAATAGCTCTGCAGTTCCACCTTCTCACTGTCTGGAGTTTCATTATAGTCCAACACAGAACTGAATTTTTACTTTATTATACAAAATATATATATTTTTTAAAGATAATATTTTGTAATATGGTTTACAGGATTAGCTGTTGTCAAACTCTTATTCATTTTATAACCTATCTCTAAGTTAGAAATCAAATGGATTCAGTTACGCTAATCTAAAAAACTTTTGAAAGCATTCCCAGCATTTTAAGACATGTGCCTAAACTGTGGAAAAGGCTAATATGATTATTTTTATCCATGTCTCTTTTCTAACAGTTTTAAATTAGAAAAACAAAACAAAACAAAAAACAGCAGTATTCTTCCTGCAGAGCTTTCAGTATTCACTTTTCCTATTCACTAGCAAAAGCTATCAATTTCTGTGAGAGGGCACCATGTTAAAATATATGTTTGTTCTAACCTTGAATTGTTAAATTAACTAATTAATATTCATCAATCTTCATCCATTAATTATCTTGAAACAAATGCAAGGAATCTGGGCTTATCACATTGTTGCACTTATTCACATTGTACTTTCCTTAAATTCTGAAGTGACAGATTTCTACATATCAGTGCTTTTATATATGGAGAAAGCCTTGTCAAGACAAAAAACTTTATCTGATAGGTTTGAGGATTGCCAAACCTGATATTAATAATACACACCATATTAGAACATCTATTCTTTTACATGTCTTAATTCACATAGCTTTCTGAGTAAGGTTATATTTAATTTATTATTCCAGTATGAGAGCTTTTATTCACTTTTATGACATCTTTCTGTCAAGAAAATATTTTTGTATCAGCAAGGACTTGTACGTAATATATCATATGTACATATACGTATCATATCATAATATATAATATATACATAAGTAATATATCATACAAGAAAAGCTCACAATTTTAATTTGAACTTTTTAGCATCTTGCCATGGTATCAACTTTTTTTTTTTTTTTTCCAAGGGAGAGTTCAGCAAATAGGTATATGTTTTAAGTTGGTGATAATCAACCCATGTCTCTCTTTGAACACTGAACTGCTTGTAAGTGGTCTATGTAATTTAAATAAGAAAAACAGATTTAATTTATTATGTTCCGGATTCTTCTGCACTTCTAAACAATTTGCTGTTCAAAAAGAAAAGACAATAAAAGTTTGAAAATCACTGCTTATATGTTGGCATGGCATTTTACAGATACAGCTTTCATTAAACAGTGGAAATCATATATAAACTTGATAGAAATATATATAAATTTTCTAGAATATATAAATTTGTTAAAAATAAGTATATAAACAGAACTCTCCACTAAGCACATTTTATTCTACAGTGCGTGGTCTATAATAGCAACCTACCTATAGGGACATGAGCTGAATAATTATGTACAAATTATGTACAAAACAAACTTTAAAACAGGAATTTTCACTATGTATGACACATTGCAGGAATTAAATCAATCAGTAAAATAAAATATTTAACAAAGTACAGGTGCAGCATTACAAAAACAAACAAACAAAACCAACAACTCAGCTATAGAATGGCTCAGTAATTCTAAGAAATAAAAGGTTGGACTGTTCAACTGTTCAAAGAAAGCAAAATGAGAACCATGAACTATTTGCATAATGGATTATTCAATATTAAACAGTTAATTGAATTTGAAATATAATGATCTAATAATAACTTCCATGGCTCTAAGGGATCATTCTAAGTCAACAATAATGCAGACTAAGGCACCAAGACCAGCTTCTTCAGCATCTCCTGCCCCTTGTACCTTCCATCTTTTCTTAAACAGATTTTTGCAAGGGTACTAGGTGTTCCCTTTCTGGATGAGTTTTTGGCATGCAGTGGGGCTATTTGATCAGTTTCAGAAACAACTGGATGTTGATGTCATTGGCAAAGGGCAGTCCATGGCAACTTCCAACACATGACACTTCTGCAGACTCCTGATACCAATGCCATGCCAGTTAATGTCCAATACAAGAAGTAGTGGTTATTCTTAACAGTCTAGAGTTCTATCAGTGATCTGTGTTGTTTATTTCAGTTGATAAAACATTAAGAACAGGAACATTGTGAATAATATATATATATATTATTCCTGTTATTTATTACTATTAATTTTATAGGTCTTGAAAACATATTATAGTTCATCAACGTAGAACAAAAGAAACCTATACTTCAATGAAAAAACAAACAAACAAACAAAACAAAACAAAACAAACAAACAAACAACAACAACAACAACAAAACAGCGGCAAGATTATAAGTAAAGGCACACATTATATAGCTATGTCCTTTAACATAGATCTTTCTCTGATTTTTTTTAGCCCTTTTTAATAAACATTCATTGGTGAATGCATCCAAAGGAAGGCAACAAAGTATTGTGAAAAGTCTAGAGGGCAACAGGTATGTGGAGAAACTAAGGCCACTCAGTTTAAGTTTAGAGAAGAGAAGGTTGAGGGGGTGACTGTATATTGACCTACAGGTTCCTCACAAGGGGAAGCAGAGGGGTAGGTGCTGATCTCTTCTCTCTGGTGACAGCAACAAGACCTGAGGGAACAGCATGAAGCTGTGACAGGGGAGGTTCAGATTGGATATTAGGAAAGATTTCTAAGGCTTTGGTCAGGCACTGGAACAGGCTCCCCAGGGAAGTGGCCATGGCACCAAGTCTGCTGGAGTTCAGGAAACATTTGAACAAAGCTCTCAAACAAATAGTTTTAACTTAGGTAGTTCTGTGCAAAGGCAGGATTTGGATCCTTCCCAGCTCAGGATATTCTACGATTCTATATATGACATGTACCATCTCCCCAGATGTGTTTGTGGATTGCCTAACTCAAAAAGATTTGACCCTGGCGATCCAAATGATTCTGTGGGTACTTTTCCGTTATAAATATTAAATAATTGTATACACACATCATTCTTTTTACCTCATGTCTCAGTGAAGGCAGAGAAGGAGGCAACATAAAATCACTTTCTTACTCTTTCATCAATAATCTGATTAATATAAAACCTCTTTCTTCATCAATCCTCTGCTCTACTGCAGCACAGGAAGGTTAAGACTTCAAGGTAAGTATTTACATCATCTTTTCAAAAGTAAGGGGACCACATCAGCAGGATCTCTAAATACAGAGTATTTAGAGAGCTAAGAGCTACAGAGCTTTGAAATATTCCTTGCAGACTGTGAAAATGTAACACATATTCTCAGGCTGCATAATAAAATAGATGCTGTCTGGAATACAAGTTTAACCTAGGCACCTTAATTGGCAAATATATTAGAAGCCATTGCATTTTATTTTTGCCATCTGAAAAGATAGATTTTACTAACTATCAGAGTTGGTTGATAATCTGTTAAATTGGTTCTAGTTTCAGTGGACAGAAACAGATGACCTTGAGGAGGCTAATTATTTTCCATATCTTATATACACTTCAATATTGAATTAATTTGATTACACAGCACTACCTGTGGTCGTGATTTTTCATCGTTAAAAATTATTTTAACATTTAAACCACAGATTTTTCTTTCTCTCAAGGAGACCCCAACTGTTGTTCTTAACAGTGGCTTCTGAAAGCAAAAAGAAGTACTGGATGAGAGGTAATACTTACAGAGCTTGCATTTCCAATGAAAGATGCAGAAAGAAATAACGTATCTTGTTAGTTGAGTGTAGGAGGGAGTAAAATTCAGAGAATGGCCACAAGGATGATCAAAAGTTTTTGAACAGATTCTGAACAAGGAACAATTAAATAGCAAAGGACATTTCAATCTGGAAAAAAAAATAAAAAATGTCTGAGGACAGATATTTGGATTCTGAGTTACAAGGATAAGATAAAAAGGGCATGATTGCTTTTAAAAAGAAACAGGGTAATTTCACAGAATAAAAACCACTGAAATGTTACTAAATGCAAAACCACAAAATATGACTTAGAAAATCTAAGAAATTTGGATTGCAAACTGTTTAGGCTGGGAGAGAACTTAATTATTTTATTCTTCTCTAGCTATCTCAGAAAGGCCACCTTCAGATACATGTCCTTTGGTCAAATGTTCTCTGAGTATTCATCCATTCTTCCCTCTGACCTGTGTTCCTGCTGTAGCCTGTACATCTTTTCTCTCTCTGTCAGGGCAATGCACTGGCATTTGTTTAGCTTAGGGATGGAAAAGAAACACAAAGAAACACAGATCTATGCAGCCCCAAATTAAGAAGTTAATATCAATTATCATAAAGATTAAATGCTTTCCTAGCCCCCAAATCAAATATAAACCAACCTGGACATGGATTACAAGATCAGTCATTCTAATCTGAACATGAAATATAGGCTAACCTCAAAAAAGAAAAAAGAAAAAAAAAAAAAAAAAGAAAAAAAAACCTACAGTGTGCCTCCTCCTTGGACTGATGACAGACACTCTAGCAGTGAGATACCAGTTTGCACTTCTCTACAAGGATAGTAATTTGTTACCTAGATGTGTGACTCTTTCAGGACACTATCCTACCATAGAGAGGAAAACTATATGCACATAACATTAACTGTCAGGTAATTCCTGGCCCTGGAGACGTAAGTGGATGTTTTCCAGAAAACAGCGTCCTTCTGCTTAGCTCATATTTTGGTAGCAAGCCCATACACTGAGGAACTTCTGTTGTGTCTTCATGTCAGAACTGCTTTGGGCAGAGGAAGTGAAATCTGTCACAATCCGTGGTTTTACTGTCTGTAGGGTGCAGAACCTTGGAGAATGTTATCCTTCATTTTGTGTACAGGTCTCCTGGCTGAGACATGTGGCATCACTCCAAAATGAAACCTCGGAGCAAAGCAGAATGTATGCAATGAGGGTAATTGCTGACAAGGTAGCAAATGAAACTATTTCTTCCTTTGAGATGTTGCTATTATTAACTGTATAATATTTATAATCATTAAAAAAAATCTTAAATAAAATGGACCAATCATATTTACAGTGCTCTACAGCAAAATTACTTTGAAATAAATAAAAATAGAAATGCTAGAAAACAAAAAGCAACATTGATCTAATGTAATGATGCTATGCAATACGATATTAAGTATATATCACTTTTATAGTGGATTTAGAATAATATTTATTATCAATATATCTTCAGATAAAAATGAGGACAAAGTGTGACAATCTGTTTAAAAGGGGAGTAAAACCAAACAAACAAACATCAAAAAGATAAAAGATCATAAAAGGCAATGAAGTATAATGATGTATGACACTAAACATTTTTTGTAATATACTACCTTCCCTAAATCAATCTTTACAGCAGACAGTGATTTAGAAATTAACTGTGCACACTCCTTAGCAATCTGTGTATTTAATATTGTTAACTAAAGCCAAAGCAATTAGCACACACAGTCTTTCAGATATGACTAGCTTAGACATAGTTTAATCATACCAAAATGCTTGGGAAGTATATGTTACATGCATAAAAGTTATTTTGCTTGGCTCGGTGAAGAGTAATGAGGAGATGAATAGCATCTTTTAGTGATATCATTTTTATTTTCACTCTGAAATAAGTTATTTTATTTTTATTTTATTTTTTATTTTAATTTATTTTATTTTTATTTATGAAAGGATTGTTCTTATTCAATGTACTTTGGGTTAAGGAACCAACAGAACTTGTAGACACAGAATCTGAAAGTAGCTGAAGGCAATTTCTCTTCTGCATTTTTTATTTAGTTATTTATTTAGCTTTATATTTTTTTAAAGACTGAGCAATGTTACAGACTAATAGCTTATGGCAGTCAGCTAATGAGTTTAAACTTCACTGAGATATAGGACATACACAATGGAAATGTGTGAAAAATCAAAATGACAAGGTTGTTAAGGTAACTCTATCTTGTTTATGTATTTAGGAAGCTTATTATGATGGGGTGAAAAGAAAACTTCATAAACATACCTAGTCATTGTGAAGATAAAAAAAAAGAGACATCTTTTTCTTATGAACTGTGAGATGCATGGATTTGCTGTCACTATGTCGCAGTGGAAATGAAGCAAGTGACAAACAGTACCCAACTGCCCCATATGACTAGCCCATGCCAAAACAGAACATTAAATAGCAATTTTAAAAAGTAATTTTAACAAGTTGCCTTTTCACATTAACTTTGTAAAACCAGCTGACATAATAATTTCATAAATGAGAATTTAAATGAAAATGTTCTGTCCCTTGAGAGCAAAGGAAGAATGCTAACAGAGCTTTGCAATTACTGCCATGGTGTGCTTTCAGTACACATTCTAACTTAAATATCTAGGTTCATGTTCAGGCACCAAAGAACCCAGATAAAAAGATCTCTAACCTATCATACCATGCTTTATCAAAATTCTACATTTCAATGGTCACGGCTCCCCTCATTGAGAATAAAGACTCAAGGAATAAACTTTTAAGAATGAAACATTGCTGAAAGATATGCATTCCTTTTGAGGCCTGTGAAAAAAACACTTTGATTATACTCCTGTTCTACTGCTCCGCCTCTCAAGGAAGAACATCTAAGCAGAAATTGTGAATATAAAGCTCTTATACTTCTGCATGTGTGAAAACATTGACTGACTGAGCAGAAAAATAAATAAATAAAACATTAACAGAGATCAGATGCTCAGAGTAATTCCAGTCCCTTTTCTGTTCTTCCCTTTGAGAGACAGCTAGAATAACAAGATCAGTGGAAATGGCTCCTTTCCCTAATTTGGGAAAAGGAGATGGATAACTAATTTGAAAGGATTCACCAAATTTGAAAAAAAAAAAAAAAAAAAAGAAAAAAAAAAGATTGGGGGCGGGCTTACTGAGGAAACATCAGAAAAATATGGAACAGAAAACAAGGAGAAAAACTCAGGTGAAAAATTACATTAGAGACCAAGAATGCTCAAGATTTTGGGGAGGCTGAATACAGAAAATAACAGTCACGTTAATTTTGATTGTATTTCATATTATGAGTAAAATATATCTGACCAAATGTCTACAATGCAGAGATCTCCAACTGAAGAAAACCATCATAATTTTTAGTCAGTGAGGAGAAATGGACACTTTCTAGGAATAATTCTCTTCATCCTGCGGTGGCTATCTAAACAAAACATATACATGTAGATCGTGTACTAGATGTCCCTATTTCCTCTGCATTGCTTGTAAAAGGACTCTGAAAAAGTAGTTCAAACATGACAGAGTACCTGGTTGACTTCTGAACTAGATCTGAGTCATGGCTGACTCATCACAAACAGAAAAAAGGCATATCTATTCTACCTGTCTTAATATATTTTCAATTACATATATTTCTTTAGCACTTGAGTAGGAGTTTCAAATACCTAGAATATAGAAAATGGTATAATCTTCGTGGAACTAACATTTCCAATGTGTTATAAATCACATTTATTACTTTGCATGCTCATGCTTTCTGGAGAGTAGTAGTTTGGGCTTAAATCAAGTTCAGCAATACTTTCTGAATAATTTATTATGTGTTTTTCTGAAGAAACATTTGACAAATATACGTCTGTGATTCATTCATTTTATGCTGCTGGTCAAATAGCCTAATCATGTATTTGTCCAACAATCATTCAAACAATTGTGCAAACTATTTCATTCTCTGAAAATGTTTATGAAAAATATGATACATTGTTTATCAAAATGTTGCAACAACTCACTACTTCTGCAAATTCAGTCCAATAATTTGTGAAGATATTTAGAACATAATTGACATAATTAGTTTTCAATATTTTTGTTCTAGCTTTAATGGAAGGTCCATTACTGTTCACCTAGCTAGCTTCTGCAGAGACTGACCCAAAGTTCAGTCATATATAAAGCTGTTCTTCCATTAACTTGAACAGCCTTTGGATCTGTGGCTTAGCTCAGGCATAGGAAGAGTTTTTGATGGATGCTGCTTTGAATCTCACAAGCATGTTTCTTATTCTGTATGCTTTATATGATTCTGTGATACTAAATCTTATTCCATTATCTGTTGTTAAGTTACATGCAGATTTGAAACTGAAGTGGAGGGTGTCTGTAGAAAAGCTGTGTGCAATTGGATTAATTTCTCTTTTGGAAACTTATAAAATGAATAGTGAATTTAGCAGCAATTACAGCATTCATTTTCAAAATACTGGTAGGACAGGTGGCCTAGGTATTGTTTCATGTTTTAAATTGCATGTACAGAAATAGGTAGCAATATAGCTAAATATATCCATAGTGCAGAGCTAGTTAAAAAAAAAAAAAAAAAAAAAGCAACATTCATAGCTGTTTGCATTTTATAATGATTTCTACAGAAGACTGAGGTGGGGGTGGGTTGAGTCAGACTACATGTATGCCATTATTTTTCTGCAAGGACTTGCAGAATTTTAACAGCATCATTTTTGCTATTCCACAGTCAATACACATTCACTCTTATACTTTCTGACTCTGTGGTTTTGATAGGTTTCACTTGTCAGGGTTATGCATTTTTGTTATGTTAATGAATGGAAAAAGCTCATACAATTTTCAAATATGTTGCTGAAAAACTGAAAAGATGAAAAAAAGCTAGAACTAGCTGCACATTGCAAATTTACGTTTAAAAAGGTTTGCTGCAAAGAAACAATATTAATTTTAAACTATACATAGAAAATCTTTTTCACAACTTTAGTTGGGGCTCAAAAATAATGAAAAACAGTGTCATTGTCAGTAAACAAAAATTGTTGACAGTCATAGTATCAGTTGCACAGCGACCATGCAGATAAGACTAATTATGACAGAATATTATTTTGATAATTATTCCTTATTCATTATTCCTTTTGCTTGCACAGATTATAAAGCTACAGGAACAATTAGAAGCTACAGTAAATTAATAATATCTAAAATACATGTATGTTAGTATTATTTTATAATGCTTATAATTAGACTGCACAGTTCTTCATTTAGATAGAAGAAAAATTATAATAGTTAAATGACCTAAGTAAAACAACAAACAAAAGAGTGTTGCACTTCTGATTAATATTAAGAGTTTCTTACACTTATGTTCACTCAGGCCACCTATCATAGGAGCTGAACTTAAGCATTGTAATCATGCTAGCATTTTAATTCAAAGCAATGATGAGAGAATCAGATTACCTTACTCAGTACTGACACACCAATATAGAAAATTTGTAATGACCCATGTTTCTAATAAAGAGCTGAATTAGAAGGAAAGGATAGATATTGATATGTAGTATCATAATTTCAGCCATTGTCAGGGGAGGGGAGGAGAGGGGAGGGGGGAGGGGAAGGAAATCAAAAATCTACGTGATTTAATTTGCTTTTAAAGGCATATTTGTTTTGTAAGGGAACCACAAACAGAATGCATGGAGTAAGAAACATTGTATAGAAGATAAAATATCTTGAATGGAGTAAGAAACATTGTATAGAAGATAAAATACCAGGAAAAATTAGCTGAGTTATGAACTCCCAGCTTGTCCCATTTGCCCAATGGCTCTTTTTCTGGACCCCCAGCAGAAATATCTCACCTGTAGCGGAGGTACATACATTCTGTATTTGTGTCAGCCACAGGCCATCTTGGGCTTCAACTGTAAATGTCTTTGTAGAATCTTTTCTAGAATATTATTACTCAGGTGATTAAGCAGAGTACTATCAAATTATTGATTATATTAATGTATATATAACCAGAATTATACAATTTCCATTTGGTTATACAGAAACAAGTAACCAACAGAATGCCATTAGGCTGAAGGTAAAATTTTTAGAAATCAGGAAAAAAGTTATTTGCAAATTTTCCCCCACTTTTGTTGTTGTTGTTGTTGTTGTTGTTGTTTTGTTTTGTTTTGTTTTTTCCCTGCTATTTTGAGGTAAAGTGCCCTCTATGTTAAAATTGTAAGGTGACAGATTTCAGTGTGTTGTCAGCTGAAGCAGTTCCTATGTTGTTTGTTGGTTGCTGTAAACAAAAAAGTGTTAATATGCCTCTCTGAATCTCTTACTGTATTAAAAAGTTACTGAGACTTTTTCAGGGAAGTTCAGATTTGCAAGGATTTGATGGACAGCCCATCCAAACCAACCTACAACTAAGCTCCAGGAATAGACCAGGAATTTCTGACTTTCTTTCTTTACCTCCCAGAATAAACTTACATATGAAGACTTGTATAAATGGTAGACTGTCTTTAGAGAAAGATTCTCTTTAATTTATATTATTATTTTCTGAAAGTGTTCTTTTTTTTTAAAAAAAAAAAAAGTAAAACGAGTTTGTTCTTCAAGAGTTTGTAGTGAGTCGAGAATGACTTAAATGGAAAATTACAGAAGATGGTAGGATTTCTGCTAAGTTTCACAGCCTGAAAGATGTCGGTTGTTTCCTATTAGCATCACTTTGTTGGGGAAGATTTTGTGAAGATTAGATTTATCTTTGATCCATATCTATTATTTATGGCTAAAATAAAATAAAAACCACACATTTACCAACATAATTCATCTTTTTTTTTTTTTTTTCTTTCTCTGTTAGATAAGTAATTATTTAAATATAAAGCCAGAAAATAAAACAATAATAAAATCAATTGCAATATTTTGTTCTATACAGAATAACTACTTGATGTTACTTTTTATTTAAAACTACACTCACATCAAACAAAGATAGGCAAAAGCAAAAGAAACTATACATAATTACCTAGTCAAGTAAAGCTGCAGGCATGTCAAGACATATTCAAACAGAAAAAGTCAGAAAATCCACAGGCCTAATGCTTTACTAACTTGATGCAAAGCTTGTAGCCTGTTAATAGCAATAGCTGTACTGTACTACTGGGCTGAAAACAGCAGGTGTGTTTTTAAACTCCTTTATTGTACCTGTGTTAGCCAGCAAATCTCATTTTTCTCTAAACCAACATAACTTCTTAGAGTTTATTATTCTTATGTTTTAGAATCTCTGGAGAATTAGAGGTTAAAAACCTTTGCATTTCTTTGGTATGCTTTTTCCAGGAGAAAAGTAGAAAAGGAGAAAATTCCACCTTGAAGTTCTGGATACCTCAGGTGCTGTCATTTTTGTATCTTGCTTGTAAAGATTGAGTGTAAATATCTGATATTGTGATTCTGATCTCCTGACAGACTTTTTTTTATGTCTTTTCAGTACTCCTGTTTCAACCAATATAAGTTATGCAGCAAGTCGTTTCTTGAGAACTAAGTTCAATAGGTTGTCATCAGTTTCTTTTTTCTTTGAAGTGACACTAATATTGGTATTTCTACTCTGAAGAAGGAGAAAGATGCAAGAGGGCATCCTCAAGTCCAAAATAACCATCCACTTTCAGTGCTTGCTAGCAGCAGTACTCTCAGTGTTGGCTCCAGCTTGACCCAGGAAGAGATGATTTTCCCAGTGCTTTGAACACCCATGAAAACACATTTTACACTAAGGACAGATTCTAGTCTCCCATGCAGTCACCAGATGGAGAGGAGCACGAATGAAAGCACTGGGCTGTGAATGATTGATCCAAATTTTTAAACTGAACTTGCTGACCATTTCCGTATGTTCGTTGTTTTATCTTAGTGCTACCAGATTGCACTAAGTGGAACATTTACTTTTGATAATTCATATATATACTTTTCAGATAATAGATGCTATTTACTCAAGTTAAAAAGTTTTATACAGGTGCACCAGGGTTCACATACTAGACTACAATCACACATCATAGACAAAGGGCATATGAATAAACTCTGCTTTTATTGAACAGAAACAACATAGGAAAATGGCAGGAAGTGGTTTTTTTTTTTTTTTTTTTTTTTTTTCAAGAACACTCTTCACTTGGTGAAAATGCATTTTATTTCCTTTTACAGAAATACTTATCAAATCATATCGTGTTCTACACATTTAAATATTTTACACTAACTTCCAAAGAGGAGAATAGTTTATTAGCAGTAAATTTACTTTACAATCAAAGATAGAAACTTTAGAAACATTAAAAATCAAGCAAAACCAACAACTACAAAATCTGAAAAATTCTGCTTTTTTTCTTTTTTTTCTTTTTTTTTTTTCCGTTAATTTTATTATGATAGAAGGATAATAAAACTATAATAACATGCTGAAAAGCCTGTAATATATTTTTGAAGGATGAATAATCTACTTCTCTTTTATGTTTATTACTATGTAAGGATCTAATAGTAACATAGTTTTGAATATTGGATTAATTAGACAATTTTAATGGTTAAAAATAGATTTTTTAAGCAATGATTTTACTGCTAATATATTAGTAGCATAAAAGTAAATACTGACTCAGTAGTTTATCTACTTTGAAGGCTAAATATTAGAGTTAGTTTAATTTTTACTAGTATTTATTACTAATTTAATTCCCAATTAAATGAACAATTTTTTAGGTTTCTTTTATTTACTGCAGTTGTGGAAGACCTTTAAAATTTCTTAAAGTAGATTACATTATTTGGAAACAATCAAACATCAAAAACATGGGGTTTAATTATTTCAGAAAAGAAACGGAGGAGACCAACAATACAGAAAAGTAATTTCATGAACATAATAGATGTAAATGTAAATGTTTTCAAGTGGTTAGTTAAGCAGAGGCAAGTTCATACCACATTGATATCCCACAACACACAAATTCACAAACGATTGAGCATCAGAAATTACATGAGCTCTAGGAGTACTTTTTTCTCTTTGAATGGTAGCTACAGGGACATGATTCAGGAGAAAAAAACTGAAAAACTGCATGGAGATTTAGACCAAAAAAGAAAAACACGAACACAGACAACTATCCCAAAGTCATAACTTGTTGGATTTGTCTTAGAAAACAAAACAAAACAAAACAAAACTCAAAACACAACCTTTCCAACTTATGCACTCAACTAATAAGTTAATATATTTTCCCTGTCCGTTTCCATTTTCCAACGTTTTTGAGTTAATTGTCTGTTTACTTTGAAAGACTCCTCTTATATTCATATTATTGCTATAGTATTTTGATGATACATGCTGTATTTTAGCAATATAATTCACATATAATAGTCAAAACATACTTTATCTGCTGTTCAGTGTACACTTACTTGTTATTCTTACCAAAACTATAAGTAATATTATTTACTCATTTTGGTGATGGTTATATTTGGAAAAGTTAAATGGATTTCTCCAGAACACTGTTTACCTCTTGGATTTGCATCACAAAGTAGTACAATGCACTGCCTAATATGACTAAAATTCACTGTATGGTGAATAACTGTGGTAATAATGTGACCACTTTGTTATAAGTTAACTGTTAACTCAAGCACTTTATAGCAGTAAAAGCATGCTTCAATGTTGTAGATAATTTTGTTTTGCATTATTGCTTTACTCAGTCTCAGTTAGGTTGGAAAAACTGACAACGTATTTCATTAACTAATGGATTTCTTAAAGATGACTTTAGTGAATGAGTTTAACGTTCAGCTCTATGATGTTTTTGAGAGGGACAGTAACCAGATACATTCAAAAGATATCTGGTGCTTGACAAGATTTTACATCTCTAACTAGGTTTCCAGAAATGTGTATCTATGTCTGTTATTAAAGATTTATTTATTTATTTATTTGTATCAAAGCTGTTCTTTGACTTCCAACAATGTTTGTAGCACCTCAGGGATACCAAATATTCTCTTCCCATCTAAATTCAAAAATTCTCTACTGTTTAGAGACCTAAATGGCCTTAAGGTTGGAGCATTATGGCTACATATTTTATTGAAAACCTCACTGTTAAGTGACCTCCTGGGCAAGAAAATTTTTCTTTTTGACTTCTGGCTGTGGCAAAATACTGCAGTATAGGACATTTGATCTACTCTAGCATAACCTAGTCTTCTGAGCTAGATTTTCTGAAATAAAAAGAGAGAGAAACAAACAAATATAATATATTGTGATAATATATTGTGATAATATTGTGAGTGATATAATAATCTCATCCCCCCCCTGCCTTTTTTTTTCCAATTAAAATCTTAAACCAATTATTTTGTTTCATGTCTGATTCTGATGGTGGTATTTTTCTGTTGTTATACGTGTATGTAAATGTGTGTGTGTGAATGTAAGAGTATATGTATGTATATACATGTATAGGACTGAATGCTGCAAATATTGTTTCAAACTTTATAAGTCAATTTCCAGAAGCTCAAGCTCAAGCTTCTGGAAATACCAGGAAGATGGATGCTTTTGCAACCTCAATTTAACACCACTGTCCGCATGTTTAAGATACAGATTTTCCTTATACAGCAGTATTATATTTTTCCATATGACCTCTGTTCTGTTCAATGTAGATAAATAGTGCTCACTTACTGAAAAGCAGTAGTGTGCTGTTTTTCCTTTTTGCAATGCCATATTTAGAGAACAGCACAAGACCTATTCTGAAAAGTGGATTATTAACTACTTCATGTTTTTATTTTTTCTTGTTATTTACCTGCATAATATCTGAATGCTTCCCCCCCAAAAACAAACAAACAAACAAACAAAAACAAAACAAAACAAAACAAACAAACAAACAAAACAATTTAGAAAAAATTTAGAGACAGGCAATGTAAGCAAAGTAAGATTCTTGTCTAAAGTCTCCACAGATTTTTTTTTTGTGCCAAAATTGGGAAATGAAGGGACCTGATTCTTAGAGGATCTAATATTATATAAACAATTTATATATTCAAAGCACATCTTTCATTTCTTTCAGATGCATCTGAGTGCTTAGTACTTACACTAATCAGACTCTGATGTATAAAGTTAGACAGCCTGATAATGGAAAAGACAAAGTTAGTGACCAAATAAAAATATAATTATTAATTATATTTTATATATTTTATAATAAATTATATTATTAATTATCCTCCTTTATTGACAATAGATATGAACTCCTGGGAAAACACAGACATTGGCTTTAATCGCCCAGGCAACCTTCCACCACAGTCAATGTTAAGTCCCCTTTTCTTTTTCTGAAGGTTTCTGCCTCATTCAAATTCACATTCAAATTACTGTAAGAAACGAAGTTAAATCCTACAGACAAATGTGTGCTAAAGTGCCTTTTTTACAGTTATAGTACATTCATCCACCTGTTTTCAAACATGGTTTTATCTCAAATATATTTCACTAAAATTTTCTCCCTGTTTTCTTCTTGTATCTTGTCCTAGTTGTCTTATTGTCATAATCAGTCCCTGTGACTATGGCTAGACAGAAATCTATCTTCTGGTTTTCAGGACAAATGGCATGGCATATACTTTTTCTGTATAGCTAAACACTTTCTGAGGCAGAGAGGGTGATTTAGTCTGTCCTGCTTTTTGAAAGCAATCAAAAGTTTGAGCTATTCCCCCAAACCTGCCTAGGAGCATACCAAGAAATGTTGTATCAGGAAGCAAGCTAACAATTAAACAGGATGAATAAAAATGGAGTGGTGCACAAGTCTACCTTGGCTCTGTTTAGTTTTCATGGACATGTTCCAATTGCATTCAGACTTTTCGTCCTGCTCTCTTTTTCCTTTAAACCTTATTACCATCTGCCCATGTTGTTATTCCCAAGCTTTCACACAGGTCTTTTTCATTCATTTATTTATTTATTTATTTATTTATTTATTTATTTATTTATTTATTTATTTTTCCTCCTTACCCTTTCAGTTCCAGTTCTCCTCTTCACAGCTATGCAATTGTTTTGTCTATCTGTGATTTTTGTCTCCAACTGCACTACTACTTATAAAACACCACTAACCTTTCTTGCTGATCTCACTGTCTAATTCCAAGGAACTTGTACAGAATTTGTATATTCCCTATATAAATTCTATTTCTAGCACACAAGAAGGAATGACAGGGGTGAGAGGCAGAAATGCAGGAACTTTCCTTCAGTGAAAATCCATACTTAAGTTGGTTTAAAATGATGTTAGGAATTTACTCTGGGAAGCTTAATTTGATTTCAAACAATAATAAAGGTAAACAACATTTTTATTTTCCCTTATTTTACTGTTATGCATTACAATACCAAACCTTTTGAAGCAATCATCTCTTAGAACAAACAAACAAACATAACTTTTCTTTGTATTTCTCAATTAAATGTGTTTAAAATTTATCTATTGGAATCCATTGCTATCCATAGCTGTAGGGCAAAGTTAGAAAGGTGATAAAATTTGAAAAGGTCTGATTTCCAGTCTTTCTATTCCTTCAAGTACCTTCCGTCTTGTAACCTGAAAAGGTATCCCTGCTGAAGGGAAGATCCTGTCATGCAGCCCACTGCCATACAAGAGACTTTACAGGGCTCCTGGGCTGCTCATTTATGCAGTAAGATGATTGACTTATAGTCATATTTGCATACTGAATACAGATTAAGTTTTTTCCAGATTTGGCTTGGTTCCATCTATCTCCCCCAAATCCACTGTGAACTTGATGGAGCCATCATGACCAGACGGCATCCATCACAACTGTCACTGACAGTTATCGCTTAAGCAAAGAAACAGGATAAATCTGGGAGGAGAGGAAGGGTTTTGGAGAACACTGTTACAGCTCTATAAGTCTTTCTCACTTCTTATCTGGAAGCCAGTGATATGAAGACCAGCACGCCTTCCCTTCCCTTCCCTTCCCTTCCCTTCCCTTCCCTTCCCTTCCCTTCCCTTCCCTTCCCTTCCCTTCCCTTCCCTTCCCTTCCCTTCCCTTCCCTTCCCTTCCCTTCCCTTCCCTTCCCTTCCCTTCCCTTCCCTTCCCTTCCCTTCCCTTCCCTTCCCTTCCCTTCCCTTCCCTTCCCTTCCCTTCCCTTCCCTTCCCTTCCCTTCCCTTCCCTTCCCTTCCCTTCCCTTCCCTTCCCTTCCCTTCCCTTCCCTTCCCTTCCCTTCCCTTCCCTTCCCTTCCCTTCCCATTTTCTTGACAGCATCACATGAAATGTTTGCAGCATTGCAACTATCACATTCTGTGAGCTGTACATTACTATGCACATCTGTATTAACATCTGCAGCTATAGACACATAGACATGGCCTATCTGCCTTCATGATTTTCCTAGTTTTGTGGAGTGAAGCACCAGCACTGAAGAAGACAGGAACCAGATCACAACTTCTTAATTTTTTTCTTTACAGAAAGAGATTAATTTTTTCTTTGCATGAAAATCCGGAGGGTCTAAGGCCTCAGCAGACTGATTCATTACTGTGATAAAATTGAAAAGTGTATACGGTTGCATATGCAAAATAATAATAAATAAATAGCAAATTATAGTAAATAATTCTCTTGAATAGAAGTCACCATTCAATATCTAAAGTTTTAGAACAAATGTGAATGACTAGGCTGCTATAATTTTCAGGTAAAAAGCTTTAAGATCCATCATGGGAATATGAACAAGTACAATATTTTTATGTTGATCTAAAAAAGAAAAGCACAAAAGCTGTGATCCACAATGAAGAAAACATATATCTTTTGTATTGTGTTTTCAGTTCCAAGACATTTTTTTCCAATTATTGATGTCTGATTAAGGCACTAAAACCCATTGTAAAGTAGTATTGAGTAGTATAGTATTGCAAATTTTGTTGCAAAAAATGGAGTATTTCATGAAATCTTCACACAAATATTGGAGCCATGTAGACATGTACATTTTTTTTTTTTTTTTCTATTTGGTTTCAGTTTCATTTTTAAAGAATGGAGAAAAAAAAAAAAAAAGACTGCAGGAAATATTCACAAGCATCTACAATAGAGAAAAAGAAAAAAAAAAAAGTTTTTTATAATGCCGTTTGGGTTGATGTATGTAAGTAGGAATGGCAGTCCCAACTTAGAGAAGACATAAAGCATGCAGTCAAATTTTGAAAATAAATAAATAAATAAATAAATAGTTCTTTCTTGTATAAATCCTACTGTCAGAGAAAATTCAGAATGACTCAGTTATCTCAGGTTTGCAGAGCATGTAGAGCTATTATTGGTCTTCTCATAAATCTTGATATTCAGCTGTAAATGTAAAAAAGAAGACATTGGAAATTGGTTGGTATAGTTTTTAGTTATATAAGGGGATCATCATATAGAATTACTGTAGCCCCCAAACTAAATCCGTTAGAGTTTAAGGAAACCCATGTTTCCTGTAGGCCCCCTTTAGGTATTGGAAATTTGTTATAAGGTCTTTCCAGAGCCTTCTCTTCTTCACGTTGAAGAACCCCAACTCCCTCAGCCCGTCTTTCTAGGAGAGGTGGTCCAGACCCTTGAACATCTTTGTGGCCCTCTTCTGGACTCATTCTAGTACTTCCATGGCCTTCTTCAGCTGGGGGCCCCAGAGCTGAATACAGTGCTCCAGGCGGGGTCTCATGAGAGCAGAGTAGAGAGGGAGAGTCACCTCCTTTGACTTGCAGACTATGCTTCTTTTGATGCATCCCAGGATATGGTTGGCCTTCTGGACTGAAAGAGCACATTGCTGGCTCATGTTGAGTTGCTTGTCATCCAAAACCTCCAGGTCCTTCTTATGAGGGCTGCTTTCAATCCATTCTCTGCCTAATCTGTGTTTGTGCTTGGGATTGCCCTGACCCAGATGCAAGACCTTGCACTTGGCCTTGTTGAACTACATGAGGTTTTCACAGGCCCATCCCTCCAGCCTGTCCACATCCCTCAGGATGGCATCCCTTCCTTTCAGAAATGTCATTGATTCTTTCCAGTTCTTTTCCTTTCGTGTATTTTTCAGTCTTAGTTTACCTGGGCTGGAAATTGTTCTATTAATAAATCATTTAGGCAGAAGTCATTTTGATTAAAATCTGAGAAATATCATAGCTGATAGAGGAAGGCATGGATTTTAGGAGATCACCTTGTCCTTCAGTCTGCTTCAAGGCAGTATTAGAAATACTTTAGCACTCCTTCTGAAAGACTTTTTTTTAACCTTTTCTTAAAAATGTCCAATGATAGACCTCCCTAGGCAATCTATTTCCATGCTTTATAATCCTCAGCATTGGAAACATTTCCTAATTGGATGTCTCCTTGCTGCAATTTATTTATTTTTTCAACACTGCTCATGAAATATTATCTCCTCTCAATCCTTTTTCCTTCAGGCTAACCAATCTATTTTTTATGCCTTTCTTTTCTCCAAAGCCTTATTTTTTAGACTTTTGATGAATATCAGAGACTGAGAGACTGATTAACTTTTACCTGGTTCATAGCTTCCATTAAATGCAATACCTGCTACTGATCACAAACCTCCATAAAGGTGCTTGATGATGTCAGAAAAAAAGCATATGTACTTGCAAACTATGCTCTTGTTTATTTATTTTGGTATGATTACTGTTAATCTCAATAGTATTTTACTGTTTTCTTATATTTAACTTGAATCCCTTTAACTTTTACTCAGACTTAATAATGCAGTTGACCCTTTTATCCATGCAGAAAACGACTCCTGCTTAAAGCGAGGAACCTTGCCCTTATCAGATCACTTTCTGATTTTAAGTTCATTTCTTTAATTTCTTAGGATTGTGTTACATTCTGATAGAGTTTTCCAGTATCCCTGCAGCCAATCCCAATTTGATGTCATCTGGTTTGGTCCATCACTCAGGTCACTTGTGAAAATTTCATCATACGTTTTTGAGTCAAATCAACTGCAGGACAATTTTAGTAGCAGTTGTGTTTGTGATATTTTTATTACAAACAGTTATCACACTTAGATATCCAGAAATCAATGGATTCACCCCAGCATAACAAAGCACAAGGTACAGAGATCCTGCACTCATACTGAAGAAGGAAAATACAGAGATAAATAGTAAGAGCAACTAGGAATTTGGCAAATGGAGGAAAACAAACATACTTATTTTTGGGGAAAAAATAATAAATCAGTGGTTTGGACTGCAACTGTGATTTACAAACATGTTCTATTTGACCGGTTCTATTCTAGGAAGTATAATAGTGCTCTAACTTGTTCTACATAGAGTTGGGATGGAGTCCTGACTTAAAATTTGAACTTGAACTGGCTGTAAAACATTCCTAAAGTGAACAGAAAACCCCAAACCCACCAAAATAGATTTATAAATTTGAAGTTTCTCACTCTCAGTCTAGAAGCTTTCTTCAGCTTTTGGGGTTGCATTTAACACTACACAGGGATAACTGAATGTGTATGAAAAAGTGTTTGTGTTTTTTTTTTTTTTTTCCTATTTTTATTTATTTCTCTTTTGTTTTACTACCTCTGATACCCAATTATATCTGTTATAGTTCTAATAATTCATGTCCCTTCTCTATGAGATCTCTTGTCTGTCATGCCCGTTGAAAGCTTCTATCCTTTGACTGTATCTATCCTCTGTCTCAGACCCTCAAGAAGGAGCCACTGTCTGCTTCATGGAAGAAGCTTCTTCCTAACCCAGAGAGGAGCAGTCACAAAAGTTTTCCCAGTGTGCCAGTTTCTTATCTTCTTATGCTGTTCAGTAAGGATCTTTCTGTCAGTCACTTATTCTCTGTTAAAGTTCTTGTTAAAGAAAAACATACAAAAATATTTATTTAAAAATGCAAATATGCAGTATAATTGAAAGTGTTGCCAATAAAGGCTAAAATGAATGAAAAATTTAACTCACATTAATATTGGAATATTTTTTTTCCCTGTCTACAAAACCAAATTTTGTGCCTTATATGTAAAAACTCACATAATTTTGTCCTAGATTGCATTCATCTTAAATGGCATTTGTGAGAGAAAACCATTTGTCTGTGAAGCATGATGTCTTCTATAATTAATCTCCTTTCCTGGGTTCTCCAGGAAGTTTTAAGTGATTTTATCTGTCACTCTCCTCTTCACTTCCTAACTTCTTTAAACTTACACATTTCTAATTTATTCAGGAGATACTGTTAGATGTTCCAGTTCAGCAGTCTTACATTTGTGGAGATAAATTATCAGATCAGAGATCATCTTTAGTATTAGATATGTTCATTCATACCACATTTTCTTTAAAAATAATAACAGCTCCTTATCTTTGTGACTTTGCTTTCACAGTTCAATGTGAAGTATCTGAAATATATTTTATACAAATCTCTATGTTGCTGAAATAATTGATCTAGTCATCTAAAGGGATAAATGCATGTAGATCATTACTAGCTTTTGAGTGAGACCAGTAGTGACGGTAATCAGCATTTCTGGGGTGTTAAAAGCATTAGAGTGATTGCTGCTGCTTTTTTTTTTTTTTTTTCTTCTTTTTTTTTTTTCCTCTCCAGAGATATCATAATAAACTCTTACTGAAGTATTCTTGATGGGAATTTTTCACTTCTGACATACCTAATGTTTCCCAAAAGATTTATTTGCTCTATCCCATCCATATCAGTCTGATAGTGGATCTGTATGCTTTCTGTTGGTTGTAGGTCACCCATCTTCTGAAATGTTCTCATTTATACATAAAGAATCTGAAGTACAAGTTCACAATTTAGTAGTAATTTTGGTTGCTTGGCTGCTTGGTCGTTTTGGGATGTCCAAGTGAGAATGTTTAAAAAAAAAAAAAAAAAGATTCATTTTTCAGCTGTCCATCTTGGATGCTTGGATAGATCCACCATGAGAACAGCTGAATGCATTTAGAGTGTATACAATAGAATCATATTTCATTGTACTGTAAGTAATGTCCATTCTTGTTTAAGATTTCTAAGGATCTACTTCTTTCTAGTATGCTAAATCTTAAACAGTATTTGTATTTGAAATAAGATAACTTGAAAGGTATTTCTAGTGAACAGGGTGTTGTTTCTTTGAGAT
Source organism: Anas platyrhynchos (assembly GCF_047663525.1). Taxonomy (NCBI): domain Eukaryota; kingdom Metazoa; phylum Chordata; class Aves; order Anseriformes; family Anatidae; genus Anas; species Anas platyrhynchos. The sequence continues at coordinate 98,411,270 of NC_092589.1, forward strand.
CACATTTGTATTAGTACTGGTTGTTATTCTGCAGGATGGCTGGAAATTAGTATTTCTGACCAGACCTCAGAGGAGATTACCTGAATTATGACCTGACTCTAAAGTCCAGTATTTTAAATCTCATGTTTGGTAAAATTTGCTTCAAAGTGACAGTAGGTGATGGACAATTCTGGTCAGTGGGTAGACTTTTACTTATGCAATTATATTCAAAATTTTTCATTATTTCTGTTGTCCAAAACCCCTTTTAAAACTCATTGTAAAATAAAATCCTGGTTTAAAAATAAACAGCTACTTTAAGGTCGTGAAATTAATTTTGTTGATTTGAAGAGTGAGTTAAATCAAGGCATTTTTTTGGAAAGTCAGTTACAAAATTAACCATAAAGCAAATACCATCATTCATACTGTGCACTGTTCATCATTCTGATTAAATACTATTATGAATATTAATTGCCACCTAAAAAGACCTGTGACAGATTCCTAAAATGTCCATTTAGTTCAAGTGTTTGTTCACCTTTTTTTTTGTCATTGTTGTTTGTTTTTGTGTGTGTGTGTGTTTAACAGAAATAAAACCTTTATGGAGAGCTGCGTCTTTAAAGCCAACATGTTCTTCCCGCCATGAAGATGTAGAATGCTACTTAATTTCTAAGCTGTTCACAATGGTTCTCTTGGACTTCTATATCATACTTCCAGTTACATTTTGTTTTTTGTTTGTGTGTGTATGACCAAGCATCCAAAATTATTACTAAATTTGTGTGTTTTCTTTCTTTTTCTTTCTTTCTTTCTTTCTTTCTTTCTTTCTTTCTTTTCTTTCTTTCTTTCTTTCTTTCTTTCTTTCTTTCTTTCTTTCTTTCTTTCTTTCTTTCTTTCTTTCTTTCTTTCTTTCTTTCTTTCTTTCTTTCTTTCTTTCTTTCTTTCTTTCTTTCTTTCTTTCTTTCTTTCTTTCTTCTTCTTCTTCTTCTTCTTCTTCTTCTTCTTCTTCTTCTTCTTCTTCTTCTTCTTCTTCTTCTTCTTTCTTCTTTCTTCTTTCAATATAATACAGCAACACTGACATCCAGTGTCTAGCTAAATTAATGCAATTTGGTAGTCCCTAAGGATACTCCAGGTGCAAATCCTCTATTCTTTACATATTGTGTAAGTTTGTTTAGAGCTTACAGTGCATACTACGCAGAAATAGAATCAACTTTCTACTTTCTTGATGAAGTATGCAAGTTGAAATTACTTGTCTGTTGTGATGCTACAAGTTTGTATCACTGTCAAGAAGGAGTGTATGTGCATTCTAAAGCATCTGCAGGATGTAAGCAATGTTAAGTATTATGTTAAGTATTGCCTATGAGAACATTACAAGAGAAATATCAGAAGAAAACCCTAAAAATAACTTAAATAACTTGAATAATTATAGACAAGCTACAAGCACAACAGAGTTATGATAGTGCATTTCAGCATGCTGTCTCTCCTAATTACAATTCTAATATCATTAAGCTATTTCATCTTATACCCATATTGGGTTAAAAAACAAGAAAACTTATTTTCAATTTTTAATATTTTCATCTAATTTCAATGTGAAGTCACAAGATATGGAGATTTTCCTTCAAAAAAAAAAAAAAAAAAAAGAATGTTCCCACTGATACAAGTTATACTCAAGTTACATTACTGGTGTAATACCAATACCAAAGAGGTATCAAATCACCTTTTTGGAAACATAGTCTTTCATTGTTTACAATTTTGAATATAGAGTTGATATAAAAACTTTTAAGAAGTGTTTTCATTTTTTTTTTTTTTTTTTTTTTTGTAATTTGTACATTATGTATTATAATTTGTTGTTACAGAAATATAAAACAATAGCAGAAGCAGGTCTAGACTTTCTGCAATAGTGCTAACATATGAAAATAGTGCTAGCAAAAAGCTCTCCCAGGTATTCCTCACCAAAAGGTGAAGGCACAGAGCTTACCAAGGAGGCATCCCTGTCTTGGTGGAGGAGAAGGACTCCTCTTTCTTCTTTCTCCCCTTGCTCTACTTTTTTCTTCTAACCTCTTTTTTTCCCATAACACTTTTTTTTTTTTTTTTTTTTAACACTAGCTTCTAACACTCTCTTATATCCAAAACTTATCCCTGAGGTGGCACTTAACATGATTTGGCTGGAGAATCAAGTACTCATACATAAACATATGACTACTCAAGTATGACTCAAGTAGTCATATGTTTAGCATGTACTTCATTAAGCTCATTATCATATTCAGGAACGTTAACTTTAATATTTGTTTTGCACATTATGAAGCAAAAGGTTTCACTCTGAGCACCAGGGCCTTCAAGATTCTCTTCTGCCACAAAAATAGGGCTGTTCAGCCAACACAAGACTCCTTCCTTTGGCAATCTCTCATAACAAGCCTGCAAACCTCCATCCACAAAGTTTGTATAAGAGATAAACTGGATTAAGCTATTCAAATTCCCTTTGCTCAGGGCTGGTAGTTACTAGTGACACTAAGTCTAGTTGTTTTCCATCCCTAGATGTCCAGAGACACATAAAGCCATATGCTGGATTTGTCGAAAACAAAAATACAAACAATAGCAAACAACAAAAAAAAAAGCAAAAGCAAAAGCAAACAAACAACAACAGAAACAACGACCAAAAAAAAAAAAAAAAAAAAAAAAGCAGTTGTGAAGGGGATCAAAATCTTGTTTAAAAAGTCTAGAAGCAGTTTCCAGAAATAGCTTTTGTAAAAATGCCACACTGTCAGAGCAGGCACCTATGAGCACAGTAACTTATCAGATATTCTGTTTAGAATGAGCAGGAGCTCTAATCCTTTCTACCATATTGCTCAGGTATTGAAGGCCAACATCAGGAGGTAAAGTGTCAGTAGGCTAAAGTGTTTATTTACAGGTTAGTTCTCAATAACTGCCTGTGTAGATACTTTCACTGTGAATTAAGAATGGCTCTTCATGAAGTGGTTGACTCCACTCTGAAAATGGAGAGAAATATTTCACATCTAAAGCATGGTAAGTAGCAGTTTCATGACACTTTACAGAAAGATATTTTTTTTATAATACACCGTAAATCGACACCCCTAACCCTTCATGTATGAACTTCCTCAAATAAACAATGTAATACATACGCATTATTTCTGAAATGAAATTTCTGAGAAAAATTATTTCTAGGCACAATGTGCAAATATTTTTAGAATTGCCAAGTGTTTCTTATTTTATTCTCAAAATTGATTTTGATATTACATAATCTAACTTTCAGAGAGACTTATGTACCTCATGAGAAGATATACAAAATATGTTGAAGCCTTTGGTTTCAGATGGAAAGCTAAGCAGGTTAGATTTCTAAGTAGGATTAAGACATCAGTATCTCTAACTATTCATAGTAAACCTACTATTAGTAAATTCACTTTGAATACCCATTGTAATTGTGGAATCCCAGATCAAAAGAGATATAGTAGAAATTGAAAACAAGAGACCTGACAGATGATCAAAAGTATGATTTATTTTTCATGGTAAATATTGAGATATACTCAGGATCACTAGTGTGGAAAAGAGAAGGACAGGGTAGGGAAAGATATCATAGAAAGTTACAGTATTCTGAATGGTGAAAAGAAGGTCAAGAGAGAACAGCTGTTTCTATTTAAAGTAAAAAAGCAAAGTTATCAAATAAAACTATCAGCTTTCTGATTAAAAAAAAAAAAAGAAAAAGAGTAACTATGCACACAATGCATAGTCAAAAATCCTTTTTTACTGCTTCTTTGATTTTGCAGACTCCCTCAGACACTGATAGATGAAATTGGGGTATGTGTTTTTTGGTTCTCATTGGTGGAGTCCCTTGGGAGGCGGTTCTGAAGGGCAGAGGGGTCCAGGAAGGCTGGGCGCTCTTCAAGAGGGAAATCTTAATGGCGCAGGAGTGGTCTGTCCCCATGTGCCCAAAGACGAGCTGGCAGGGAAGAAGACCAGCCTGGCTCAACAGAGAACTGTGGCTTGATCTTAGGAGAAAAAAGAGGGTTTATAATCTTTGGAAAAGTGGGCAGGCCACTAGGGAGGACTATAAGGATGTTGCGAGGCTGTGCAGGGACAAAATTAGGAAGGCCAAAGCTCATCTGGAGCTCAGTCTGGCTACTGCCGTTAAAGATACTAAAAAACGTTTTTATAAATACATCATCACAAAAAGGAGGACTAAGGAGAATCTCCATCCTTTACTGGATGCGGGGGGGAAACTTAGTTAAAAGAGATGAGGAAAAGGCGGAGGTGCATAATGCCTTCTTTGCCTCAGTCTTTAGCGGCAATACCGGTTGTTCTCTGGATACCCAGTACCCTGAGCTGGTGGAAGGGGATGGGGAGCAGGATGTGGCCCTCACTATCCGCGAAGAACTGTTTGGTGACCTGCTACAGCACTTGGATGTGCACAAGTCGATGGGGCCAGATGGGATCCACCCAAGGGTACTGAGAGAACTTGCAGAGGAGCTGGCCAAGCCACTATCCATCATTTATCAGCAGTCCTGGCTATCGGGGGAGGTCCCAGCTGACTGGCGGCTAGCAAACGTGACGCCCATCTACAAGAAGGGCCGGAGGGCTGACCCGGGGAACTACAGGCCTGTCAGTTTGACCTCCGTAACAGGGAAGCTCATGGAGCAGATCCTCTTGAGAGTCATCATGCAGCACTTGCAGGGCAGGCAGGCGATCAGGCCCAGTCAGCATGGGTTTATGAAAGGCAGATCCTGCTTGACAAACCTGATCTCCTTCTATGACAAAGTGACGCGCTGGGTGGATGAGGGAAAGGCTGTGGATGTGGTCTACCTTGACTTCAGCAAGGCTTTTGACACCATTTTCCACAGCATTCTCCTCAAGAAACTGGCTGCCCTAGGCTTGGACTGGCACACGCTTCGTTGGGTTAGAAACTGGCTGGATAGCTGGGCCCAAAGACTCGTGGTAAATGGAGTCAAGTTCAGTTGGAGGCCGGTCACTAGCGGCGTTCCCCAGGGCTTGGTGCTGGGGCTGGTCTTCTTTAATATCTTCATCGATGATCTGGACAAGGGCAATGAGTGCACCCTCAGTAAGTTTGCAGATGACACCAAGCTAGGTGCGTGTGTCGATCTGCTTGAGGGTAGGAAGGCTCTGCAGGGGGACCTGGATAGGCTGCACCGGTGGGCTGAGGTCAACTGCATGAAGTTCAACAAGGCCAAGTGCCAGGTCCTGCACCTGGGGCGCAATAACCCCAAGCAGAGCTACAGGCTGGGAGATGAGTGGTTGGAGAGCTGCCAGGCACAGAAGGACCTGGGAGTGATGGTGGACAATTGGCTGAATATGAGCCAGCAGTGTGCTCAGGTGGCCAAGAAGGCCAACAGCATCCTGGCTTGTATCAGAACCAGTGTGACCAGCAGGGCTAAGGAGGTGATCATCTCCCTGTACTCAGCTCTGGTGAGGCTGCACCTCGAGTACTGTGTTTAGTTTTGGGCCCCTTGCTACAAGAAGGACATCGAGGTGCTTGAGCGGGTCCAGAGAAGAGCAACCAAGCTGGTGAGGGGCCTGGAGAACAAGTCCTACGAGGAGCGGCTGAGTGAGCTGGGCTTGTTCAGCCTGGAGAAGAGGAGGCTCAGGGATGACCTTATCACTCTCTATAGGTACCTGAAAGGAGGCTGTAGTGAGGTGGGGGTTGGTCTGTTCTCCCACGTGCCTGGTGACAGGACGAGGGGGAATGGCCTAAAGTCACCATCCCTGGAAGTCTTTAAAAGACGTTTAGATGTATAGCTTAGGGATATGGTTTAGTGGGGACTGTTAGCGTTAGGTCAGAGGTTGGACTCGATGATCTTGAGGTCTCTTCCAACCTAGAAATTCTGTGATTCTGTGATTCATTTCCTATGATTGGTCAGAACACTTGGTTAATTGGAAATAACAACTGATCTATTTAGATCTGTCTTTTTTTCTTATTTGTCTTTTAGTTTGTGTTTTAGTCATATTAAAAAACTTTACTATTGCCCAAATATATTTTCAGGTTGGATTTGTACAAATATTGAAGTGGGGTTACTTAAATTCCTGGAAAGTAATAGGAAGTTAGATGATTTAAAATATCTGGTCAATGAGATGGGATTCTTTTCTCATTGAAATCCAACAAAAAAAAAAAAAAAAAAGAAATGGGACAGATTACAAAGAAGAAATTTAGAAACATTGACCTCTTAAGAATGGTGTTAAGATAATTAAAGCTAAGCTGGAGTTGAGACTTGCAAAATATGTAATAGTCAACAAGATCTGCTGCTGCTACATTAGTAGCAAAAGGCAACTTTGTTTTACTAAAAACAAAGAAAGATTTGGCTGTTTGGGAGAGATTTTTTAGTGGCAGTGAACACAGATAAGACTGAGGTACTCAACATCGTTTTTGCTCCAGCGCTCACCAACAAGGCGTCCCAGACCACTGTGCTTAGTGGCAGAGTAAGCTCCACTGAGTTCAACAGCAGAATGACTTGAGAAATACTGACAAATCCTTGAGAAAGGATGGGCTGCATTCAAAAGAACTGAGAGAACTAGCAGATGTCCTTGAATGATCACTTGTTATCCTTTTTGAAAGGCTGTGAAGATCAGGGGAGCTCCCTCCATCTCTCAGCTGGGATTGTTGCATCCATCTTCAGAAAAAGCATTGAGGAACATTCAATTACAGACCCATCTGGTTCACCTTAGACCCCATGAAAATCAAAGCATGAGCCCTCTTGGAGCACACTTCTGGGCTCATGAAGAAAGCAAATGGGAAGAGCCAGTATGGATTTACAAAGAGTAAATCATGCCTGAACCACCTGATTGCCTTCCATGATAAAATGACTATTTGTGGCTGAGGGCAAAGCAGTGAATGTCAGTTTCCTTGACATTAGCAAGGGAAAAAAAAAAAAAAAAAAGATAAATGTTTTGGCTCAGAGGGTCATTATTAATGGATCATACCTTACTGGGAGGATGATAACAAGTGGAGTACCATAGGGGTCTGTCCTAGAACATGTTCTGTTTAACATCTTTATCAATTATTTGGAGAAGGTGACAAAATGCACCCTGAAAATGACATCAAAACACATGGTCATTTAATATGCTCAGAGGCAGGGCTGCTATTCCAAACCTACATTCCAAACCTTTTACCCTGTAATGGGCAAAAGGGAGCTTCATGAAGTTCAGTAAAGTGCACAACCATGTGCCTGCGAAGGAGGAGCACCTGACAATGACACAGGCTAGGGCCTGCCTGTGTGGGTGAAAATTCTGCTGAAGAGGCTCCACGGGTCATGGTGGGGAGTGAGCTGAGCATGATCACGAGCCAGTGGTAAGCCCTGGTAGCAGCAGGATCACAACCAGTAGACAGAAGTAATTATTTCCCTTTATTTGTCTTTACCCATATCTGGAAAATATTCCGCTCAATTCTAGCTTTTTCCTCCTCACTCCTTCAGTCCCCCTACAAGAAAAATATCAATAAATTTGAATGAATTCAACCGTGGTCACCAAGATTATCAGGGCTGGAACCATTGCTCTGTCAGGGGAAGCTGAGAGAGACGGCATTGTTTAGTTTGGAGAATAAACAGTTTCACAGCTAAAAGCATACATCCAGTTCCTACAGTGTCATTATCAAGGAGACAGGCCAGGCTTTTCACGGCAGTACATGGTGGGAAGACAAGAAACAGTGGTCGTAAGCTGAAACAAGAGTGGTTCAGACTGTATGTAAGGAAAGGTTTCTTCACCGTAAGGACAGCCAAGCAATGGAGCAGGCTGCCTAGCAAGGCTGTAAGCAGTCCCTGTCCTCAGATGAAACTGGATAAAACCCTGAGAAACCTGGTCTGATCTCATAAGCATCCCTGCTTTGAACAGGAAATTGAGCTAGAAACCTTTTGATGTCCTTTTCACTCTGAATTATCCTATAAACCTATAATCCAAATTTACCCTTCTAAAATACAGGTATATTTTCTATACTGTTTGCTTGATAATGGATCAACAGGAAGAGATTAAAATTTCTTGATAACATTTGCTCTTATCTATCTAAATCTTCATTCCAAACAAGGAATAGATTGTCATAATGGAGTTCTACACCACCCCCAGCTGAATTTCATAGAGATTAATAACTTTCTTGGACCCTTTAGAAAATTAGTCAAGTACCTTATGGCATTTGGTAAAATGAACTAATGCTAAGAAGACTGAAAATAGGCAAACTTAACAATAATCCAAAAAATAACACACACACACAAAAAAAAAAAACAACACAGAAAAACAAAAACAAACAAACAAAAACAATTAAGCACATGCAGAACTCTTCAAAGCCATCTGTTTTTCTTTAATTTATTTTATTTAGATAAGAAAATATTTTTATTTTGGCTTATGGGTGAAGAATTATATGTTTTTTCTTTGAGTTTAAGAGAGACATTCACTGAGAACTGGGCAGGGTACTCAGTAAAGCATTTTAAAATGCTTTTTGATACCATTAAAATCATCACAGCTGTTGAAGAAAATAAGTGATCTATATTCCTGATTTTAACCCCCAATTTGATTGTGGGTTATTTGAGCCACTTGTAGCAGTACAAATTTTTATCCATAATTTTAGCATCATAGCTTCACTACCACTGGTCACAGAAATCCTATTCTGGGGATTATTATCCATATATATATATATATATACACATACGTATATATATATAATGGATATATATTTTAAATATAATATAATATATAATATATATTATTTATAAAATATTATATATATAATAAAATAGTATAAAATATAACATATATAATAAAATATTTTATATATTATATTATGTATATTATATAATATTGTATTATATATTAATATATTATATATATTAATATTATATAAAAATATATATCCATTATATATACATGGTCTGTTCTGAAAGTAGTAGGACTGGCTTTTTCCTGGGCAAACGGGTGGACGAGAGGCGGTCTGCGCGCGCAGGATTGGTAGAGGGGGATATTGGGAACGCTGGGAAAAATCGACAATCGGCTGTCGGCCATTGAAGAGAGCAGGTCGCTTGTACTGTGAACACCTGTCGAAACACCTTGTCATGGAGAATCATGGAGCGTTTACTGGAGCAGTGATACACGATCAAATTTTGTGTAAAGCTTGGTAAAATGGGCAAAGAGACTCACAACATGTTTAAGGAGGCCTACGGTGATGCTGCCATGGGTAGATCGGGTATTTTTGAACGGCACAAGCTGTTCCGAGAAAGTAGGGAAAGAGTGGAAGACAACGACCACTCCAGTCACCCTTCGACCAGCAAGACCAAAGAAAATGTGTTGCGAGTGAAAATTTTACGTGGAAGTCCTCACAAGACTGTGAAAATGCATTGCTCGTGTGTGCCCAGCCATTGTCAACAATTGGCGGCTGCTCCATGACAAGGCGCCGAGCCACACAGAATTCCAAGTAGTGAAGTATCTTGCTCAGCACAAGGTGGTAATGCTGCCTCAGCCCCCCTGCCGCCCCGACTTGGCCCCGCCAGACTTTTTTCTATTCCCGAGAATAAAATCGACGCTAAAGGGGAAGCATCATGCATCGGTAGAGGCGCTTCAAGAGGCTGTGATGAGGGAGCTAAACAGCATTTCAGTCCAGACGTTCCTGGAGGTGTACGAAAACTGGAAAACTCATTGGCAGCAGTGTGTAGATGCGGAAGGGTGCTAACTTGAAAAATTTTAATCGTTTGTTCTATTCTCATGAATATATATATTTTTTTTTAAATGAGTCCTACTACTTTCAGAACAGATCATATATATATATGTACATATACGTTCTTTGGTTGTGCTGCATTTCTGAATGGCATGTTTGAGCAGTGCTGGCCTACTATTGCTCCTGCGCAAAGATAATAAAAGCTATTACAGTTCTGTATTTCTGCATTAGTCATCCTTGGCAAGCTCTTCTCTGCTATGGACTTCTGCATTTTTCTCACTGTAACCTTGAATTTTTTATCTTTATTTTTTTCAAGATATGAAATAGGGTTGCTTGTTATTAAAAATTCTTTAGAAGAAAAAAAGGAGGATTTAAAAGAAATCAAATCATCTCCTGCCCCAGTCAACTAGAATCTGTCCCTGCATGTCTCAAGGGAAGACACCTGCTAAGATGAGTCTCTATCTCCATGATGAAGAGGTACAATTTCCAGTGAGGTAGAACAAATTATAAAAGAGAATTAAAAAAAAAAAAAAAAAAACAAAAAACAAAAAAACACACACATATCTGGTGTCTTTAAGTACATATGATATTGCTGTGCAATCTTGTCTTGAACATACTATGCCTTGTAAAATCTGTGATTTCAGGACCACCAGAGGCAATCCAAACTGAAGATTACAATGAAAATAGCAATTGCATGGATTTTGAGGAACTAATGAGCAATATGAAGTTTTTACTAACTTGTGAATTTTTACTAACTTGTGAATATTTTTATGATTTAAACTATACCTTTGATTAATTGAGTTACGGAATATGGTCTAAAAGTTAAGTCTTTCTTATGTCTTGTATCTAATAAAGGAAGATAAACTCTGTTTGTGCTGTAACATACTCTACTTTCTCTGTAGTCACCAGAGCTGATGAATCAGCACACATCAGAATATGGTCACTGGCAGTTGAAAGGACATCTCTGCAATTAGGTTATGCTGTAATATAAAATCCATTAAGGATTACTGTTGTGATTAACTATAATTAATTCATCTTTTGTACACTAGCCGTCACAATTTCTGAACTTATCTAGGGTCAGTTTTATTTCATTGGTTGTCTGTATAGTACATTTTTACAAGTCTTTGAGGTTAGTACAAGTGTCCTTTTTGAGAATAGCTCTTTATCTAAATTATAAAATTGCAGTTACAGATATTACATTATTTAGACATTGAGATTACACTCACATGTAAAACTTTATCAAAAAAGTTGCATTTTTTCATCTTGTCCTTCAATTTTCTTATTCCATTTTCAATTGAGAACAGCAGAGCAAAAGCTACTCATTTACATTAAGTTATCTTAAGTAATGTAAATTCTCATTGGTCCCTGGGTAACTATTTCAGTAGAAAAGACCATAGAAGAGATAGTTAGAACACAGTTTTTCTTTCAGAATTTCTGGTGTTATATTCATCTACTTTAAAACAGACATAATGAGCTCACACAATAAGTAGTCTCTATTTCTTGCAATCCTCAGGATGTATATAATTACATAAGTAACTCACAAAGTTAATAGGCCACCTGCAACATCAGCGAAGGTAGTTAAGTTCATTAGGTAATACCCTGGAGTCTGCAGATCAAAAGCGTAAGTATTAACACCATGCCTACTTTGCTGAGCTGTACACTTTTGAAGATTATATGAAATGTGAATAAAAAAAATAAAAATAAAAAATAAAATTAAAGAGAGAGAGAGATAAAGCCACTGTAGGGCTTCTCCTGAGTAAAAGGTTTATTTGGGATGGCAGGCATTCAACCATGCAATTAGAATTAAAGGGCATTGAGACCAACTTTAAAATATTTGGTTCAGGAGTGTTTTTTATTGAAGTGATTCTCTGATAATTATTAGCTATTTAAGACTCCTTGTGATACTGAAAACAATCAGCCTTACATCTAAACTCCCCTTAAATCCATACTTAGGAGACATGTTCATGCTTCATCTATTTTATATAGATTTCATAGGGAAATTGTTCAAGGTGTTCAAGACAAGGTTAGATGAGGTTGTCCTGAACGACCTGATACAGTGGGTGACATCTCTACCCATGGCAGGGGGATTGGAACTAAATGATCTTTGAGGTCCCTTCCAGCCCAAACGCTTCAATGATTCTATGAATTGCTTTGGTTTTGGCTGGAATTGGATCAGTTTTATCAGCAAACCATAACTTGAGTTTCTAAAGAGAGTACCACAGTCAGGGAATTTGTCACTGCTATTGAAGCTTGACCACTAGAAAGATGGGGAGAAGAGCATTAAAAGGTTACGTCCTGGACACTACAATCTGATACTATCATACTTTGTAAAATAAAATAAAAAATAAATAATAATAATAATAATAATAATAATAATAATAATAATAATAATAATAATAATAATAATAATAATAAAAAGAACAGCAAGAAATTTCATGCAGAGTACATTTACCATCCTAGACATGGTGAATACATTCTCAAACACAAGACAATCACATGCAGTATGCCACTAAGGGATTCTGAATGTAAGGTGATTTTAAATGTCAAGAGGAGACTCACCATAGTGGAAGGAAAATTTCTGGAGAAACTCATTCGTCGGAATAAACCATCTGAACCATGCATAATACTTAAGCAGTTCTGTTTCATATATGACTGTCATTCTTTTATAACTTGTAAACTTTGTATAATGCTTAAGTTGCTCTTATTTTTTCTTGGAAATCTCTGCAAACCCAAGAGAGAAGGCAAGTACTACCAGTATGCACATTCTCAATGGCCAGTGCTTGAGACTCTGGTATACAGAGGTCAGTCAAGGCATCTGTAAATTTAAGGCAAGAACAGAATTGGTTCTCCAAGGCATAACTTCTTTTGTACATATATGATTGTTTAAAGATGAAATGTCAGCCTCCTTGTCTTTGTCTCTCTTTGACATTTGAATCCTAGATCTATTTCTTCTACCTTTAAGTTCCTATTCAATTACTACTGTGCCCCATATTTGCCCTGGGAAGACTGATTCCATGCTGCTGCCCAGGTTACATCTTTTGCATACCATATAAGTACAGAACTTTCACACTCTGTTATGACCACCTGACCACCATGCTTACACTGCATTATTAAATCATAGAATCATAGAATCATAGAATATCCTGAGTTGGAAGGGACCCTTAAGGATCATCAAGTCCAACTCTTGACACCGCACAGGTCTACCCAAAAGTTCAGACCATGTGACTAAGTGCACAGTCCAATCTCTTCTTAAACTCAGTCAGGCTCGGTGCAGTGACCACTTCCCTGGGGAGCCTGTTCCAGTGTGCAACCACTCTCTCTGTGAAGAACCCCCTCCTGATGTCAAGCCTAAACTTCCCCTGCCTCAGCTTAACCCCGTTCCCGCGGGTCCTGTCGCTGGTGTTAATGGAGAAAAGGTCTCCTGCCTCTCGACACCCCCTTACGAGGAAGTTGTAGACTGCGATGAGGTCTCCCCTCAGCCTCCTCTTCTCCAGGCTGAACAGGCCCAGTGCCCTCAGCCGTTCCTCGTACGTCTTCCCCTCCAGGCCTTTCACCATCTTCGTAGCCCTCCTCTGGACACTCTCCAACAGTTTCGTGTCCTTTTTATACTGTGGTGCCCAGAACTGCACACAGTACTCGAGGTGAGGCCGCACCAGCACAGAGTAGAGCGGGACAATCACCTCCCTTGACCTACTAGCGATGCCGTGCTTGATGCACCCCAGGACACGGTTGGCCCTCCTGGCTGCCAGGGCACACTGCTGGCTCATATTCAACTTGCTGTCTACCATGACCCCCAGATCCCTCTCTTCTAGGCTGCTCTCCAGCGTCTCATCGCCCAGTCTGTACGTGCAGCCAGGGTTTCCCCGTCCCAGGTGCAGGACCCGGCACTTGCTCTTATTGAACTTCATGCGGTTGGCGATCGCCCAGCTCTCCAACCTATCCAGATCCCTCTGCAAGGCCTTTCCACCCTCATCTGAGTCCACAACTCCTCCAAGTTTGGTGTCATCAGCAAACTTGCTCAAAATACCTTCTATTCCTACATCCAGATCGTTTATAAAAATATTGAAAAGTACCGGCCCTAAAATGGAGCCTTGAGGGACCCCACTGGTGACCGTCCGCCAGCCTGACGCAGCCCCATTTACCATAACCCTTTGGGCCCTGCCCGTTAGCCAATTGCTCACCCATCGTATGATGTTTTTATTTAGCTGTATGGTGGACATTTTGTCCAGTAGGATCCTATGGGAAACCGTGTCAAAAGCCTTGCTGAAGTCCAAAAAAATCGCATCAGCTGGTTTCCCTTGGTCCACCATACGGGTGATCTTATCATAAAAGGAAATCAGGTTAGTTAGGCAGGACCTACCCTTCACAAACCCATGCTGGCTGGGACCAATGACTGCTTTGTCCCCCAGGTGCGCCTCAGTAAGTTCGAGAACCATCTTCTCCATGATTTTACCAGGCACTGACGTGAGACTGACAGGCCTGTAATTGCTAGGGTCTTCTTTCTGACCCTTCTTGAAAATCGGCACAACATTTGCCAGCTTCCAGTCTACCGGGACCTCTCCAGACTCCCAGGATAGTTGAAAAATAATTGAGAGAGGTTCCGCGATGACATCCGCCAGCTCTTTCAGCACCCGGGGATGAATCCCATCCGGACCCATGGACTTGTAGGGATCCAGGTGGAGGGTGGAATTTATTTCTTAAATTCTTTCCTGAGTACCTATCAAACATAGTTTGTCATTGATACATTTTTCCAAATAGCATTCAGGGTGGTACACACTGCCTGCTCATGTGTGTTCATTATTTCTGTAACATTTATGTCCAATGAGCTTAACTGCTTTAACCTTGTGTTTGTACCTTATGTTATTATGACCCATGTTCTTGATCTGTAGACAAAAAAGATTGTGGAATCTCAATTCCACATTACAAACAAAATGTCACATGATTTATTAAAAAAAAAAATACAACTTTGTTTTTAGATGTTCATTTGAAGAATAGAATGGAATTAACAAGGGTACAAGGTATTTTTCTTATGTAGTAATGGTCAATTGCATGAATATCTGCTGGGGAACAACTGGTCAGGCAACTGTTCTTCCAATATGGATCTGGAGGGAATAGATCACAAGTTGAACATGAGCTAACAATGTCATGCCTTGTACAAAAGGCAAACATCATTCTGACGTATTTAAATATCAATACAGCTTACATGAAATGTGAATAATCCTTCAAGTCTTTTTAATATTATTGAGGTTTTAGCTGGGAATTTTAGTCTGTTTGTGGTATTGCAGTTAAGAATGTTGTGTACGAATTGGAGAGTACATGACTGTGTCTTGGGATAGAATAATAGACTGAGTATCTTCTTGACATCATTCTTTTCTTTCATGACTGATCTTATTAGTATAGATAGATTTTTAAGATTTAATTAGAAGAATTAATTAAAATATGTGGATATTTTCTATGACATTCATGTGGCAAAGCATAGACTTTTGCCATAAAAAAGGGAAAATATCTCTTGTTTTTGAAAGGTTAAACAGTTTTTTTGTTTTTTTTTTGTTTTTTGTTTTTTTTTAGTTCACACTCAAATGAGTATATATGTATCTGTACTGATCTGTACTGTCATAGAGATGACTTATTTTAATGGGGCTTGCTTTGTTAAATATATTCTATTCTCAGTAGGTAACCACTACTACATACCAAAAAAAAAAAGGGTCTTATTTTAGGGTTATAAAATCTTCTATATATTATATCTATTATATTATTATGTTGTAACACTATATTAAATCTGGAAGGCTTATATAATCTACTATATACTTCTACTTTGTGAGGTCCTGCATCAATTAGGGTTTGTAAATGTAGTTACCAAAAAGAAAACAAACAAAAACCAACGACTCTCCTAATCTCCTAATTGCATAGTTTTATGTCCTTTCTAACATTACCAATATATTTGGAAGATATTAAACAGAATGTTGGATGACAAAACAAAACAAAGACTATAAAACACTGTCTGTGTATACCCTTAAAGCAATTCTAACTTCTAGAAAGACAATAATTGGTGTTTATCTGTTTCCCAATAGATCTTTAGTTATCTAAGGAATATTTTCCTGTCACATTACCTGCCTTGATCACTTTCTGCTCAGTCACCAGGACTGTTCAGAAACGTTATAAACTTTTTTATATGGAAGGAAGATGTATTTTGCTCTTGAAAAAAATGTAGGTTACTCTGCTGAATCTTTGCAAAATATTCTTTTGTGGCTTGAGAATTAATCTAACAAACTGCATCCTAAAAGCTAAAACACTGACAGCCATAAAAATGAAATGGAAGGGATTATCCATTTTAAAATACAACTGCTATTGCCACACACATATGTGCATGCACATTCACAGAGTTATTTTTTATCAAAACTTGTCTCTCTATATATGTAGGTATAAATGTATATTTCTTGCATTGAATCTCAAGATACATAACTTCCTACAATTTCATTAATAGGAAATCATTAACAGAAAGCTCTTTGGTGTTTTCAATTTCAATTATTTTCTTTGGATGCTCCACTGAAAGAATTTCTTTTGGGTGCTTTAATACAAGCATGCATTTTCATGCAGCTGTTAAAGTCTGAATCACTATTGCTCTCTGTTATTACAGAGGCAGTATTGCCTTGCATCCAAATCTGTTCTTTTCCAAATACTTTATTCAAATGAATAACTATAAACTCATTTAATTTAATGTATATATATATAGTAACTTATTTGTATTATTCTATCAATTATTTCTGTTTATAACAGTAGATGTTATATACACATATCATCACACTAGCGGCATTTGGGTTACATTATTTCATGATTAGAAACAGAAGCATCACTAGAAACAAACAGATCCTGATATTTCTCTTATTTAAAGTAGATGATGTGGGTGCATCAACTGGATTACAATTTGTAATCAACTGGATTACAAATTCAATTTCAACATTATTTAAAATAGCGTTCATGTTTGCAGCCTTATGAAAAATCAAATTTTACTATTTAGGATAATAACAGCATATTTTATTATTTTTAAGATGTCATTAGAAATATTGTTTGAATGAAGTTTGTTATGGTGGAATAACTGACAAGTTAGCATTTGCCTTAGTAAGAAACACCATGAAAAGGATAATACAGATAACACTGGAGAAAGCAAGCTGGGTTTAAAAGAAAAAAGAACAAGCATGCAAATACTCTTCCAGTGGAAGCAGGAGAGTGGATAGGTGCTTGATACATTATAGAAAAGTCTACAGTGTTAAGACAACAGCTTTCATTAGTTCTGTCGGAAATTCCTACTTTGGTTTCACTGACTGCAGGAAATTTCTTAACAAGGTAGGCTTTTGTTGTTGCTTTTTTGTTTTGTTTTGTTTTGTTTTGTTTTGTTTTTAACAGGGACTTTGAGTTATTTGGTACATCATTTGTGGTCCATCATTTCAGCATTTTAACACAGTTCCGTATCTTAACATGTACTTATCTTAAAAAAATATTGATCCCTAGACAAATATTTCTGTAAGTCAACATAAGTGAAAACCATGGTATAACACAGAAAACTTGATTTTTATTTTTTTAATCAAAATGTTTTGTTTTGTTGTGCTTATAATGAGTGTTGCAGAATTAATCACCTTTTTTTAGCTTTTTTCTTTCTTTTTTTTTTTTTTTTTGAGAGAGAGATTTTATTTTGGACTTTGGACTTTTAATTAAAATACCATTTTGTCTAAACTGTGACCTTTGCCAACATATGTCCATGTCAGCTCTCATTGTCCCTCTTTGAATCAATTCTAATTTACATCTGTTCTGTCATGTCTGTAATTTGTCTTTGACAAAGTCATGGTTCACAGCCTCATTAATCATGCCCAAATTTCTAACTTTCAGAGTTTCTATGAGTAGCTTGATGATGAGATGGATTTTAGTGTTGAGCCACTTGTGTGGCTGTGTTTCTGGAATTCTGCAAAATTGTGGTTGCTTTTCATCATGCAGACATTCATTCACTCAATGACCTACTTGAATAGGAGTCATAAAAATGTCCCACATATTTGCAAAATGGAGATTCTCATCTGAAATTTGATTGCATTATTTATAATTACTGTTATTATTAACTATGTTAATGTTATATTGTTGTTGCTGCTGTCAGTATTGTTCCCGTAAATTTAACATAAAGGTGGAGGAGTTAGAATTGCTGTTGTCTACCCTTTCCAGAGGATGACCACATCCTCTGCTGACCACATCCTGCTGACCACATCCTGCACATTTCTACTGCTTAGAAATTTTAGTGGATCAGTTTTTTTCTCTTTAAATTGGCGAATAATATTTGTAAAACATTTAAATAGTATTTCTGAGCTATTGAAATACTAAATGACAATAGAATCTAAAAATTAATCTTTCCTAAGGAATAAAAGCATGACACTAAATGCACAAGTATGCATTTATTATGGAAGATGGAAGAAAAATATTTGAATTGAATATGGACAACACAATAATTTTCTTTCCTATTTTTCATGTACTTCACTTTAAATGCTTCCAGTAGCATTTTTGTGCTTCTTGTGCATTTTTCCAGTTGCAATTTAATTTTAAAAATGAACTTTCATTATGTGCATTATACTTAATACATACCATAGATTCAATAACAATTCAATAACAAACAATTCAATAACAATTAAACCATAGATAGCAATTCTTTCTTTTAAAAATGTGTATTTCATTGGGAAATGACAGGGATAAAAACTGTGCATTTCTGCTCTGTTACTTTTATAAAAGGGTGGTATAGTGCAACCTGCCCTCTTCCATAAACACTTGTACACTTTTCATAGGGAGGAATACATTAAAAAAAAAAAAAAAATCTAATTTCTTTATGTGTTCAAATAAAAACTTCTCTTCAAGTTTCTTATTTAACCAGTCAAAAGTAAAAGGAAATATTCCATATGATGGCACCTTGTCTTTAATATGCAGATGCACAAATATCCAATGGAAGAATGAAAATTTATTAGACTTATTACAGAACCCAATGTCCAAAATATATCTATAAGATCAATTTTACCTTGATTATAAGCACACCAGTGAGATTCATCATTAGAACTTAAAGAAAAAATGTAAAAAATGCAGATTCAGTAGCTCTTCATGATATTTCAAGAACAACTTAATGATTTTTTTTTTTTAATTAAATTTAAAATTGAAGTTTCTATGTCACTTATGAAATCTGTATGTACTCATTTCAGAATGGAAGTAAATCATTTTAATGTATTGTATCTGTTAAAATACATAACTACATATATATTAATTTCCATCTGAAAATTTTGGTAAGTTTAAAAGAAGGTAAAAATACTTCCTTTAAAAATAAAATTAATTGATAACATGATGTAGGCATCATTTAGGCTCTACCTATATTAAAAAAACTCCAAGTGAAATGATAAATGAAAGTAGACAATATTGTTTGAAAAACATTTTGTGCTTTTCTGAAAATGTGTATCTCTGTTCACTTTAGAAATGGTGAGATTACTATGAAACCTGCTAGTAAGCCCTCAAAACATTATTATAAATAATTTCCATAAATACAAAGTAAAAATAATATACAGTTCATAAGATATTACCTGACATTACATAATTCACGTAATGTCATGAAATATGAATTATGTCACTTTTTTTTCTCTTCACCTCACTAACTCATATAGCATGAATTGATTTTTTGCCATGTCTGAAATTAGTTATCTTGTTGTTAATAGCAAGTATTCTTAAACTTTATTATTTATTTTCTTTCCCTGTAATATTCTGATTGTATGTGAGAACTCATCACAAATTTTAGGTGGATTTCATTTGTTTTTAACATTTTGAAAATCAGATTTTCAAGGTAGACCTTGTTCTTTTATTTGATATGGATATGGTTTACACTACCTTTCTTAATGAATTACAACATTTGTATTGCAAATTCTTCTGTAACATAACAGCAAATAAGTTACAAAGTAGTACTTAAGACTGATTTGAATGTCTTACACCATGTCTATTTATGATTATGAATTTTTTGGCTGAACTTTGTTTACAGGAAGTAATGGTTCTGAACTACAGCAGTCAATTTAGAATGTATAAGAGCTACTTGATTTTATCGGAAGGGAAAGGTTTTAATCTTAAAAGGAGTATTAAGACGTACTGAGCTTAGTATATTCTTATCTATTTTATATATGTACAGTTCCATGAGGTGAGATGTTGAACAGCAAGGTTAACAAGGCAGAACTTCAATGCAACCATAAGAAAATAACCATAAATAAATAATTCATTTTACACAGAATGCTAATACCAATTCAAAGAATGTATAACTATGTTACCTATGTATGTATTACCAACAATTATTTTTTAATATCTCAGATCACAGAATCATAGAATGGTTTGGGTTGGAAGAGACCTTAAAGATCGTCTAGTTCCAAGCCCCTGCCAAGAGCAGGAACACCTCCCACTAGGCCAGGTTGATCAAAGCCCTGGCCTTGAACACTTCCAGGGACAATGCACAGCTTCTCTGGACAGCCTGTTCCAGCCTCACCACACTGATCATGAAGAATCTCTTCCTTATTTCTAACCAAAGCCTACTTTTATTTATTTATTTATTTATTTATTTATTTAAAGTTTAAAATGCAAAATCATTTCCAAAAAAAAAAATATGTATCTGATCTTCCATGGCCACAAAAGCTACTGAATTTAAAATAGCAATTTCTCATCAATGATATCACGAGTAAGAAAGAACAGTGGATGTGTCAGTAAAATTAACAGCTGCTATGGCACTGAGAGAAGTATAAACAGTAATCAGCACAGAGAAATCAGTCAAAAAGGCACAGGGACAGATTGAGACAGATTGGTATACGGACAATAATATTTGATTTAGCTGAGTACCACATAACTAAAAATTTTTAGTATATTTCTGTAAAAGAATAAAGGGTACGATAAAGACTGAGAAGTTTGTAGAAATTTAAAACTTTTCTTAATGATTTTTTTTAAAAGGGTTGCTTAAAATTCCCAATGCAAATATTTCCAAGGGAAATCTAGAAACCTGAGATATTGAAAGATAACCTAAACCAAAATGGAAAATAAACAGAGGAGTTTACTGGAGTTAAACAGAAACCTGACTAAATGATCTTTTCCATCTTCCTTTGGTTTTATCCAAAACAGATTTATTTTGGCATGTTACTGGAGACTGAAACAGAGATAGAGGGCCATGTATTACTCTCAGGTTCTGTGTTTACACACTTTAGAATCATAGAGTCATATAATGGCCTGAGTTGGGAGTGTCTTTAAAGATCATCTAGTTCCAACCTCCCTCCCTCTCTAGTGGGTGGCAGGGATGCCACCCACTAGATCAGGTTGGCTAAGGCCCCATCCAACCTGGCCTTGAACACCTCCAGGGATGGGGCATCCACAGCTCCTCTGGAAAACCTGTTCCAGTGCCTCACCACCCTCACAGTAAAGAATTTCTTCTTAATGTCTAGTCTAAATCTGTCTTTCAGTTTAAGACCATTCCCCCTTGTCCTGTCATTATCTACTAAAATAAAGAGTCCCTCTCCATCCATTTTATTAGACCCCTTTGACTATTGTAAGGCTGCAAGGAGGTCTCCCCACAGCCTTCTCTTCTCCAAACTAATAAACAAGCCTAGCTCTCTCATCCTTTCTTCATAGGAGCGGTGCTCCAGCCCTCTGACTATCTTTATAGTCTTCCTCTGGACTCACTTGAACAGGTCCACATCTTCCTTGTGCTGGGGGCCCCAAACCTGGATGCTACTCCGGGTGACGCTTCAGAAGGGCAGAATAGAGGGGAACAACCACCTCTCTCAGCCGTCTGGTCTCACCTCTTTTGATGCAGCCCAGGATGCTGTTGGCCTTCTGGGCCGCAAGCATTCACTGATGGCTCATGTTGACCCTTTTATCCACCAGAACCTCCAAGTCCTTCTCCACATTGCTGTTCTCAATGAGTTCTTCTCCTAATCTGTACTGCTGTGTGGAATTTCCCTGGCCCAGGTGCAGCACCTTGCACTCAGACTTGTTGAATCTCATTCGGTTCACATGAACCCACTTCTTTTGAATAGCATCTCTTCCTTCTGTTGTATCAACTGTAACACTCAGTTTGGTGTAATCTGCAAACTTGCTGAGGGTACACTCATTCCCATTGTCTATGTCATTAATGAAGATACTGAAAAGCACAGGTCACAAGACAAACCCCTGAGGGACATTGCTCATCACTGGCTTGCACCTGAACTTAGAACCATTGACCACTACTCTCTGGGTGTGGCCATCTAACCAATTCCTTATCCACCAGCTGCTCCACCCTTTGAATCCATATCTTTCCAATTTAGAGATTAGGATGTCATGTGGGACCTTGTCAAAGGCCTTACAGAAGTCCATGTAGATGACATTGGTTGGTCTTCCCTTGTTGACTGATGCAGTCACTCCATCATGGAAGGCCACCAGAATGGTCAGGCATGATTTGCCTTTGGTGTAGCCATGCTGGCTGTCTCAGATCACCTCCATGTCCTGCACATGCCTTGACATTCCTGCCAGGAGGTTCCTTTCCGTGATCTTGCTAGGTACAGAGATAAGGCTCACCGGGCTATAGTTCCCCGGGTTTTCCTTTCTACCCTTTTTAAAAATGGGAGTGACGTTTCCTGTTTTCTAGTCACCAGGGCCTTTGCCTGACTGCCATGATTTTTCAAATACGTTGGAGAGTGTCTTGGTGACTATATCAGCCAGTTCCCTCAGGACCCTAGGATGCATGTCATCGAGGCCCATAGACTTGCAGTTATTAAGTTGCCCCAGGAGGTCTGGAACTTGCTCTTCATTTACAGTGGGAGGGATTCTGCTCCCCCAGCCCATGCCTAGAGGTTTGGGGACTCGAGAGATGTGGGAAGCCTGACCACTAGTGAAGACCAAGGCAAAGAATTTGTTAAGTATCTCAGCCTTCTCCATGTCTGTCATTACCATTTCTACATCATCTTAGTATCCCTGCATAAGCTCAGTAAATCTCATTGCTTTTACGCAAAAGTAACAAAATGGATTTTAGCTGATGCTAAAGTATGGCATGTATGAGTGAATCCACAGGACCTATGTTCTTCAGCTAGGTACTCAGTAGTGGATTACCATCCATATGGCTTTTCTGAAGGCCAACTTCTGCATTTTTAGGGCTCACGTTTTTTAAAAGACTGTCTGATTATTGCATCTGCCATTTTATTGACTACATAATTCTTACCATTTTGAATATTTACTATAGTTATCCAATATCTACTATCCGCACAAGATTTTATACATACATTATAAAATAGTATAAATAATAAACATTTTGAAATAATATACATATGCATACAGTATAAAAAAAATACATACTGCATTAATAGTTTCCTCTGTGATTTTACTGCATGTCCAGAGCTAGTTTGTAATTCATACATAATTAAAATCAGTATCAAACATATCCTTCATTAGTTTGGACAGTGGACTAAAATGTATGAGGTTCTCTAGATATAAACAAAACTATAATTTCAAAAACATGGGTCATAGTGCATTTTTTTCAAACTATATGAGCTTGAAAACAAATCAATATTTTTTTTTCTCATATAGAAAGGGACAATAAGTAGTGACATAAATAAAAGCAAATAAGAAAAATATCTTGAGGCAGTGTATTTTAATGGCCTTACAGGTAACCAACCTCCCCTAACCCCTGCAAAGCAAACAAACAAACAAATTAACAAAACACAATTCAGCTTTCTATTTAAAATATTAATCAAGGGACAGATATGACAAGTGAAGTTAGAAGAAAAAATAACGTCCAGTAAATAAAACTCTGAAAGCAGCTTTAGCTATCAAGAATAATTTCAGAACAGCATAGGCTGGGAAAATATTGTATTGTTATAACTACCATCTAGGATAATAAAAGCACTTTTTAACATCTCATATTCTTCAATTGTTCATGGAACTCAGCATGATGATACTAAGCAGCAAATATGAATAAAACTTGTTAAAAAATGTGAATGCTTATCAATTGACAAATTCAAAAATAAAATATGGTAACTCCTAAAGTGTTTATAGTCAAAGATGTTAGTATTGTATTATTTATCAAAGTTAATTAACTTTGCCAGAGAAACAGCAATATCCAACAAGTTTCTAGAACTTGTTAATAAAATGCCAGGCTTAGTGGGATTTATCTTCATAAAAATTCTCCACCATTCAGATATTAATATCACCCAAACAATCAGTCAAGACCAAGACAGGTCTAGTATAATTAGGTGGAAATGCTAGATAAATCTGTTATACACATAGCAGTACTATATTATATTAATTGATGAGAGATTCCAGGTATCACATACATCACAGGTAAATAACTTCTGAACTGAGCTCTAAAGACAAGTTCAGATATAAGCATAAGAATTTAAATACAAATATAAAGCAATAGCAAATAAGCATTTTCCTGCATAAAAGACAAGCCTCCTGAGATGAAAATAGCAACCGAAAATTGGGGTAGTAAAGTCGTTTAACAGATCACTTGACAAATCGATTTATAGCAGTTAATAGCATCAGAGAATCTTATTTGCAAAATGTCACTGAAAAAAATATTATATTCAAAACCGTATGTGTGCAGACATACAAAAGGATAATACGACACTGCAGAATAAGACAGTAACATGAGAAAAGAAGGAAACTGAGAACATTACACAGATAAAGATCGAGTGAGTAGTGTTTTACCAAGATGTATATTATGTTTTATTGTCAAATGCTCGACTTAAAGAAACTCAGGAATTTAAGACCTGTTACGTGAGAGAGGTAGCTGCTTCTTTTAATTATGGTTAAAAAACATATGATGATATTCTTTTGAAGCCCTGAAAGTTTACAGAACAGAATAGTTATGCTGAATATCTCAGTGTTAAGCAGTGACCTAAAACTACTAGTTATCACTTGAAATGACAACCCATATACATTTCATTTAGGGATCTCAATTAGTTCTCATAGGCTTTTGAGCTGCAATCCTCAATAAATTACTATCATCAGGGGTGACTAATTTTGAAAAATACTTAGGTGCTAATGGAAGAAGCCCTAGAAGATCTTGGAAATACCAGGACACTGGAGAAAGATAACAGCTGTATATTTAATAGGTGAGTAGGACTATGAACCCACTAACATGTTTTTCCCTTCTGCTTATGCCTTTTAAAATATATTAATAGACTCTACTTCTTTAGAAACTACATGCTGAAGTAGCTTCAATTACTACTTTATCAGTCCATAATCTCATTAGAAATTCTTTCTGACCTCTAATTCTCATTAGACTTCATTTAACTTTTAGCTAAGGAAGAATTTTTATACAGTTAAGCTAGCAGAATAATATTACAGACCTCACTTCTGTGCCTGGCAAGATTATGGAAAAGATCCTCCTGGACGCAATGTCGAGGCACATGCTAGACAAAGAGGTGATCAGAGACAGCCAGCATGGCTTTACCAATGGCAAATCATGCCAAATCATCTGGTGTCTCTCTACGATGGAGTGATTGCATCAGTTGACAAAGGAAGACTGATTGATGGACTTCTACTAGGCCTTTGATATGGTCCCACATGACATCCTGGTCAAGGGAGGTGATTGTTGCTCTCTACTCAGCCCTTATGAGGCCCCACTTGCAGTACCCTGTCCAGGTCTGGAACCCCCAGTACAAGAACAACGTGGACCTGTTAGAGCGGGTCCAGAGGAGGGCCACAAAGATGGTCAGAGGGCTGGAGCACCTCTCCTACGAAGAAAGGCTGAGAGCTGGGGGTGTTCAACCTACAGAAGAGAAGGCTCCAGGGTGATCTCATCACATCCTTTCAATACTTAAAGGGGTCTTATAAAAAGGATGGAGACGGGCACTTTACTTGGGTAGATAACGATAGGACAAGGGGTTATGGTTTTAAACTGAAAGAGGGGAGATTTAGATTCGAGGTTAGAAGGAAATTTTTTACTCCGAGGGTGGTAAGGCACTGGAACAGTTTGCCCAGAGAGGTTGTGCATGCCCCATACCTGGAGGTGTTCAAGACAAGGTTAGATGAATCCCCGAGCAACCTGACATGGTGGGTGGTGTCCCTGCCTATGGCAGACAGATTGGAACTAAATGATCTTTGAGGTCCCTTCCAGCTCAGGCCATTCTATGATTCTATGGTTAACACAACTCTGTGACAAACATTAAAGAAGTCTGGAGGGATCCTAACCATTAAGCTCAATGAGCAGTAAGCTCAGACTTGAAAGAAAGGCAAAATTATTCTCCACATAGTTTGAGATACAATAAAGCATATAAAAATACCTTACATGTATTTCATGTTTAGATAAGGCATAGCAAAATAACATAATCCGTAGTGGTTTTACCCAGCTGGGCAGCCGAACTCTGCTAGAACTGCTCTCTCACTCTCCCTCCTCAAAGGGACAGGGGGAGAAAATAGGATGCAAAGGACTCAAGGGTTGAATTAAGGACAGGAGATCACTCAACAATTATCATCACAGGCAAAACAGAGTCAGCACAGTGAGATTGATTGAACTCCTCCCCCTCCTTCTTCACTGACCTTGTTGTCTGCAGGGCTGCTTCTCACTCCTTATTCTCCCAGGTGCTGTGGTGCAGCAGGATTATTTTTTTTTTTTCCTTTCTTGAAACTGCTCTCACAGAGGCACAAACAACATTGCTTATTGGCTCAGCTCTGGCCAGCAGCAGCTCCCTTTGAAACCGGCTGAAACTGGCCGTTATCTAACACAGGTCAGCTTGTGGATTCTTCCTATGGGGGCCACATCCCTGCAACCTCCTTCTACCAAAACTTTGCAATGTAAATCCAACACACAATCTCTAAGCAATAAGTAGAGAACCTAGAGAAATTATATTCTAACTCTGTCTTACAAGAAAGATACAAGGAAATTAAAATGTCACACACAAAAAAAAATCAAAAATCAAAGAAGCAGTGGAAAGTAGTTGAAGAAAAAAAAATAAGAGAGAAAAGTAAGATAAAAAAAATAAGATAAAAAAATAAATCCTGATAAGATGATTTTGCTCTCACTTGCTACTAGACCTTTCAAACTCAAAAAAATCAATTTTGGCTCCTTCTTAAATATATTATAGCCACAAGATCTTACATCTTAATGTAAAGAAGTTTGCATTAAAGGCTTAACCCAAAAGAAACAAATGTGATTTGAAGAACAATCTGCAGTATATCTAATACGAGAAAGAATTAAAACAGTTATTACACAATTATGATGATACAGGAAGAGAAAAACAGTGTACTCATTTCTGCTTTAAAGAAAGGGCATTATTTATTTAATTATTTTCATGGATACTGTACATATTTTATCATTAATAATCACAATAATCAATAAAAACTAATAATAAACAAAACAAAGTAACATTACCTCTTATCAAGTAGAAGAACATTGCCACTAATCCAAAACAGTTGTTCTAATTCTGTAGATAAATGTTTTTCAGAAACATTAAACATTAAGGCCTAACAGAGAGTGAAATGGTGAAGTATGAATCAACAAAATAAGTTGAAAGAAAAAAAATTAGATAAGGGCTTTGCATTTTTTATTATAATTCTTCAGTGGGTTGAATGAATCTCAGCAGAAATTTCTGTATGAATTCCTGACAAAGAACAAAATTGTGCAGTGTAGGAAAATAGGAAAGACAAACATCTTTAACAATAGTTCTTCAGCTGTCTTCAGATGAGATTTCTTTACCTCAGTATAACTCTTCCCTGTTCTACTAAACCCTAATTCAGATTACTGAGGAAGAAAATCAGTTAGAGACTAGTAAGTGCTGATGCTATATGAAGTGGCATTTGTAACATCATGCAGGCATTGACTAATTACACATGTCAAAGGAACATTACAGCTCATTAAAGAAACCACTGAGCAAACACTATTTGAGGCTTCAATTAGCTAATCCTGTTCCTTGTAGCTAATCCTGCTACACACATTATATTCATAAAAAGACAAACATATTCAAAACCTTGAGGTACAGAAGGAATTGAATAAAATAAATTGGTAGGGCATTATATGTTAAAAATTAAAATAGACATATTTTCCCAACTTTGTCTATATTTTGTTTGAAATTCGTACATTTCAGATATTGGAACTTCTACTATTGATAATGGAAATAATAGCATTATTTTTCACTTCTATGCTGGTTTAAACCTCCTTCTTCAAAAATAGAAAGGAAAAGTAAGCTCTTTTACCCTCTTTTTACTCAAAGTACAGAAGAAACTCGCAGAAAACGTCTGTCCAGGCTGTATCACAAGTGAGTTATAGTAAGGAAGTAAGTTTTACAGTATCTACTAATCAGAAAGTTACTACAGAGACCCTCAAACACTGCAAAACTACAATATGTTAGCATTTACCTTGTTTGTTTGCCCATTGTATTTAACCACAAATAGTTATGTCATACTGAGAAAACTACTTCTCTCAGAACAAACTAAGGGTTTGATTCTTGATAGAAGAAAAGGTTGACACATACATTACTAGATGATTTAAGATTATTTGAAGGATATGACATGTTCAATATAATGCTTATTCAACTTTTACTGTAGTACAAAGTAGTTTATCAGAGTTGACAAAATGTGCATAAGGATCATGTGGTAAAGACCTCATCACAGAAGAAAGTTTCACCCACACAGAGAAAGGAAATAATTTCAGAACCAAAACCTTTCTTGAATGCCTGTGTAATATTGTCTAGTGTTACTTTATATACACTTAGGTAGTAGATTTTAAGTCCCAGATCAATTTGAGAAGGTAGATAGTTAATTTAGCACTCCTAGATCTACAGTTCTGACATTATCACTAACACATAAAGCATTAGCATATTGCAGTGGGAAATCACAACTCCCCTAGCCAAAGATTAAAATACTGCAGACACAAATAAATAAGACAAGGCAAATTACAAATAACTGTGACCAGTGTAAACTACTGTAGAGCCAGGTTTATTTTATATATCTGATCATGTGCAATGCTCCCACCCTACTTCACAATTGAACAATATTTAGTTGGCACTCTTGCATGGATTTAGCATGCATAATAAAAATATGTAGTATATTCAATATACAATTATGCTGAGCTGTGCTTTTTTAATATGTACAATACACAAGTTGTACTAAAAATTACACCCAATCAAACCATAAACTCCATTACTTCTTTCAAATTGCCTCAGTAACTCAGAATCCTAGACTATTGCAATGATTTTTCAGATGACCAAGTTGATAAATATTATACTGTGTCTCTCACCACTTTTCCATTGCTTCAAAAGTTAAAGTGATTAAATTATCTATGTTGAGTGAAAGTGGGATGTTTCTTTAGAAAATCATCCATTTAAAACTCATCAGTTGCAAAATGATAGCAATCATAATCACACAAATTTCAAACTGTAAGAATTTATAAATTCAATAACATCTTGGTTTTCCAAACTGTTAAATACAAAGAAACTGTTATTTCAAAGCAAAATAGGTGGCCTACATTATGGCACTAGTAACAGTATGTTAATAGAGAGTAGTACCTGTTTTTTGACTTCACTTGTATAAAAATATATGTTCCTAAAAACTGATATAAACATTTTAATTTTTTTTTTAAATTTTAGAGAGCAGTGATTATGCTGAGCCAAAGATGATCCTTGGACTCAATGATCCTTGTGGGTCCCTTCCAACTCATATATTCTATGATTCTATGATTCTAAGAGTGGCTGGAAAGCTGCCCAGCAGAAAGGGACATGGGGCTATTAGTCAATAGCTTGCTGAATATGAGTTAATAGTGTGCTCAAGTGGCCAAGAAGGCCAACAGCACCCTGGCTTGTATCAGAAAGTGTGGCCAGCACAGCTAGGGAAGTAGCAGACCCTCTGTACTCAGCCCTGTTGAGGCCACATCTTGAATACTGTGTTAAGTTTTGGGCCCCTCATTACAAGAAAGACACCGAGGTGCTGAAGTATGTCCAAAGAAGGGCAATTAAGCTGGTGAAGGGTCTAGAGAATAAGTCTTATGAAGTGTAGCTGAGGAAACTGGGGTTGGGGGAACTGGGAACCTGGTGAAAAGAAGGTTCAGGGGAGACCATATCACTCTGTATAATTACTTCTAAGGAGGTTGTAGTGAGGTGGGGGTAAGTCTCTTCTCCCAAGCAACAAGAAATAGGACAAGAGAAAATGGCCTCAGGTTGTGCCAGGGGAGGTTAAGGTCAGACTATTAGAAAAAATTTCTTCATTTAAAGGCCTGTGAAGTATTGGAACAGGCTACCCAGGGAAGAAGTTAAGTCACCATCCCTGAAGGTATTCAAAAGACAGGTAGATAATGGTGCTTAAGTATACGGTTTAATGGTGGACTTGGCAGTGTTAGCTTAACAGCTGGACTTGAATTTAGTGTTTTTTTCAACCTAAATGATTCTATAATACTGACATTCAAATGCCAGGCATAATACATGGATTTAACCATTGATTAAATAGCTGATTGATTACTTAACATATATTGATATATTATTAACTATAGTGATTACTCCTAATGTGCACTATTTAAAACAAGACTTACATTATAATTTTATGTGATACACAATATGCAGTGAGAATATTGTAGTCTAAAAGTCTGTTGATTCACAGCTGTTTTTCTAACTAAAGAAATAACCATTTGTTGAAGATTGATATCCCCTTTTCTGTTATGATTGTTTGGGAGAGAATGGCAGTTTAGAAGCATACAGAGGATCTTTTGTAATTTGAATCATTATGTGTATTTTTCTGTAATAGATGATATTTAAGATGACATATGTTCCTTGAATGTTAATATTTCACTTTCTGCAGGTACAAAATATTGAAATTGAAAATAGAAGCAAGAAGATTGATAATTTTTAATTGGAAATCACAGTTATCAATAAAGTGTTGTATTGCAGTCATCTTTGTTGTCCATGTATTAATGTAAAATATAAACATCAAAATAATAGACTTCTCTTATTTATTTTTACTCTCTGTTAATTTCACTGTATTGTAATATTTTCCTAATTCTTTCTTTACATATAATTATCAGTAATACTTTTATCAAGAAGATAACTTAATTGATTCATCTGTCACGTTAATGACAGATCACGTTTCTTGCATACAGACCTATGTCAGCTACTGATTTGGAAGGTTTACAGTAGAAAGCTCACAAACTTTATTTTATTTTATTTTATTTAGCTTTTTTCTGTGACACCTTTAATGTGATCTCCAAAAACTTAGTCTCTAAAAGAGCTAGAACAATGCAAAAGTAAGTTCTTTATAAATTAGGATCAACACCCTGAATATATACTAGTTTTGGAAGAAAAAACAATGAATTTATATAGAATGAAGTAGAGTATTTAAGTCAAACTTTGCTGTTGGAGAGCTAAACTTTTATACTGTGCACTATATGTCTTTTTTATGAGGCCACTTTCTTCCTTGAATTATTCGTCTAGTGATAACATTGTTCACAGCTGTAGCTAGTTTTGGTAAGTGCTTCACACAGCAAATCAGAAATACATTAATTCCTGTGAATGCTTTCCACAGCTTGACTGAGATACATGCCTATGAGAGAAGATATATAGACACACAACTGCTGCAGGCCCCAGAGCTGAATGCAGTGTTCACAGTGCGGTCTCATGAGAGCGGAGTGGAGGGGGAGAGTCGCCTTCTTTGACCTGCTGGTCATGTTTCTTTTTATGCAGCCCAGGATTATCTAATAATTTTTTGTCTTTGTTGTTTTCTAGGCTAGTAAAAGGAAAGGGTGAATTTGACAAGTGTTGATGAACACATCAGTGTAAACCTAAAAAAGATGGAAAAATATTTAAATTTAAGGCCAATGACTTCATTTATAAAACAAGAATTATATCTGTGTGAAAATGACCTTAATTGGTAAAGATATCTAGTTCTAGGATGGATTTCTATTCAGTGTAATATTGATCAGAAAATTGGTTTTAACATGGATCTTAAAAGATGGTAAGTTTATGAAAAGGATTGTCTTATCAGAGATCTGTGATAGCACAGGATTGGGTCAATGTCTGTTCTATTTCTACAGCCATCTTGTGTAGGTGAAATTCTGTCCCTTTACTGTTTTGTATCAAGAAGCGAGTTCCATTTGGTTGATACTCAATAACAATGTTAAGCATGAATAAATAATGGACTTCTGTTGACGTCCACAGAAAATACCTGCTGCTCAGCCAGGATGAATTAACTTTTGATACTTGCTTCCATGGTGTTCAGCCTTTTGTATTATTAAGCCAAAACACACAAAACAAAAACAAAAACAAACAAACAAAACCTTTCACCCTCAGGTCAGGTTGACCAAATACAATTGTGAATTAAAAACACAGGACCTGATCTGGCCCTGGGGCATTACCATTTACAGGAATGTAAAAATTAAGATGTAGAAGATTATTTTCTTTGTGTGTGTGGTTTTTGTTTGTTTGTTTGTTTGTTTGTTTGTTTGTTTTGGTGGGGGGGGAGGGGGGAAGGGGGACAGGGCAATAAGGAGGGTTGGGAGGGCAGGCTGTCAAAGAAAGATTGTCAAGTATCACCTTATATTTGCAGAAAATGCAGTAGCCTATCCCCGTGCTGGTGAATAACTAATGCTTGAATCTTATAGGTTCTGATCAGGCAAAATCCTTCAGCATAAATTGTCATAATGATACTGAAAGCATATTTACATACTTATTTAAAATATATCCATACTGGGTCTAGCTGGGATGGAATTAATTTTCTTCATTAACAGCTCTTATGGTGTTGTGTTTTAGATTTGTAACCAAAACAATGCTGACAGTACAACAATGTTTCAGTACTGGCTGAGCAGTGTTCGCATGGCACCAAGCAACTTTGTTGCTCACATTGCCCTGCCATCGAATAGATTCAAGAGTGTATAAGAGGCTGGGAAGGAACACAACGAAGCAGATGACCTGAACTCACTGGAGATAATCCATGCTAAAGAACATCATTCTCAACAGTAAAATGAAGTGGAGCAGGGGCTGGATATGTTAAGGAGCTTGTTGGACACTGGTCTACACTTGGAAGGTGGTGTTTGATTGCCTTTGCATTGCTTATTTTTTTGTTTGTTTTGTTTTCTCTCTTCTTCCACTTCTTCACTTATTAAAAGATTTTTATCTTGACTTTAGCTTTCTTGGTTTTATTCTTCCCCCATCCCACATAAAGTAGAAGGAAAAGTGAGTGAGCAGCTTTGTGGTGCTTAGCTGCCTACTAGGGTTAACCCACAACAGTGTGAAACAGAGTAGATTCAGTAAAGCATCAAAAGGTGCCACAGGATCTTCAACAATGATGAACCCTCAGGATCTTTATTATTATTATTATTATTATTATTATTATTATTATTATTATTATCCTTTAAATTATAGCTTATCTAATAGAAAAGCATTTTTTTAATTTAAAAACATTGAGATAAGACTTAGGACATAAGTAATCATAAGTAGAAGAGCAGGCCACATGACAGCATTAACAGTTTTGCATTGCAGATGCATAACATTAGTCTTAACTTATGCACTGAATAAACTCCAGCACTTCAAGGAAGGCAAAAGTGCCTATAGTTAGAAGAAATGATATATATTATTTGCATTTTTTCACCTGAAAATAAAATACTTTTAAAAAATATCTAGATGCAAGTGTTCAGCTAAGATTTTTTTTTCTATTCAAAAGGAGAATTAATATGTACATTAATTTAGATTAAAGTAATTAAACTGATTGATTATTCTTTTCAGCAATTATGAATACTTCATGTAGTGAGACCTACTTTTCACGAACAAAAAGAGAAAGAAAAAAAAATAAAAGGTAATGTTCTATAAATCCTTGAAAACTTTTCTGCTGCCTTTTTTTGCTAAATGTTGTTGATTAATATCCCAGCAATATCATCTAAAATATCCTAACTATAGTACTGTTGTGCATGACAAAGATTTTAACAGGTACTTAATAACAGAAAATCAATGAAAATGAAGTTTTGATAAAATTAGGAAAGCCTTATTTAATGCTTAAATAACTGACAACAAATTAATTATGATACTTCTCATAAAAGCAACAGTTTACTTGATAATTGTCACCACACGCTATTTAATGCAATGGTCATCTTTGTCATTTAACTTTTTATAATGAACAATGGGCAAAACACTTATGTTTCACTGTGCATATATTAAGATTTGAAGATGTGCTCGCTTCGGCAGCACATATACTAAAATTGGAATGATACAGAGAAGATTAGCATGGCCCCTGCGCAAGGATGACACGCAAATTCGTGAAGCGTTCCATATTTTTTCCGCATGGTGGCGGAGCTCAAGGAGGAGGTAGAGAGGTTGAGGGCCATCAGGGAGTGTGAGTGGGAGATAGACTGGTGGAGTAACTCCCTGCATGGCATCAAGGAGAGGTACCGGGGTGAGACACCCCAAATGGGGGTGGACCCCCTGCCCTGTCGCCGTCGGGCAGAGGGAGGGGATCTGGGAGTTGAGGAGGAATGGAGACAGGTCCCTGCTCGACATGGCAGGCAATGCCCTCCCCTTCCGGCCCCACCTTCCCAGGTGCCCTTACAAAACAGGTTTGAGGCCCTGGAGAATGAGAGATCAACAGCAACTGAGGAAGAGGTAGAAAGTGTTCCCAGGAGGATTCCTAGGGCAAGGAGGTCGACTCCACGCATCAGGACTGCCTCCACCAAGAAAGACAGGAGGGTGATTGTTGTGGGAGACTCTGTCCTTAGGGGAACAGAGGGCCCTATTTGTCGGCCTGACCCTACCCGTAGGGAAGTCTGCTGCCTCCCTGGGGCTCGGGTGAGAGACTTTGCCAAGAAAGTCAAGCGCCTGGTACGGCCCACTGACTACTACCCGCTACTGGTCTTTCAGGCTGGTAGCGATGAAGTAGCAAAGAGAAGTCCGAAGGCGATCAAAAGAGACTTTAGGGATTTGGGGCGACAACTTAGAGGTTCAGGCGCGCAGGTTGTGTTTGCCTCTGTCCTTCCGATAGGGGGGATCGAAGCTGAAAGGTGTGCTGTTCACATAAACTCGTGGCTTCGAGACTGGTGTGACCGGCAGAACTTTGGGTTCTTTGATCACAGGAAGGTCTATGCTACACTGGGCCTGATGGCACCGGATGGGATGGGCCTCTCTCGGAGAGGGGTAAGGATCTTTGGTCAGGAGTTGGCAGGGCTGATAGATAGGGCTTTAAACTAGAGTCGAAGGGGGAAGGGGCTAAAACCAGGCACGCCGGTGAAGACCTAAGGGATGGTACGCTAGAATCAGAGGGGCTGTGTGCCAGTGAGGTCCTTCGGTTAGATCCACAAGGTGCTGAGTGTAAGGAGACGCACCTGAAATGCTTCTACACGAACACACGCAGTATGAGGAATAAAATGGATGAGCTAGAAGTACTGGCCCAGTCCCGCAACTACGACATCATCGGCATAAGCGAAACCTGGTGGGATGAGTCCTGTGACTGGGGTGTTGCGATAGATGGTTACAGGCTCTTCAGGAGGGACAGGCAGGGTAGGCGAGGTGGTGGGGTGGCGATGTATGTGAAGCAGGGGCTGGACTGTGTGGAACTCCAGGTCGGCGATGGCAAAGTTGAGAGCCTCTGGGTAAGGATCAAGGGACGAACGAATAAAGGGGATGTCATTGTGGGAGTCTATTACAGACCGCCTGGCCAGGACGATAGCGCCGATAAATTATTCTTTACGGAACTAAGAGAGGCCTCGAGATTAACTCCCCTTGTCCTTATGGGGGACTTCAACTTGCCAGACGTTAACTGAGAGTGCCACACGGCTGACACGAGCAAGTCCAGGAGGTTCATGAAGCACCTAGATGATAATTTCTTGGTGCAGGTGCTAACGGAGCCAACTAGGAAAGGCGCCCTCCTAGACCTGTTGCTAGAAAACAGAGAGGGTCTGGTGGGAGATGTGGTGATTGGTGGCCGCCTCGGTCATAGTGACCATGAAGTGGTTGAGTTCAAAATTTACGGTGACAGAAGGAAAAGTGCCACCAAAACCTCATCCCTAGATATGGGGAAGGCGGACTTCAGGCTGCTCGGGGAACTAGTCAGCAAGGTCCCCTGGAAAGCTGCTCTCGAAGGCCTTGATGTCCACCAGTGCTGGTCATTCTTTAAGCGATGACTCCTAGAAGCACAAGAACAGGCAATTCCTAAATATCGCAAGTCAGGCAGGCGCGGCAGGAGGCCGGCGTGGCTGACCAGGAACATTCTTAGGGAGATTAGGCGGAAACAGAGAGTGTTTCGCTACTGGAAGGAGGGCCAGGTGACATGGAAAGAATACAGGGATGCTGTTTGTGTTTGTAGGAAGAAAATTCATGTGGCTAAAGCACACCTAGAGTTGAAGCTAGCTGTGTCTGTGAGAGAAAATAAAAAGGGTTTTTTTAGATATGTGAATGGAAAAGGAGAACTAAAGAATACATAGGGCCGCTCCTTGATAGGGAGGGTCTCCTCACAGACAATGACATAGGCAAAGCAGAGACGCTTAACGCCTTCTTTGCCTCTGTCTTCAATGCCAATGATGGGCTTCGGGACCCAGGGTGCCCTGAGCTGGAGGACCAGGACGGTGGGGATGACAAACTCCCAACCGACCCTGAACGTGTGCGGGATTTGCTACTCCACCTGGATCCCTACAAGTCCATGGGTCCGGATGGGATTCATCCCCGGGTGCTGAAGGAGCTGGCGGACGTCATCGCGGAACCTCTCTCAATTATTTTTCAACGATCCTGGGAGTCTGGAGAGGTCCCGGTAGACTGGAAGCTGGCAAATGTTGTGCCAATTTTCAAGAAGGGTCAGAAAGAAGACCCTAGCAATTACAGGCCTGTCAGTCTCACGTCAGTGCCTGGTAAAATCATGGAGAAGATGGTTCTCGAACGTATTGAGGCGCACCTG
Source organism: Anas platyrhynchos (assembly GCF_047663525.1). Lineage (NCBI taxonomy): Eukaryota > Metazoa > Chordata > Aves > Anseriformes > Anatidae > Anas > Anas platyrhynchos. The sequence goes on from NC_092589.1 coordinate 98,447,760, forward strand.
GGGGACAAAGCAGTCATTCGTCCCAGCCAGCATGGGTTTGTGAAGGGTAGGTCCTGCCTAACTAACCTGATTTCCTTTTATGATAAGATCACTTGTATGGTGGACCAAGGGAAACCAGCTGATGTGATTTTTTTGGACTTCAGCAAGGCTTTTGACACGGTTTCCCATAGGATCCTACTGGACAAAATGTCCACCATACAGCTAAATAAAAACATCATACGATGGGTGAGCAATTGGCTAACGGGCAGGGCCCAAAGGGTTATGGTAAATGGGGCTGCGTCAGGCTGGTGGGCGGTCACCAGTGGGGTCCCTCAAGGCTCCATTTTAGGGCCGGTACTTTTCAATATTTTTATAAATGATCTGGATGTAGGAATAGAAGGTATTTTGAGCAAGTTTGCTGATGACACCAAACTTGGAGGAGTTGTGGACTCGAATGAGGGTGGAAAGGCCTTGCAGAGGGATCTGGATAGTTGGAGAGCTGGGCGATCACCAACCGCATGAAGTTCAATAAGAGCAAGTGCCGGGTCCTGCACTTGGGACGGGGAAACCCTGGCTGCACGTACAGACTGGGCGATGAGACGCTGGAGAGCAGCCTAGAAGAGAGGGATCTGGGGGTCGTGGTAGACAGCAAGTTGAATATGAGCCAGCAGTGTGCCCTGGCAGCCAGGAGGGCCAACCGTGTCCTGGGGTGCATCAAGCACGGCATCGCTAGTAGATCGAGGGAGGTGATTGTCCCGCTCTACTCTGTGCTGGTGCGGCCTCACCTCGAGTACTGTGTGCAGTTCTGGGCACCACAGTATAAAAAGGACATGAAACTGTTGGAGAGTGTCCAGAGGAGGGCTACGAAGATGGTGAAAGGCCTGGAGGGGAAGACGTACGAGGAACGGCTGAGGGCACTGGGCCTGTTCAGCCTGGAGAAGAGGAGGCTGAGGGGAGACCTCATCGCAGTCTACAACTTCCTCGTAAGGGGGTGTCGAGAGGCAGGAGACCTTTTCTCCATTAACACCAGCGACAGGACCCGCGGGAACGGGGTTAAGCTGAGGCAGGGGAAGTTTAGGCTTGACATCAGGAGGGGGTTCTTCACAGAGAGAGTGGTTGCACACTGGAACAGGCTCCCCAGGGAAGTGGTCACTGCACCGAGCCTGACTGAATTTAAGAAGAGATTGGACTGTGCACTTAGTCACATGGTCTGAACTTTTGGGTAGACCTGTGCAGTGTCAAGAGTTGGACTTGATGATCCTTAAGGGTCCCTTCCAACTCAGGATATTCTATGATTCTATGATTCTATGATAGTCTCATAATGCAGAAAGTGTACATAGGAACATGAAGCCATGCACACATTTGCTCTCCAATTGCATATACATGGCCTTGTGCCATGCATATGTTTGGGATAGATTTAATTTTCTTTGTTGAGGCTCACATAATTTTGTGTCTTGGATTTTTCATGAAAATACCGGTGATACACTAATGTTTTTACTTTTTGAAGAGCAGTGCTTCCAAAGAGCCAAGGACTTTTCTACATCTCTCTACTCCTATCACTCTACAAAAGTAAAGTGATAAAGTGTCCATATACACTGTGGTTGGTCTTGCCTGTATTACCCTCCTTATCCATGGACATATGGGATTCCTGGACTTTCATCCTTTTTTTTGTTTTCCTGCCATGACACAGTCAAATATTCTTCTTTTCTCATTGCAAAATAGAATGTGTCTTGGATCTGATTCAGGATTAGTGTCCCATAAGCTGGAGGGATACCTGGTAAGAGGTTTTCCACATGTGATGGCTGTCTATAGATGTGGGTGGCCCTTTCTGCAGCTTCAGGTGGTGTCCCTGGTTCACAGGATGCTCACACAACCAGAACTTCTTCATTCACCAGTGAACATAACTACATGTATTTTCCATTCCCTTACTTTTTCCCCTTTCCACAATTCTGCTCCTATGAGGCAGATTCCATCAAGGAAGTAGTATGCTCTAGGCACTGGAGTCAGACATGCTTAGAAAGACCTCTCATAAACCTACCCTTTCAAGAAAACAATTCTAATTTGCAGATCTCTCCCGTGACCTTTTATTTCATGAGGTCATAGAATCAGAGAATACTCTGAGTTGGAAGGGACCTACAAGGATCATCAAATCCAACTCCTTCTCTCTTGATCCTATCTACATTATCTGTAAACTGTCCTTCCTGGATCTGGATAAGCTCCTACAGAAAAGAAATGCCAGCGGCTCCAGGAATCTACAGAATAAGAGCATATCACCTTAAGCATAATATATGTGTCTTGCATTTGTTAAACAAAGCTCTCAAAGTTACGTTTCTTACAAAAATCTAGAAAAGACACTTATCTCACAAGCAGACCTTGACACACAATGTCCTTCTTGCCTTTCACCGCAACATGCAATAACAATTTAGTGGGATTCCAGTGAGGATAGTTTCCACAATGTCTCAGACTGGGAACTGAGGAGAGGAGTGCCTTCAAGAGAGAGACTCTCTAGAGAGACTGCAGGAACAAATTTTGGAGCATTAGGGGCTTTGTTTATAGAAGTCCCTTTATCTTAACCAGAAAATACTATTCTTCTGTTATGTATTTTCAGTCAGGCTGAATGAATCTTAATCAGAAAATCTTCCCAGGTGTCTCTCAGACAGTTTATATCACCACTGATTCTCCTTCTGGAGTTTGCATTGTTCTGGGTCTTAGTCTGGAACAGCTTACCATGGTTTTGGCTGGGGTAGAGTTAATTGTAGAGGTTCATATGATTCCACATTTTGGATTTTTTGATGAAAATGGTGTTGATAAGATACTGATGTTTTAGTTGTTGCAGAGAAGTGCTCACACGGAGCCAAGGACTGTTCTGCTCCTCATGCTGCTCTGCCTGCAAGGAGGCTGGGGGTGCACCAGGAGATGGGAGGGGGCACAGCCAGGACAGCTGGCCTAGGCTGGCCGAAGGGGTGTTCCATACCCTGTGACATCATGCTGAAAAATAAAAGCTGGGGTACAGAAGGAGGAAGGAAGGGACATTTGTGACAGCATTTGTCTTCCCTAGAAAGCATTACACATATTGAGCCCTGCTTTCCTGGAAGTGGCTGAACACCTGTCTGCCAATGGGAAGTAGTGAATGAAATCCTTGTTTTGCTTTGCTTGCACATGTGCAGCTTTTGCTTTACCTAGTAAACTATCTTTTTCTCAGTGAATGATTTGATGTACTGTTATCTTTCTGATTCTCTCCCCCATCCCATCTGGGGAGAGCCAGTGAGCAGCTGTGTGGTACTTGGCTGCCTGCTGGGCTTAAACCACACCTTCTGCTGCTTGATAGCAGTATGTTGATATACAGTAAAATGCTACGTTGAACTTGTAAAGTAAATAAATCAAATTAATCATAATTATTTCATACATATCTTTTATTCATAATAATCAAAATAACTGTAAGCTGTACTGGGGTCTGTTCAAACCTGTAGATTTCAATACATATTCAAGTTTTACAAATTCAACATAAATGTGCATCTTTCCTCTATTGTTCAAGATGGAAAACCAAACTAAACCATAACAACAACAACAACACAGATGCAGCTATTAGAGTTTAAAACTACTCAGGAAAACTTTTCCAGATAAAGGAGTCCATGTCTTTCATAGATGGATGCAACTGGCCATCTGGTAAACAGAATAAATGTTCTGTGAAGTTCATTTTTGATCAGTGTGTAGGGAAAATGTATATAGAACTGTTTAACATTCTGCAATAAAGAGAAATTAAGGATATAGTGATTTACTGCACTGTACTTCAAAAAAGTAGGAAGCACTAATGTACTTTTGAGGGTATAACATGCATAATTGCTTTCAGTATAGAAAAACAGAATAGGGATGTTAACAATGAAAATGGCTCTACGTGCACAGATGTCAGTGAGGTCTACAATTGTTATTATAGCTTAAAAAGCTAGAAAATAACACTTATTTCCAGTTTAATTATTTTAAACAGTTATATTCTTTGCTTGTGGTTATTTTCATACTAATACTTTCACATTACTTTTAAGCAACAGGAAAATGTTGTTTGCATGTTTTTGTTTAGAGTACTAAAAGACAAATAGCAAGTTGTAACTTACCTAAATAACCTTTTTATGTTTCCTTTTTCACATGGTCCAAATTTCATAACAATTGCCAAAGTAGTTGTTTGGCAAACAGAACCTTTCAAAAATAAATTGTGTAACTGTTTTGTTTTTTTTTTTTTTTAACTGCCACTTAAAAATTTATCTACAGGATTTCAAGATAAACAGTGTATTTCAAATCATTTATACTTTTATAATTACCTCTAGTGGATAGAAAGCATAATCAATACTTAGGTAAAAAATAACAATATATATTTTCTTTCAATACTTGTTGCAGGTTGTGGAAGAGCAACACTGCATTTGGCTTCAGAAGTTGTTGCTGTTAAGTCATTTTTAATGACCACTAGCAACAGTTGTACTACAGTTTTCTTCAGGAAGTTTTACAGAGACACATTAATGTTTCTGTCCCAAAGGATGCAATATCTCAATATTTTTCTTATTTGAAATCATTTCTGTAAATTTTAGCTTCCATTCGCCTCTCTATATACAAAGGTACTCTTGCTCCTTCTCATGATTTAAAGCCAAAAACCAAAACATTTGTTTTCTTTTCCACCAAGCATTTTACATGTAGATTTCTATGCTTGAAATCAGATTCATTAACTGTTGAGTTTTTACCTTTACTTCAGCTGAGAACAGTATCTGACTTTACATTGTCTCATACCAAATTATCATATAGATGTTGGAGAATAAATTTGTGATTTCATCAAGATTTAATTTAAAATATATTTTGACTTCCTTTTGCATACAAAACATCAAAATGATCTGCTACAAAGAGGTCATGCTTATTCTGTCTCATTTGTCTGTGACTTCAGAAGCTAGGTCATTTTTGTACTATGCCTGTATAAGAATACTTAGCAGTGTCATTAAAAGTAGCATATATTCATTTTGTGACTTCCTAAATTACATATGGAAAAGAGTAATCACAATAGCACACCTGAATGCAATTACTGTATGCCCTGATCATGCCTAGTTATGTATAAATGATGAGATAGATATGTGGATAATTGCCTATTGAAAATATTAGTAAGGAAAAAGAAGCAAGTTTTTGTATGCAAGGAGACTATCTGGGTTTTGTCAAATTACCTAGAGGTAAAATTAATTAAATAAATAAAATAGTAGTTATAATAACAACAACCAGAATTGCTAAGAATATCAATAAATTACTGTGCTGTAAAGGTACGTAATAGACTAATGACAAATGTATGTAATATATTTCTCAAATATTTTCTGTATGAAAAAGAGACTGCAGAGTCAAACTCAAAACTTAGTTATTTCAGCTGAAATTAATGTGGTGGTTATAATGGGTGGTTATATAATGACTATTTGCAGTCTTTAGGCAACAACTATATTAGTAGATGTAGATCATATAGAGCTATGATTAGGCAAACCCTAGATAAATACTTTTCTTTTTTTTTTTCCACTTAATTATTCAAACAGATACCGTACTACTCTACTGGCAAGTTATAAAAATCTAGAAAGAATAACAACTGTTTAAAGAAAAAAATACAGGTATAATATAATACAGGCTTAAATTTTTAATGCTACAATTCTTAAACTCAACTCTTGCTACCTGTCTCATGCATTGTCATTCTTCACAATATATTTTATAGTAAGTATTAGAAAATATAAGTAATGATGCAAATATTGAAGTGATAATCTCAGATTTTAGTGAAATAACACTTTGTACTTTTTCCATCCCAGTCACGTTCTGTACAGGAGATGTACAGTCACACATTGTGATTTACAAGAAAAAATACTAGACAAACCCATTTCTTGCCCCAAAGAGGCAGCAATATCTGGCTGTGAGTAGGTCCATTATACTGAACTAGTATTCTGTGGCTGTCCTATTATTGCTTTTGAGATATGCAGAACAATCATTGTAGAAAGAAGAAAAGGTAGCCCCTACAGATTATTCAGTTTTATGTCAGAGGAATTAAAAGAAGCACAAGTGAAGAGCTGAAAAATACTAACTGAAGGACGTTTTCAAGTGCAGAAATCAGCATGAAAGAAGGCTAGAAGCTGAGGATGTGACAACAAAATACAAGCTTTACTAAAATGAAATTAAGGATTGAAGAAAGTTGGCCATAAACAGAAGGTGAAAGAAAAGATTCAAGAAGAGCACAAAATAATGGGGGGTGAACTTGAGCAATACCAAGTTTCTGAAGCTGATTTTCCAAATGACGTCATTAGATGTTTTATTACAAAGCCTGACAAGAGAACGATAGAGCTTTAGTTGTACTGACTGCAACCTTGACAATTTTATGCATGGTTCATAACATCTGCTTCAATAAAGAGCAGCTGGCTAATAACTAGCCAAAATATCAGCTGAATTAGAAAGCTGTGAATCACTGAACTCTACCAATTACATGCTCAAAAGATTCCATGAAAATCAAAGCTCCATGTACACAAGTAAAGAGTAGTAAGCTTTTGTAGTGTGTCTTACAGAAATTAAATATTACTAATACATTCTGCAATGTATGACATTTTTGTCTTTTAGAAAAAGCTTGCAATGGTGGGCAATGTATATGATTACTTCTTCAGGAAACTCTTGGAATATATTTATTGCCTCTGTTTGTTAGACTGGTAATACAATTTGTAATTTGTTGTAAAGGTGCCCAGTGCTTCAGATGGATGTCTATTAGTAATTCATGAAATGAACTAAATTCACACTTAGATGTGATTTTTGTTGCAATCATTTAGGGATTAAGCTTTTGAAGTAGGTTTTAGAAACCACTTTTGAAATATTAAGCAACAACATTTCCAATTGATTTTGTTTCCAGTATACAGATCCCCAAAAGATCTAACAAGAGATTTCTGAACTTGCATAATCCGATCACTGCTAAACATCGTAGTTCATAGGACCTTTTGGATTTCAGCAGAGACGGAGTTGGATTTTTACAGCTTTAATTGGTGACTAAATGTTTGACATAAGTATACACATGAGATACAGAAACTCCACTTAGACATTACCAATGAAGACAAGGCAGTGTTTTAAAATATAAATACCTAGCCCCAGGACTGTGGTTCAGAACATACAGTTTAGATACCTAACACTTCTTATATGACATATGGAAAGGATAACTGATGAAGAGTGATTAACGACTATGAAGAGTGACTCAAAAATATTACATACTGAGCACACATCTAAAGTAATCTATCTTCAGAAGGTTTCAATGCTTCCAAGCCACAATAGCTGTAGGAGGAGCTGCTGAAACAACATTTCGCAATTATCCCGAATACTTAACTAGGAAGTTCAACACTGAACTCCAGCTTTAGCCTTAACATGCTTAAGGACACATTCCTTGCTTCTGAGATGAGTGCTCTACTCATTTGACTGCAAATTGTTTGGAGAACATAAAGTTCCGTTAAAGAACATGATTCTTACTGATCCAAATAAAACAAATAGAATGAGTCTGATTTTAGTTAAGCCATTAGAGAACTAAACTCTGGGAAGGGCATACAGAGTTCCACACAAACACTGTATTAGAAATGAAGCACCTTGATCTAAGGAGGGAACTATAAGAGGGAAATAAACTCAAATTATATTTGAGCCAAGAGGCTCTTAAGCAACAGATGGGTACTGGCACCTCAATTTATCTATTTATGTTTTGAGCTAAACAGAATAAATCGGTGATAATCTGTTTTTAAAATGCTCAGAGCCTAAATCAACTAGGCCTCTTCAAGGACTTATAAAAATGTTAATTTCTCTCTGAATTTCTCTCTGAGTCATGATCATGCTTATACAGCTACTGATACACAGAGTAAAAAATACAGGAAATTATAATTTCATTTGCAATCACAAGCACACATTATTTTGCAACACCTCATGTGTAAAGACTAAGGTCTTCTCTCTCACCCAGGAATTAGAGTGGAGCTGCCATGAGTAGCCAACATGGGAACTTCTAATATACAGAGCAAAGCCTACCCAAAAGCACCATTCAGAATAAATGAGACCTGGATCCAGTCTGTCCAGCCGTACTCAATCCTGGAAGAACAAAGCAGCACAAGTAATTGTTATTGTGCAGATATGTCCAAAAGATCTGGACTACCTCTGCTCCACAATTATTATTTGCACTCAGGAAGGAAACTGTGAAGCCCAGAAGAACTCTTAAAAATTTTACTTCTTTGTAACATGTTTGGAACAGGAGGCAACAAGGGCAGAGAAACCTAGGTAACAACTGCTAAGTGGTTTTAAATATGGAAAAGGTCAATGAGATTGGCCTAGGGTTGCTTTGGATTATTAAGGCAAATTAAGTTTTATAATGACAATGTAAGTTTAAAAACAATAAAACAGTATTCTCAGTAGGTACACATCCACAAACATCCAACAGCTTTCAGAAATGTACTTGTATTTTAGAAGATCTTCGACTAGAAATCACTATCTTCCCACTATACCCATAAATGTTAGATTTTATGTCACTGAGTGGTATGGTTTGTTCTCTCAGCTATTCCACAGTAAATATAACATAACAATCAGGCCATACTTGCATGGCTTCTCTCATAACATTCTGAGAGATACTACTACTAAAATGTGATTTGTTTCTGGCAAAATGAAAATTTATTTTACACAGTACCTCTTAAGAATGAGAATAAACACATTAACATTAGCATGACAGGTAAGGATGGGTAATACTCTGTGAATACAGAATAATCTGTATATAGCATTTGTACATATACATGTAGAACAGTGTTGTGTTTTTTTTTTTTTTTTCTTAATAATTTTATGCATGAATTTTTTGTCTAGCAAATTTAATTCTCTCTCTCCTCTCCCCTCCTTCCCCATCTTCCCCACCCTCTCTTCCATTCTCCCCTCCCTCCCCCACCTCCCCACCTCAGAATAGCATTGCACTGTTACTGAGAGTATTTCAGATTTTATTAAAATTAAAATCCAACCATTTGAAAAATATAATATTTAACAGATTAAAAAATATCTTAAGGTGGATAGAGAAGTTTCATTTAGGGCCACTTACTACCACTAGCAATTTAACAGAACTAATTCCTGAAAGGTGAGAATGACCTTTCTTGATTGAACAACATCCCACGGTTATTCTTCTGCAACTAGGATGAAGAATGTTTTATGTGAGACAGCTGTTGAACATCATAGAATAGTAAATTACTTTAACAAATCCATTTGCCAGAGAGTTTTTTTAGTATATTTTTTATTTTTCACAATAATAATAATAATAATAATAATAATAATAATAATAATAAATTATATAAATTGTCTGTATGTGGAAATTCTCCTTCTAACAACCTTTGAAAATGAAGTTTCTGCCACAGACTATCTGTTAGTAATACGAACACCCCATGTCACTAAAACTTCATGCCTAAACAGTTCAAGGAAGGATAAGGGTTGTTTAAATTCTGTCCATGTTCACTTCTTGGCTGTTTTGTTAATGAAGTTAACAATTTGTGAACTGTGGTAAATCTGGATGGAAAGTACATTAGTACTGAAAGACAATTTTGCAAATCTAAGGAGTGGGTTTTTAACTGCTGTTGGTGGGCCAAACTGCAATGCTACTGCTGAGACAAAACATCCTTTAAAAATTAACATACTTTTGAATAATTTGTTCTCTGTGATAAAGACCACCAAATCCATCCTTAAAGAAACGACTGGAAGTGGTATAAGTTGTAAACATATAAAGAAGAAAAAAGGATTTGAGCACAACCAGCGTGCCCAATAACATGCTTAAAATTCCGTCCTTTCTTTTTACATCTGCATCTAGTTTTATCTGCATCTCTACTATTCACCTGTTTCAAACTTGAGTCCTACTGCTAATGAACCTTGTAAAAACTCTCTAATATATTATCTAACTTTTCTGCACAAGCCCAGAACCGTTGTATTTAAACAGTGCTGCCTAAACAAGGCACAGGAAGTAGGAACAATAACCTCTACAAACTCTGGGACCCTTCAGAAAGCATTCCCAGATTGGCTCTGATTTACTTCAATAGGATCAAGGTATCTTCTATAATAAAGCTTTCACCATATTTTAAAATTTCTTTATTAATTTTAATAAAATAAAATAAATTAAATTTTTAGTGGTTAGTGGTCATTTGTAGTTACGTGGTTATAATTAGTGGTTACACCACTAATCCCAAATACAGCAGCTGAGAAGTTACAGAATCCTCTCAGAAATGTGTAGATGAGGACAAAATTTGGAAGATTTAAAATCTATTTCGGATAGTAAAATTCCATATGGAATTTATTTAAATAGAGTCCTTTTTTTTTTTTTTTTTTTTTTTTATTTTTGTTGAGACCTACAAAATAAGTAATTTTTCTAATAGTTTTCTGTCTAATAATTTGTAAGTTTCCTCAACATTGTATGATCCTAATTCAAACACTTGTATTAAAGTGGTAGGTTTTTTTAGAAGCAGTAGGCAACAAGAGTTTCCACTGACTTCAGTGGCAACTCATGATTTCAGGAAGTAAGATTACTTTTATCACAGTAGTGGAATTTTAGTATTAACAGCTAAAGAGTTTGATTGAAATGTTTAAAGTCAACCTATGAATTCAGGGAAAAAAATCATGGATAAATAAATAAATAAAAAAAAGTAAATCTTGAAAGCTTTCCCAGCGTGGTGTGAAATGTCTTCCTTGTGGAAATGTGAAGTAGCAGACAAGGGATTGGCACATGCCTCTTATGGGGGGAACATGAAAGACAAAATAACTTGAAGCTATTCTGCAAGAGCTGTTTCAGCCATATGCCTAACAGTTGATTCTTTTGGCAAGAAGTGAATAAATGGGATGACATAGAAATGAGAATGTCTCATGAATCCATTTTATCCTGCTTTCCTCAAGAAATTATGTGAACATATTATCTCTGTGTATTTCTGCATATTCAAACAAATTTCAAATCATTAACCAAGTTCAATTGCATATTTAATGGTAAATTATTGTGTTCCTAAGATTCATGACAATATGTAGCCTAACAAAGGACAGTGACCATATCACTATTTCCATTTAGGTAAACTATGCCTCATGTAAGGTAGAGTATAAGTATCCTCTCACTGGAATAATTTAAAACCAAAATCACACCTTTTTACACAAGGCAGAGACAGTTACTAAAAAAAGTGGATTCTTCTACTAATTTCAAATTAAATTACATATTTAATATCTATTATACATATAAATAAATATTTCAGTGAAAAAAAAAAAACCAACAATCAGTTAAATCCATTAGAGAGAAGACTTCAGTTAATAAAGCTCGTATTAGACATCACTCTACCCGACAATTATGCATGAGACTGTTTAGGGAAGAAGACCTTCTTAAAACTAACACATGCAGACACTAATAGCAGCACAGTCGAAACATGCTGATAGTGACTCTCGTACAGAAGGCCCTGTACTGACATGCCAGGATACACAGAAGTTGGAAAGAGCTGCCAAGGATACCAGAGCAGAAATGGTTGCATATACTGCCTGTAAATTAGTAATTATATGACTTAATGATATTAGGATCTCTCTCTATAAAGCTGGTGATAGAGGATTATCTGACCAACTAATATTATCTACCCTTTTTGGTTAGCTGAGTGTCTGTAAGCTCCTAAGGGCCAGCTGAACCATATAAGACCTTATGAAAGTAGCGGGCTTCAGGACCTAGGGAAATTCTCCAGTCCCAGCCCCGTAGAGGTGAGGCTGCCCTAGTGCTATGCCCCCAGTGTGCCCAGAAGCCAGGCATACAGACACACACACGCACTTATACACACACATGCCAACACAGTACTAACGCAGCCAACCATGCAGTTCAAGATGGACAGAATGAAGCGGTGCCTTCACTGACACACACAGAATACAAATTACTCACATAAATATTGAACATCAGAGATGTCCTGATCCTCTTCTTCCCTTGTGGCTGATGAGGACTGACTTCACTACAGTTAAAAAACAGATACATACTAAGGGATGCTTTGTAACAGGTTTCAGACACTTATCTATCCCAATTTCCCAGACCTCCAAGCCCCTTGGTCTCATGGTTTCTCACTCTGGTTGCTGGCACTCAAAACCTCTTACCATACTCTCTTGTTATTCTTGCTTCACTTTTGCCTGTGCTTACACCCAAACTCAGAATAGAAAGTGCACCCACAAAGGAGACACTTACATAAAGGATTGCAGTGTAGGATAGATAGCAGCGGTCAAGTATAAGTCTCACCCACACACAAGCATATTGACAAGTGCTCTGTTTACACACCACCTAGTCTCTTTTACCAGATTCTCCATTTTCCAACATTTGTTCCTAATTCACCCTGATTTCACCTCTTACTACATTTGGTGTTTACCCCTAAATATGTCTTGCACATTCCCACAGTCCTTGGCTTTCTTCCCTGCCAGGTCTGAGTTTAATTTGCTTTACTTGATCTAGTCAGAGCCACCATAGGGATACCTGATATATTCATAGTATCGAGGTCAAAACTGACCTAACAATCTGCTGTGTGTATAACTCATAATCAAGAAAAATAGTACAAAAATTGGATTTCTGTTGTGGATTCTACAACAGCCACAAGTGGATGTCTACAAAAAGCTGAGCAGCTGACATAAGAATGTTATACTTTATTTCCCTTCAGATAACAGCATTAAAAGGCAGCTAATAATGCATGTAACTTTTTCCTAACTTCAGTTTCTATTTAAGCAACAGCTGCATTTCTTTCAAGGATAATATCTGATTGCTTTCTTGCCCATTTACAATTTGAGCAATTGCAAGCAGGTAAGATGGCCTGATCAGAAGAACTTTGAATTAAAATATCCAGACTATGACAAAACTTATGCAAACAATCTAGAGCATTCAATTGCTAACATATATTCTTAGGCACAATTGTCCAAAAGAAACAGGGTCAGCATTTCAGTTATAAATTTATATTTTAAAGAACATTTTTCCACAGATTTTAAAGCACTGCCTATCACATCATAAAATACATCCATCATAAAAAGCATAATATATTTATGATGCTCACCAATTTTGAAATAAGTTTTTTAAAAAACATTTATCTATTATTTTCTATTATTTTAACTAGAGCACAAAGATATCTACAAAAACTGAGGACTGAAATAAGTTCTTAAAGAAGTAAAATATGCGTAGTTTATCATTTGATAAAGAAAAACATACACAGTATATCCTAGAAGTTTAATATAAACACTGGGACAATGTCTACCTTCTTATGACTGTATCAACTGACCAATCAATGATGCCAAAGAACTAGGGCAATATCCTCCCAGGCTGGAGGAGGATTGCTTTCTAAAGCCATGTAAACTCATTGCAAACTGCATGCAAAGCTATGCTTCCCAATGGTTATAAACACGGTGCTATGCAGGATAGGACAGACTGAGAAAACAATTTTGTACAGCTGTCCACACTTGTGGGCTCTTAAGATGGAGGAACAATGCCTCCAGAGAGCCCAGTCCCTAGTGGCTGAGGCTTCCACTGCTGCTTTAAGTCTATGTACTGAAATATAGCCAAATTTTTCCAGCACACTGCCGTAATACCAAATTGCCAATGTGTACTTAACCTTTCCCTAAAACCTTGCAGAGCAGTATATATTACAGCTTTGTAGTCATCCCTATCATTCAGAAACAGGAGTAAATCTACTAAAAAGACATGCTTAATTTTCTCACTATATAAACCCAATGTAATGTATTTTTAAACATATTTTAATCAATAAAACATATCCACCGTATAAATGAGGTATGCTCTGTAGCAAAGCTGTAGTTAGAAAATCCAGCAGTATCTCTCCTCTCCTTATCTCAAGAATTAATGTATTCAAATGATAACACTGTAAATAATGAATATGTTATTCCAGGATGAGACTAATGAGAAAGTAGAGGTTGTTTCCCATTCTTCTGACAACCTAAAGAAAAAATTTATAAATCACTTAATATATTTTATTCTTTAATTCAATTGCTTTATCTGAAAGGCTACTGTGGTGGTTTTACTGTGCCTGTGCTGGGCAGCTAAACACCACAACCGCTCTCTCACTCCTCCTCCTTAGATGAGGAGGGGGAGAAGTAAAGCAAAGGACAACTCCTGGGTTGAGATAAGGATAATTTAATTAAAGGGAAATAATTATAATAATTAAAGAAAGATTATTATGAACTAAACAATTTAACTAAAGGGAAATAGAAAGGGGAGGGGGAAAGGGAAAATTAAAAAAAAAAGGAGGAAAACAAAGAAATAAAACAAATGAAGGCTATGTGGAAGTGCAGAGGAAAGAAATTACTCTCTACTTCCCACAAATGAGCGATGATTGACCACGTCCTTGAAGCAGGGCCTCAATGCACGTAGCCAGTGTTCGGGAGGAGGACTGACATTTTCACAAGAAGAGCCCACCCCTGCCCTCTTCCTCCTGTTTCCACCTTTTATTGCTGAGTGTGACATCACATGGTATGGAATATCCCTTTGGTTGGTTTAGTCAGCTGCCCTGGTGATGTTTCTCTTCTCACTTTTTGCCCACCCCCTAGGAGGGTTAGAGAGAGGCCTGATGCTGTACCAGCACTGCTCAGAAGTAGACAACACTGGTGTGATAACACTGCTGTTCCAGAAACAAGTGCAGAGCACAGCACTGTATGGGCTGCTGCAGGGAAAGTTAACATCCCAGCCAGACCCAGTACAGCTACTTAGCTTAGTGTTTATCAATATAATGTAGATTTTGAAAATGAAGCTTTACGAGGAGTATGGATTCCCAAAGAACACCCAGAAAGCTAGACCAGGATGAGAACCCAGCTCTCCCATGTCTCAGTGTCATAGCCGACTCTATCATTAGTTTGCTGCCATCAAACTAATGTGCTGCATTAGCTACATAACAAAGAAAACACACACACACACAAAATCTGAGAGCGTTGTTCGAACAATTCTTTAATTCTGGCAGGCTTGGTGCTGTGACCAGTTGCCCGGGGATCCTGTTCCAGTGCTCAACCACCCTCTCAGTGAAGAACCTTTTCCTGATAACCATTCTGAACCTCCCCTGTTGCATCTTCAAGCCATTCCCCTGGATCCTATCACTGGTCACCAGAGAAAAGAGCTCAGTACCTGCCTCTCTGTTCCCACTTGTGAAGAAAACTCCCACACTTCCCGCAACCTGTAGCATTGCATGGGGCTATTGTGCCCCAAGTGCAGGACCCAGTACTTAGCCTTGTTAAGGTTCATATGATTGGCTTCAGCCCATCAATCCAACCTATCCAGATTCCTCTGCAGAGCCCTCCTGCCCTTGAGCAAATTTGTACTCCCACACAAGTTAGCATTGTCTGCAAACTTACTGAGGGTGCACTCGATCTCCTCATCCTGATCACTGATTAAGTTGTTAAAGAGAACTGTCCCCAGTACTGAGCCTTGGGGGACACAACTTGTGACTGACCACCAATTAGATTTAATTCCATTCACCACAACTCTTTTGGCCCCACCACTCAATTTTTAACCCAGCAAAGTGCACACCCATCCAGGGCTTGAGCAGGCAGCTTTTCCAGGAGAATGTTGTGGAAAACAGTGTCAAAAGCCTTACTGAAGTCTGGGTAGACCACGTCCACAGCCTTTCCCTTATCTACTGAGTGTGTCACCTTGCTGTAGAAGATCAGGTTAGTCAAGCAGGACCTGGCATGGCATTCACAAACCCATGCTGACCGGGCCTGATCACTTGGTTGTCCTGTAACTGCTTTGTGATGTCACTCAAGACAATCTGCTCCGTGAGCTTCCCTGGCACTGAGGTCAGACTGACAGGCCTCTTCCAGCTCTTCTTATAGATGGGCGTCACATTTGCTAGCCACCAGTCTACTGGGACCTCTCCTGATAGCCAGGGCTGCTGGTAAATGATGGAAAACATCTTGCCAAGCAATTCTGCCAGCTCCTCCAGTACCCTCAGGTGGATCCTATCTGTCCCCAAAGACTTGCATGGTTCTAAGTGGTTTAGCAGGTCGCTAATCATTTCCTCTTGATTATGAGGGCTTCATTCTGCTCCCTGTCCCTATCTATCATCTCAGGGGACTTAGTACCCAGAGAACTGGTCTTGCTGCTAAAGAATTAGGCAAAGAAGTCATTAAGTACTTCAGCCTTTTCCTCATCTCTTGTCGCTTTGTTTCCCTCAACATCCAAAAAAGGATGGAGATTCTCCTTAGTCCTCCTTTTCTTATTTAAGTATTTATAAAACCAGAGAAAAATATTATTCCTGTCTTAGAGGTAAAGAACAATGACAAGCAGAAACAGAGTACATCATCCAAGTTGTATACAAAACAGATTAATCTCATTATTATAGTTACCAGAAGTTATTGAATTTAGAGTTGTAATCTAATCAGAATGAAAATCTTTTATAATGTCATCTAATCCTGTTCAAAACAACATGAGATGTTTAAATATTTTCTGTTAAGGTAGTAAATCTGTTATTAGTCAGTGATTCATTGTCCTTTTGATCAGTCTTAACAGCAAGTTATACACTATATGTTTGTATCATGTATTTTTCCAAAGTTGAAAGCTCACACAATATGAAAAATATATTTTGCTTTAATAAGACAGTAATACATTTTATTTCTTATATGTAAAATAGTATACATTGAAAGATACATTTCTCAAGAAAAACACCAAAAAGCCATCAATAAGAGTGACTTACTAAGTAGCCCAATAAATGTGGGATATTTCCTGATGAAGAAAAGTTTCTTTTATGTATATTTGTATTAAACTAAGGTGTTTCTATCTCTCCAAGTCTTGAAAAAATACAGTAAGTAACCATAAATATTCACTTTCCAAAAGCCTGATGCTCTGACAAGGTCTTAGGCATGACATACAATAAAACTCAACAAAGGCAATGCAATTTATTTGTTAAACTCTGAGCTTGTTCTAAAATAACCAGTCTGTAGCTTTTTTTTTTTTTCTATTAAAAAAACAACCAACCAAACCAACCAACCAACCAAACACATTTGTACTCTTCTGATATTGCACTGTTTTGTGTTTTTTTTTTCACCAATGACAGAGGACAAAGTTTTATTAAAATGGATTACTATAAATAACTGTGGTAGTGCAGCTGAACTCCACCACATCTGCTCTCTCACTCCCTCTCCTCAAAGAAAAAAGGGGAGAAAATATGATGGAAAAGGCTCAATGGTTGAGATAAGGATAAGGGGATCACACTACAGTTACCATCATGGGCAAAACAAATTCATCATTATCCTAAAAGGAAAATAAAAACACCTTCCCCTCCACATCCACCCTATTCCATATCCTTCCCCCAAGCAGCTCAGGGGAACTGGGAATGGGGGCTGCTGTCAGTCCCTGACACTTCGTCTCTGCTGCTCCTTCACGGTCACTCTCTGTCCCTGCTCCACGTGGGGTCCCTCCCACGGGATGCCGTCCTTCCTGAACTGAGCCTGCAGGGGCTGCCCACAGGCAGCAGCTCTTCAAGAACTGCTCCCACATGGCTCTGTACCATGGGATCCATCCCCCAGGAGCAAACTGCTCCAGCATGGGTCCCCCACAGGTGGGCAGCAGCTCCCCCCAAGCCTCCTGCTCCTGCGTGGGCTCCTCTCCACGGGCTGCAGCTCTGGCCCAGGGCCTGCTCCTGCGGGGGCTCTCCATGGGCTGCAGCCTCCTCCAGGCCACATCCACCTGCTCCACCGGGGGCTCCTCCATGGGATGCAGTGTAGAGATCTGCTCCGTGTGGAACCCATGGGCTGCAGGGGGACAGCCTGCTCCACCAGGCCTCAGGGGAACTTCTGCTCCAGCACCTGGAGCACCTTCTGCCCTTCTTTTGCACTCACCTTGGGGTCTGCAGGGCTGGTTCCTCATCTGCTCTCCCAGCGGCCCACCCAACATCGCTCCCTGGCTCGGGTCTGGCCAGCAGCAGGTCCTTTGGAGCCAGCTGGCTCTGATCCAACAGGGGGCAGCTGCTGGGCTCTGCTCACAGAGGCCACCCCTGCAGACCCCTGCTACCAAGCCCTTGCCACGTAAACCCAGTACAATAACCTTACCAAATTTATTCCTCCTTAAAGTTTTTTTCATAATTACATTTTATCGTTAATCACAGTACTTTACTGTGTTATTCACCTGTTTCAGGTTCTCAGTTAATTATAATAATAATAACAAAGTATCGATGTTTGAATGAAATCAGCTTTACATCCTTAGATGAAGTATTATTTTCCAAGTAAACTTCCATCAGGCTTAGCTGATCAGAAGGTATTGCCTTTTGCCTGATTTTGAAACTATTTCAACATCAGCTTGAAAATTTCAAAAATAACTTTTTACAATGGTGGATCTGATTTGGCTTAATAGAGGCAGTGTGGAAAAATTTCTGCCTTTGAGATAAAGAACTGACTATAATGCCAGTATGAAATTAAAGCCATGCATATCTGTTATAGCAATGATCCATAATCCCTTAGTTCCCTTATTAACATCTAAAAACACCTAAATACTGGGCCAGAGGATTTCCGCTGCAGGAGAATAAAATCAGAATTTGTTTTTGAGGAGCAATGGAGACTTATCAGATTTGACATTTTCTTAGTGAAGTAAATAAGTATTTCTTAGAACTCGCAATCAGTCTGAAATTCAAATTAACTATTGATATTAACCGGATTAAAACTGCAGATGAAACAGTAACAACATCTTTGATAGTTTCACTGAGAAAATAGAATAAAGTATAATATTTATAAATAAACCACTAAGAGTATATCATGTCTAAAGGAAACAGTCTTTCCACCCTATAAATAAATTCTGATCTACAGAGCCATATACTAAATAATGAATTATTTAGCCTTACTCTGACTTGACAGAATCTATTCACTCTGATGTTGTTTTCACACCTATCTCCTCCTATCATACCATCTTTCCAATATTTCTATGATAAGAACTGTTTTCCACCAGAAATGTTTTTTCTTAAATATATGGAAATATGTTCTTTTTTTTTGGCATTTGAGCCCAGAACAGTCACATACAACCAGTAACTGTCAGTGCTCAGTTCTGTATTCTTTCCAGTAATCATATGTCCTAGTCTCTGAAATGCTTGTCAACTGTGCTGTTAAATTGGGTCATGTAATGTTAACAACACCAAAGCTGGGCTTTGTATCTCCCCAAAATAATTCCTAAGAAGTTCTTATTATGTTTCTGTATAATTGTAGCTCAAAAATATACACAAAATTCTGTCATCTCTTCCTCTGGGATGGCTTCAGGGCTTTGTAGTTATCTCTAGATCTTGAAGGTACTGTAATTTAAATGAAGGAAAGATGCAACAGATTTCCTACAAAATGAATATAAAATCCCTTTCCCCTCCTTCACTGTTTCAGAGGAACTTATGAATTCAGAATTTAAAAGGACTATTGTTAACATATTAAAATAATCTGACTCACGGGAAAGATGAAGATATATATTTCAGAAGTTCTATTCCATATATAATTTAATAGACTCTCCTGCTATATTTTTCATAACTTTAGTCAGTTTGCTTAAATATTATATAACTGATGTCAAAATATTAAATAAATACTTCAACTACAGTTGCATTACTGTCTGACAAAACACAAGATTTTGCTTAAATGTTTCAATTTTTTCCAGTTAAACATATCTCAAAACATCCTTCCCAGTACATGTTTTATAATATAGAAGTAAATATATATCTTTCCTTGACAGACAGAAGGACATTTAGAAAAATCACCCCACCCCACAAGGTATAGTAATACAAAATTTAAAGGGTGTGCTTGTGTTAAAAGCATTAGTACTAAAAATAGATTTAGACAGATGTTCACACTTAGGAAGTTAATTCACAAATGGCCTGGTCTAATTCTCATTCAAATCAATACCAGTCTTTATTAGGCTTTGAGACTAGTCTGTTTAATCTCTCCAGATCTCAGTTATACCCCTATAAACAAAGGCTATCTCCTTAAATCACAGCAGTGATGTGAGGATGAATGTTTAATCATTTATGAAGAGTCAGAAAGTGCTCAGAGGTAGGTCATGAATGTAATCAGACAGCTCCTTGCTGCATCTATTACTGAAAAACCTGCGTGGGGTCCAGCTTCCCTAAGTTCTGTGCCCCAGATGGAAAAAAAGGAGTCTCACACATGACCCTGAAAGACTCCTATCACTTTTCTTTGACAAGACAGGAAACTTACATGCACTAGGGGGACTGTTTCAAACCAGCAACTAAAGGAAATTAAATATATTAGGTGACTAGGATCTCACTCCTTATGTCTATCCAGCATTCCCAATTATCTGTGTATACTAGGGAGTTGAGCAAGACTCACAAATATGCCAAAAACATGCTCCACCGTTGGCCAAAGCTAATCCAATAATTGACATTGTGTAGTCACTCACACCTCTGTGGTGCATATTTAAGAAAGGAAAAGAAAATTGCAATAAAAGCTGTGAGAGCGGAGTGGGAGAAACAACTATGCAGACACGAAGTCAGTGAAGGAGGAGGGGGATGAGGTCCTCCGGGCTCCAGACCAAAAGGTCCCCTGTATCCTGTGGATGATATCATGAAGATGCAATCTGTCCCCCTGTAGCCCATGGTGTACTACAGCAGAAGAGATATCCATCCTGCAGCCCGTGAAAGAGCCCACACTGGGATGAGTAGATATGACCTGAAGAAAACTAAATCCTGTGTAGAGGAGTCATTGGTGGAGCAGGGGTTCTGGCAGGAGGTACAGCCTGTGGGGACCTATGCTAGTGTAATCCATTCCTGAAGAACTGCACAGTATGGCCACAGAATCACAGAATTATTTAGGTTGGAAAAGACATCAAATATCATCAAATCCAATCATTAACACTGTCAGTCTACTACTAAACCACATCCCTAAGCACCACACCTACACACCTTTAAAATACCCCCAGGGATGATTACCCAACTGCTTCCCTGGACAGCCTGTTACAATGCTTCAGAACCCTTTCAGAGAAGAAATTTTTCCTAATATCTGACCTAAAGCTCCCCTGGCACAATCTGAGGCCATTTTCTCTTGTCCCCTTGCTTGTTGCTTGGGAGAAGACTGACCCCCACCTCACTGCAACCTCCTTTGAGATAGTTGTAGAGAACAATAAGATCTCTGCTGAGATTTCATTTCTCTAAGCTAAGTAACCCTAGTTTTCTTAGATGTTCATAAGACTTGTTCTCTAGACCCTTCTCCAGCTTTGTTACCCCGTGATATGAACCCATATTTGAGCAGTTCTTGAAGAACTGAAATCTGTGGTAAGCTAACTTTGGATCAATTACTGAAGGATGGGAAGGAGTGCATCACACGAGAGGGACTCAGTGCTTGAGCAGAGGAAAAGAATAAGGATGAAGGAGTGGCAAGAAGCACTGTAAACTGACTACAATCCCCATTCCCCTGTACTGCTTGGGTAGAGGAGGAAGGGGAAGGTTGGAGGAAGGTGTTTTACATTTACTTTAATTATTACTTCTCTGTGCTGTTATTAATTGATAATAAGTTAAACACAACTTCCCCAAGACAAACTTGTTTTGCCTGTGATGGTGATCTGTGAACAATCTCCCTGTTATCTCAACCTGTGAACTTTTCTTCATCATATTTTCTCCCCGTCCTGTAGAGGAGGGGGAGTGAGAGAGCAGCTGTGTGGTGCTCGCATCATGTGTGGCAGCTCTCTGCTGCCCATCATCCTTAAACCAGAACAAGTGGTTCCTGTCCTCTGACTGTGCCTGTCCTTTAACTGTGCCTGGGTATAATCTGGGTGAGTATTAGCAGGCATAGACCAAATTGTGCAAACAGGTACATGGAATTCTGGATCAAGAGACAGTGCTTAAGGACACGCCTTGTTCCTAGGCAGTTTATACAGGTGTAGTTGCACCCAGACTTGCTCATGAAGGAACAGATTAAGAAATTCTGACCTCAGACTGAATACTGTTAGAACTGCCAAGCCATGGGACTAAGGATATGTGCTTGTTTTCACAAAACTTTATTTTTTTCTAGGCTATTAATGTGTTCAAGATATGTTGCAGATTGAGTAAAATTAAGGGAGAACTAAGATCTTTTATTAACAGTTAACACCACTCTTACTCTATACAAGGCTTCAAATTTGTCTTCACATTGAGTCATAGAAAACAAACCCCACTTTCTCATACAGGGTTGTGAAAGTAGGTTTTGAAAAAATTAGTACCATCACTAAATGTTTAGCTATAGAATCTGTTAAATATAACAAACTACTGTTAAAAAAAAAAAAAAAGACAATTTAAATTATATTCAGATTAACAGCTAACAGAGTTGTTCAATGTAGAATATTTCTACATATCATGATGTAGAATTTCAATATAAAACAAATTAAATTCATGCTTTCTTTGCACTTTCATATGAGATGCAATTCAATACTAAGTTCAAGACTGTTTTCATGAAATCTGTGTATTCCACAGTGATTATGATCCGGTTAACATCTAGAATAGCTATGTATCTGTAGAACTCCATCTTCATACGTGTATATCTGATTTATTTCATTATCAACTTCCCCATCTATAAAACTGATTCTTTTTCAGGTACACTTTGAGCTTACTAGCCACCTTGTGAGATCTAAAAATACCACAACTGCTTCCCCCCAAATGCTAGACCTCAATAAAGAGCATCTTGTAGCTTTTTTATTCAAGTAAGAACAGGACAAGTGGACTGCCAGTGTACTTATAAATACCTAATTAAGCTGGCTGAACACAGATGCTAAGATTACAGAAATTATTCATCACATAAATCTGTGATTGCAACTGTCGTAAGTACTAGATTTTACTCCCAGAGAAGAGCTACAAGTAGGAAGTACACTTGCAAGAATAAGAGGAAAATAAAATAATAAACTGTTCAGAAAAAAAAAAAAAAAAAAAGCTGTCTGTTCAGAAAAGCTGTCTGCCTGTATCAGAAATAGTGTGTCCAGCAGGACTAGGGAACTGATTTTTCCTTTGTATGCTGCACAGTTTGGGGCCCCTCACTACAAGACAGATACTGAGTTGTTTGAGCATGTTCAGAAAAGAGCAATGAAGCCAGTAAAGGGACTAGAAAACAAGACATAGGAGGAGCAGCTGAGGGAATCAGAGTTGTTTATTCTGGAGAAAAGGAGGGTCAGGAGAGACCTCATCATGCTCAATAAATACCTGAAGAAGCTGCAGAGAGAAGAGCATTGATCTCTTTTCTCAGGTGACAGAGTGTGAGGAAACAGTCTCAAGTTGTGACAAGGGAGGTTTATATTGGACATTAGGAAGAATTTCTTCATGCAGAGGGTGTCAAGCATTGTAATGGGATCTCCAGGGAAGTGGTGGAGCACCCATTCCTAGAGGTATTGAAGAGATGTGTGGGTATGCCACTAAGGGGCATGGTTTAGTGCTGGGACACTGCAGGTCAGGTTGACGGTTGAACTTCATGCAGCAAAAGCTGGATGCACAGGCAAAGCAGAGTGAGGAATTCATTCACTGCTTCCATTGACAAGCAGATATTTAGCCATTTCCAGGAAAGCAGGGCTCCATCACAGGTAACCACTACTTGGGAAGACAAACACCATAACTCTGAACATCCTCTCTTCTCCTTATTTGCTTCAGTCTTTAGGTCTTCAGAACTTCATATCATAAGGTCATATGGTATAGAATATTGCTTTGGTCCATTTGGGCCAGCCATCCTGGTTATGTCCTACACCCAGCCTCTGTGCTAGTAGTGCAGCATGAGAAACAAAGTCCTTGACTCTGTAAGCACTGCTCAGCAACATCTGTATGTTATCAACACTACTTTCAGTATCAATCCAAAAGAAAAAAAAAAAAAACACTATCCAGATACTATTAAGAAAATTAACTCCATCCCAGCAAAAACCATGACAATATGCAATCATGTCTTCTATCTAATAAAGGTTTTCTTTTAACATTTACGTGGGCATAAGTGAGAAACTTATGGTTCTCAAATAATAAAGCTTGATATTATGTACCTTTTTGCAATCTAAACTGCCTAAAAGTTTGCTAGAAATATTACTTACTTGCCTTATTGCTCTCTATATAGACTATTATATGTATAATAGTCTAGTATATGTTTATTGACATATTTTAATATATTGACTTATTTCCTGGGTTCTTGAGCACCTGTAGCCAATATTGATATCTGAAAAATCAGGCCTGTTCCCATCATGAAGAAAAAGTTATTTCCTCTATGAATACTCAGCATTTTATTAATACTATATTGTTCCTTTTAAATCAGCAACATAAGTATCATTAGGGTTTTTTAGAGAATGAGTCAGATCTTGATGATTACAAATTTAATTTAACTGTGAAATGAAGGTATCTGTGTGTGCCAGAAAATGTCCTCTATTAGTCTATAGGCAATAACCTCAAATAGTATAAATCTGCTTACATCTGTTGATTTACACCACTAAAGATCCTACTCTTTTATTAAACCCTGATATTCTGCATAGTGCTATTTGTATTTTCCTTTTACAGAACTCAGAATTATGGCCTTTGGGTTTCACAGATTAGTAAATTGCAGGAATAGAGGTACCACAGGAATTTCCATTCTTTTTCAAATATCCTTGAAGTTATTATAAATGACCAGGCCTTTCTCAGGCAGAAAGGTAAAGGCAAAAAATTCAATAACACATCTTCAGCCCAAACCAAACTCATAAATCTACTTCTGAAGGCCCTAGGGGTTACAGAATTCTTATATTGAGAGCTACAAATCTTATCCATGAAGGAAGCCATTCCTAAGAAAACATTACATAGACTTCTATGTTATTCACAGGCACTACATTTGAAGATTAAACAGGAAACATTTCTTACAGCACAAAAATGCATCTTGCACTGGGACTTGCACCAAAATACTCATGTCAGTAATTCTTTTAACTTCCAGTAAAAGGTATGACATGTCTTATGTTATATTCTGGATTTTTTTTTTTTTTTTTTTTGCCTTTTACAAGAAGAGCTATTTATAATACTTTTTATTGGAAGGCAAGTGCCTCAGTTTTAATAAAACTTTCTATAGGATATTATCTTAGGTCCAGGATAGGATTTGGTGAGAAAAATAACCAATAACATCATCCTGTGATTGTGGGAAGACAGGCTGAAGCCTTTCTTCTGACTGTTCTCACAAATTTTTAATATGAATTTCTACAGGAATTTTCCATTCAATTTGTTTAGCTTTGTTATGAAATTCCATAATAAGAAAAGTTCATTTTGGGCTAATTACAAGTGTGTGAAGAATTCATGTAATTACCATAAGCACAAATAACCAGGAGTGCTAAATATGATGTCTTTTGGGAATACTATGTCATGTCAAATATTAAATAATTGCATGTCTTTCATATCATAGATTTCCACTGTTGGTTATGGGAATTCTGGGTTTATTTAAACTTTCTACTCTACAGGACAAAACAAAAGTAATGCCTGGATTCCTTTCATTATTTCTATTATAAACTTCTTTAATAAAAACTTCTAACTCTAAAGCAGCACTGAAACCATTTTAGAAGGTATGTTATCAAATCATTGATTTGATGTAATCTTAATTACTATTTTTCTTGTTCCTGTTCAATAACTTGAAAGTTCAGCCTGCTAGGTCTGGTCTCCTAAATCTTCTCTTGTAGAGCCTTTCTTTCTTTTGTCTAAGAAAAGGGGCAGATGAATGGATTAAATTATATCAGCCAACTTCCAACACATTGTACTTCTTGGTAATTTTGGTACATATCATTAGTCCAAAGCATGCTGTGGAGTTTGTGTTTAGAAACTGTTTTATGTCTTTCCCATGAACTGCTCTTCAGAGCTTTTATCTGATAAAATCAGGTAGCAGTTTAAACCCATGTTTCCATGGATCATTTTATCTCTGATAAACCCCTGGTAAATTACAATTAATAAGTAACCTTGTACTAAACTCCAGTTTAAATCTTATTTCTTAAATTGTAATGGAATTTGAACTCAATTATCATCTAGACTAAACAAATAAAACATTGCTTTTAGTTCAATCTAATCTTAATTTGCAAACTCATGAATTTACATATGATCTTCTATAGTCTTTGCTTAGGGTTGGAAATGATCTGCTTTTATTTTCACATAACTGTACTTTTGGTAACATTTTGTCCTTAGACTGACAATCACTTGAATCATGAGATGAAGAAGAAAGTTTATGGCATATGAGTACACTGTCATTGTACTGCTTCCTGCTTGTTGCACAGTTTCTATAATATAGATGGATCTCCCTGGCATTGTTAGTAGCTCTCTTTATTGATAAAGAAATTCTAGGGCATGTGGTAAGGTCAAATTACCCTCACTTTACCACTTTTGGGTTGTTTCTTTTTGTACATACATGCACTAACTGGTCCCTTAATGGATCATTTAAACTCTGAACCAGCAATGCTCTGTTAATTTCCTTAATTCAGGCACTTCAAAAAAAATGTATAAAAGTAGAAACAGTCTGAAGTCACCAGCAGTTTAGAGACTAGGTGATTTTGTGCTGTTTCCATGATCTATGAAAATGCTTTCTCCACTGGTTTAATAGAAAGTCTTAAACTGTTTATGTAACAGCTTTAAAAGGTTAACTGCTGTTACCCTCACTAAAATCACAAAGCTTTTCTCATAATTTACTATATTACTTAGTCATATTGTTTTAAGTCTGAGATACAGGTGGGTCAGTTCTCTACTGAGCTATCAAACAATTCTATTTCCCCCAAGCCACACATTAACCTTTTCTTTTTTAAACAAGCAATTTACTCACAGTCCCAGTAGCAAAATGATGCTTTTTACTTGCCTTTATTCTGCTAGGCTTTAATCACTTTATTTTACAATATTTTGTAGGAGTCCATTTTATTACTAGTGTTATGTCTTTTGCCAACAGTTCAACAACTGAATTATGAAGAACAGTAATAATTGTTTTTGTTGAGTAAATTACACATGCAACTTTTAACTAAAAATACATGCAGCTCATCTAACAGTTTTAGATATAAGAAGTTATGAAGTAATCATAGTAAGAGAACTTGCAAATCATTTGAAGACATATTACCAACTTCTTTTACACCCAGCATATAAAGAACTTTTCATTTGCATAATTTTTGAACAGTCCATGAGCACAGTTCAGTTTTCTTGATTCTAAATGCCAAAGCAGGAGTTTTTGTAACATACATTTGGAAACATTTCCCTTTCCCATTTGATACAGCTATCTGTTTCATGGCACACTGTAATGCTGCCACTATGTGCAGCAAACAAAACCAAACTAAACATACAGCCACACCCCAAAACAAACAAAAACAAATTATCCACCTCATCTTAGTTACAGGAAGATCCAGCAAGTGTATTGATATGTATTGTTTGTATCCATATGTGTATTAGCTCTCTACTCACTATTAACAACAAAAACAAAACTGAATGTTTGAAATATTAGGAAAGGAACAGGGTAAAAAAATAAAACATCCTTATGTCACAGTAATAAATCCAGGGTGTACTCATCTCTTAATGTGAGTAGTTTCAAACATCCAATCTCAAAAACAGAAGATACAAAACAGAGGCTTTTAAATGTAAATGCCAAAAAATAAAATTATTCAATCTTGGAAAGAAACAACAAGCAGATGACAACACCTGTCAAATCAAGAGGAGCATGGAAAATGTGAGCCAAGGATTTCTGCTGTTTCTTCCACTCAAACAACTCAGGGGCTCAGCTGAATATTAGAATTTAGTTTCTTTAGTTTTAAGATGATTTTGGTTTGAAATTCCATATTTATTTTCTTATCCATTTGGGCTGCTGAACTGCTAATGTATATTCTATAAATAATGTAGACAAAGTATTTTTTTCAGTCTTCTATGTGGGAGATTTTGCAACCAGGTTGTTACTGCTCCACGATATTTAAGCTTTGTATTGCTAAACAACAAAAAAACCACTAAGCTTCATAATAAATTCTACTTGTAAAAAAATGAAGATTAGAAGCTGTAAAGGAAGTTAAAAAGAAGTGGAGAATAATAAGAAGTAAGAAAGCTACTGGAACAATTTAACTTGCAAACAACATTTTATAGGAAAAAGGTAAAGAGGGTTGGGATTGATGTATTTTTTTTTTTTATTTTCAGGATCTCAGATCATCTATTTAAGGTCACAACAATTTATTCACCTTGGGTTTTATCAAAATGCTTGTCCAATAATCACAGCAAATACAGATGAATTCTGTAAGATTTTACCTTGTGTCATTGTCAATCAGTGAACACATTAATTTAAAGTTTCAAAGAAGGATAGACATTAGAATTGTAAGTCATATGTCAAGAGAAAAGAGTGGTAATAACATTTCTTTCCATTATAATTCGACAAACTTGTGATGTGAAATTCTATTTTTTAAGCATTATGTCCAAGGATATTTTACATTACCCTTAGTATTAAAATGAATTTAAAACTAAATGAAACTTTAGCTTAACAAATTACTAAGTTGTTGTTGACATATCTAATCATGCTTCAGTCATCAAGACAGGAAAAGACAGAAAATATCTTCGTCCCAAGTTGTAACACTTTTTTTTTTTTTAGTGGAGCATGGTCTTTGAAGTGCTGTGAACACAACCTTCAGCCTATATCTGTGCTTAGGTTTCCTCCAAGGTCATAGAAAAGTTACTCCAGGATATGGCAGTTTTACTCAGTATTGATTCTAATGATCAGTGTGATTTTTTTTGGCTCATGTCAATACTTAAAGAACAACCAACCAACCAACAGATCAAATACACTCTAGACAAAGTTACATGAAAAGCTCTGAACTATTGCACTAGATCAGGTGGGGTTGGAGTTGATCATTGTAGAAGCTCATATGGTGGTATGTTTTAGATTCAAAATCAAAATAGTCTTAGTAAAACACTGATGTTTTAGCTATTACTCAAAAGTACTTGCAAAATATCAAGGACTTTTTGTTTCTCACTGCATTCCCCCATGAAAAGACCAGAAGGTGCACAAGAAGCTGAAAGGGGATGCAGCCAGAATAACTGACGCCAGATGGCCTAAGGGATATTCCATACAATATGACACAGTGCTTAGCAATAAAAGCTCAGGGAAAGAAGCTAAAAAGGGGGCTATTCAGAGTTAATGCATGTCCTCCAAAGCAACCATTATATATGACAAATTTCATATTTCCTAGAAATGACTAAACATCTTTCTGTATATGGGAAGTAGAGAATGTTTTTCTTTCGTCCTTCCTCCCTTTCTACAACTTTTGCTTCACCTTTTAAGTTCTCTTTATCTTAACCCAGGAGTTTTAATATTTTTACTCTTCCCATCCTCTCTCCCATTCCAGTCATCAAGTGGCTGCATGGGGTTTAGCTGCCTACTAGGGTTAACTCAAAACAAGTATACAGAGAAAAAAAAATATCTAAGATGTTATATTAAGGAGTCTGCCACACACAGAATCCGGTCTCTTCAGTATGTCTCAAGAACAGCTACCTGGCAAAATGTTGCAATTGAATTTAATCACTTTTGAAACTCTAGATGTCAGGTCCTATGTCCTACACTAGCAATCTAGTTTGAAATATCCTATTAATGCCATGAGGCAAAATAGGAAAAAAGGTCCACTGGCACTGCAAAAATCAGTCTATAAAGATGACCAAATGAAGGATAGGCTATGCTGGAAATAGCTTGGCATATATCTACAGAAAGAGACTTATGTACACAGTAGTGGGCCACCAAGGAAGATATAGTTATAACAAAATAGTGATGTCAAGCAGAATATAGGCTATACAGACTATAACCATAGGCCTTAATTTTAAAGACCTGTATGTTAGTTTGAGTGATCTACTGTGATGTCAGCATGTACTGCCTAACTATATACTGCTCTCCTACAGAGATGTGTAAGAGTGTAATGCCCTCAGAAAGTCTCTGTGCACCACCTAGGAATTTCAGCAATGTACAGATACGAGACTGATAGCTTTGTCCACTTAGAGTATTTATTATAAAGATGTGAGGAACAGAGAGGCTGGCCATCCCCACCATAGATGGAAAATACACCAAAGATACTGTGATCCACATGCAAGTCTCATCCAATGTTGCAACAGCCAAGGATCCCAGCATCAGGAGAGATGTAAGATTGCAATCACCTTTTACATAAATGCTATTCTTTACACAATACAACAGATAACCAGCCTTGAGTATCAGGTACTTTTTTTTTTTTTAACTGAGGTAAAATAATTGGCACCTCATCTTTGAGAAACATGTACACAAGCAAAATTGCAGTTAGCTGAAACTTGGCACCATTTCAGAGGGTCAGAAGAGCCCAGCCTGGGAAAATGAGGTGGTTGCCCTAGCCATGCTCAGGGTGAAGCTCTGGGCAGAGGTTTGGCCCTGGTATGGGTTCTGTTCATATGCAATGCTGCACATCTGTGTAGCAGTGTTTTCCCCAGTCTCTATCCTTGGAGGGTGAGGGGTTGTGGCCACATGTTAGTACAAGCCATCAATCAAGTCAGTCCATGGCAACATTGCACTGCACCTATCCATCAGTCTCAGGTGTTCTCCTGTCACTCGTTGTTACTGGGCCCCTACCAAAGCACACTGCATTCCGTTCTTATTTGAATTGTCTTGTCTGCCACAGATAATGATGTTCAGTCACTTAGCTCTAGTCAAGGCCAGGTTGTAATATTCTTGCTACAGTCACCTGGAAGCCACCATCTATTATTCCTTAAGCCTTTTTTGCATAGCATACTACAAAAATATTAACTTGCATTCATCATAGTCAAATCATCATTTTAACAAATGAGCATGCATTTGTCAGTAAGAGCAAGTCAAAGAGAGATCTTTTGGTAACTGTCAGTGAGGTTTGATTGCAAGACCAATTGAATCAAATTGTGGTTAATGAGTACCTCCAGTTTAAGTGGCTTTTAATGCCTGGTTTATACTTCTAGAAAAATACTTGGATGAGTAAAGGAAATATTAACGTTAGAAACAAAGAAAACTGATCAGATGGGGAAGAGATTTTCTTCTACTAGCACAGATACTTTGAAATACCTTTTGAAGAACTCATAATAGAGAACATATTGACAATTTCAGTGTTTCTACGTAAGATTACTTGCATGCTATTTCTGATGCCCATAAATGAAAATGCAAATTAAATAGTTTAACTATTTTCAATAACTTAAAAAATATTTGCAAAACTGATCACCCCCCCCAAAAAAAAAAGAGTTCTGAATATCACTGTCAAATATTTTTGTCTACAGGCTGAAAAACTCTACAGCTGAAAGTCTGTCAGCTAAACAAACAAGTAAGCACTATTATCACTGTGACCAGTGACAGGACAAGAGGCAGGCACAAACTGAAGCACAGGAGGTTCTGGCTGAATATGAGAGGGCATTTCTTTACTGTGAGGGTGACAGAGCACTGGAACAAGTTGCCCGAAGAGGTTGTGGAGTCTCCTTCCCTGAGAGCTATTCAAAACCCACCTGGATGCCATCCTGCACAACGTTCTCTAGGTGATCCTGCTTGGCATGGAGGTTGGGCTAGATGATCTTCAGAGGTCCCTTCCAACCTCATACATCTTGTGAATCTGTAATTATGAAGTTGTCAGTTTTATTTGTATATTAAAGTGTATTTGTACATACATTTCAATGACTATACATGTTTATTCTCATTGGTCATGAGAGCTTCAGGATTATCACAAAACATTTTTGATATGACACCATGATTCCATTACAGCCACGTTTCATTGCTAGTGTTCAACCATACATACTGATTTTTTTATGCCTGTATTTATGTAGTTATTCTTCATTAAAATGAAAATATTTTAGAGCTCCTAGTTTTTGGACAAATTTCTATGGAGAAAAAAATATGTGATCATATAGTCTCTATTGTCTTTTAAATCTCTTTTCTAGATACTTTAAATCTTTGGCTAGTTTCTGCTTAACTTAGCAGAACAAGATATATACACTACATAAGCTCAGATAAGAAGGGTATGAAAAGTCTTCACAGAGCTCTCCTAGAGACAGTTGTTTCATCTTCAGCAGCTGAAGAGAGCTCTTTAGACTTATGAACTAGACACATGGCAACAGTTGTCTTGCCTCTAAACTTGCTTTTCCTACTTTGTAAGTCTAATAAACTAAAGAGATTTGTAAGTATTAAGGTAAGAAACGGAAAGGGTGATGATGGTACTGCGGGTACTGAAGTGGAAAAAATTGGAAGAGCAATTAGCTGAAATTATGGTTAAACCACTAGCTATATAAAATACCAGGATTCACTTTGCTCTAGTGTTCACAAAACTATTTTTAGGTTAGCTGTAGATACATGAAACAGAAAAATGCCTTATAGGACTTAGCCTAAATTCAGAATTGAACAAATTCAAATAAATATTTTATTTAAAAGAAATATTTGTAAGCCTTGTTTCAATGTGCTTTACATCACGTTGTCTGAGAAAAGAATCAGGCAGAAGTACCTGCTACTGGTTTGCAAATACCTTAGTCTCTATATGAATTAACTGGTATTAAATCACAGGAGAATGATGATATGAACACTACAGCAATTTTAAGTATTTGAACAAATATATAATGAGCAATTAAATATGGGTATGTTCAAACCAAGTACATCCCACAATTCAATGCAAGACAAGGAAGTACTGATAACTTAAAAAAGAAAATTTGTGCAAATTGTGTTTTCCATTGCTTCTATAATTATGGCTAATCCTCATTTGCACTTTTATCTTGATAAAAAATAACTTCCTTTTTATTATTAAATAAACCTTTTACAACAGAGTATGCTTATGGCAGAAGTTGCCCCAATCTTCAAGCATCAATGATTCCTTACATTTTAATAGGGGGAGAGGTTCTGCATTCTCAGCATATGTAACTTTATAGATGATTTCAATCATATATATTGTAGTAGCATTTTCAGAAATTTAGATATTTGAATTGTATCTAAGTCTCAAAATAGCTTAAGTGAGGAGAACGCAACACATCCTTTTCATTATTTCCAGGTGAAAGGAAAGGTGACCCTGCTCAGTCTCTTGGTAACACTACACCTATGTAGTCAAGCCCCTTGCAGTGCCTACTGAAGCTCTTTGTAAATCCTCTAGAGAGTTAAACAAATGGCTTGATATAGTCAGAGATTAAAACATAACCCAAAACCAGAAGTGTACCCCACCACACTGCAAAAACAAGTTAGCTGGCAACCTCTGCTAAACATTATGGGAATTCCAAGCACTTAATATCTAGAAGGCTACAAGGTCTAAAGACTCTACAGCCAACAAAACAACAGGAAAAAAAGCTCCAGAAATATAAGAAACTGCCTGTAGCCATTGAGGAAACTATACCTTATGTGTTTACTTTTACTGTTTTCAGATACTCACTGGCACAGGGAACTTGGATAATACATTTCCCATTGCTTTAACAGCAAGGTGGTAAGTTTGACAATATTTAACATATAAATGAAGGCATGAGGTTACATTCACAGTAAGCCCCATAATTCTGCAAAACTCATAAGAGACCTAGAACCACAAAGCAAACACATAAAATAACATCATTTTCCTATCCACAAGCACACTGTAAAAATTACTCACCTGAAGAAGAGCTGCATGCAGTAAAGGTACCTACTACTATACAGTTTGCTTTACTCTGAAAGACCCTACTAGTTATTACCTCAAAAAGGCATGCTTATCTCTCTCAACTTAGAAACATCTTAGCCCATATACTCTGACCCATCTAAAGAACACTGCAAGGGGCTGAAGGAAAAACAAAACACTCACCTCCAAAGTACCACTCAGGTAAAAAGAGCTCTCTGGTGGGACACCGACACCTGCAGCTTATATACCATTAGGCCCACCTGGCACACAACCAAACACCTGGGAAAGGGGCAGGGCAAAACAAAGCAAAAAAAAAAAAAAAAAAAAAAAAAATCAGCAGGATGAGCAGCAGCTTTGTTGTTTTTGTTTATCTGGCTTTGTTTAACAGTGTGCAAAGCACAGCACAGAGAACTGCACTGTTTTTAGAAGCAATGATTCCCATGTCTTTTGCTTCAGCTTCAAATATTGAAAGGGCAACATGACCAAGTAAGTAACTGAAACTATTTCAACTGGAATTAGCTCAAACTTTTATTCACACTTTCTTTACACTCATGGTAGATGAAGACATCTCTATGTCAATTCTCTTAGATTTATAGCTGCTGTTAGCAATGTTAACCATAATCTCCTTTTGAATCTGAACAGTCTTGTAAAAGGATTGCTTAAGACTGGCTGCCCATGTTTTTCTTTTGGTGGCCTTTAAGTTCATTGTTTATCCTTTTCAGAGAATGTTCCTGCAGATAAGGACCAGTCAAGGTTATGGCTGGTCTTAATAAAATTAAGTCCTATGAAAACTGGAAAAAACTTACCGAGAAAGTTTAATACTAGCAAGCTAATGTAAGTGGTAAAAATTGTTTTAAATACATTCACTTCCAGTGGGATTTGTGGAATAAAGGGAAAGATACAGGGATAAGAAAATGAAACTTCCCTTAACATGGAGAATGTTGCTTTTCCCAGCTATGTAAAATGGCATCAGCATAAGCTTCTCACTTCCGCTTGGCCTCTTTGATTTTTAATCAGGTTGTTTTAACTTTTACTGTCTTATACAACGTGTGAAACTGAGCATGTGGTTGCTATTAAGGAGATTTATATAGATCTAAAGATATATATTTGTGCTTTCTTTTTGACTATGTCAGAGTAAATTAATCAAAATATAGGTTTATCCTTTTGAAACAGCAATTTGATACTTAGAGGTTCTATCATTTGTTGCATATTCTAAAGATGAAAGCTACTTCAAATCATGTAATATTGATATCAAATACTGGATTATACAAGCTGTTCTCCAAGTCACACCAGATACCAAAAGGTTTTTAGGCAAAGTTCACAGTGATGTTTACAACCTATTGAAAGGTCTAATCTTCAGAGTTCTAGGTGTTTATCTTTTTTTCTCTTCTTGCATTAAAAATAAGTAATGAAAATAGAACTTACATGATCAGTTCTGTGTGTTGCTGAAGTAAATGCTAGCAGTCAGAAACTTGCAAGAACACCTGATGTGCTTCTGCAACAGCCTAGTAGCCAAACTCTGCTGTTGTGCAATCTATGTATGTAGTTCTTTCAAATTATACTAAATAATATTTGCTGTCTACCACTGGCAGCCATGGCCAGAAACCTGTCATCTGAGTTCAGGGAGAAAACAAGGAAACATTGTTATTTGAAGGACTAAAATGAGGCAATAGATAGGACCATGCTGGTCCAACTATTTTAATTAAAGGTCATGACGTTTCTTCCCGGTATATAATTCAGCAATATAATAAAGCAACCTCATATATTGTCTTGCTGTCATGATAGTCAAATATCCTGACAATATGGACGTAAACCTGGGCAAAGATGACCTGAAGGGACTGTCATTATCTGTCTGAATCCAGGCAGAGAAAACCTCAGAGAAACTCTTGATTTATAATGAATATTAATTATTCATGAGTAGTAGCTGATATGCAGTATACATGTAATCTAGCAGGAGTGAACAGTTTAACTATATAGTCAATTGAAGCAGGTTTAATTTAGTTGAAAGGCCCCCTTTTTATTTGCTCTTTCTTACAATTTTCTCTGCTGACATTCAGCTGAAAAAAAACAATTCCTCAGAGATATAAATGTAAAGTGAATTAATTCATGAGTGTTTGTTCCTTTTTGTATTGGTATGTATTGCTTCTTTTATGTTATCTTCTAAAAGGGCTGGGTTGCAAGTTCTTTATACATGAAAAGTCTGAAAGCACAAAAATAGTGGTTTGAGCAATGAACATAAGCACATTTCTTTTATGCTTGCTAGGAATAAAGTTACTAATACAACTGTATTCATAGTTTTCATTCCAGGGAATCTTTTCAGAATTTCAGGGAGATGCTGAACAAAAATGTGTTTAGATGAGGAATAGAAGCTGCCCTAAAGTTCAAGGCAAACTTTATATAGTTATTCTGTCATCGCTCCTGCTCCTTTGAAGCTTATCCTAGTGCACTTCGCTGTTACCACTTCCAAACTGTTATCCCAGAAACTTTTATTTATAAGTTAGTATGTTGAAGTATCTCAACCTATTTTGAACAAACTGAAACATTCTGTGTGTTCATATCTCTTTAATAGATATGAAGAGAAGGCTAAGCAGGGGAGAAAACAGATCTGATCCTCAAAAGGCATTGTTCAAAGGAATCTGCTTTCTGAAAAGAAATTGTCCATTCCAAG
This sequence comes from Anas platyrhynchos, assembly GCF_047663525.1. Classification (NCBI taxonomy): domain Eukaryota; kingdom Metazoa; phylum Chordata; class Aves; order Anseriformes; family Anatidae; genus Anas; species Anas platyrhynchos. Next base: position 98,483,915 of record NC_092589.1, read on the forward strand.
TTATACAATTCTATAACAAAAAAGAATGCTGTCCAAGAATCACTAGTTGATTAACCACTTTTGATCATTTATTTGCAGCTACATAATACAGAAGTGCAAGGGCTCAGAGATCATTCAGAACACATAGTTATACAATAAACATTTTAATGGCAATATCATTTTCTATAAGATAGCTGTAACAGGTCACTGTAATTTATTATAAAATTTTTTTTTTGCTAGTGACTAAATTTCTAAAAAAAAAATAAATAAAAGTCTCTCCTAAAGAACAAGTCTGTTAGAAATGTCTAAAAATTGAGGAACTGTGGTAGTTAAGCTGTTACTCTATGTAACTGTTAGATAGCACTTTGAGCATGTGAACACTGTTAAATTAATTGTTAAAAGCAAGAAAACAAGAATGTAATTTCACAATGTGTTTAGAAATTTATTTTCATCTCCTTTTGGCATAAAGTGTGTTTGTTTTTATCAGGGATTTGGAAAAGAGATACAGATCCACCCAAAATTTGGAAGAAGTTCTCATCTTCTTGTTTAGTTATAGTTCCTCCCTCACCGCTGTCCATGAGCTGTAAGTGTTTGTGCTGATTGCATAGTAACTGTGGTGGTTTTACCGTGCTGGGCAGCTAAACCCCACAACCGCTCTCTCACTCCCCCTCCTTTAGATGAGGAGGGGGAGAAGTAAAGCAAAGAACAACTCCCGAGTTGAGATAAGGATAATTTAATTAAAGGGAAATAATTATAATAATTAAATAAAGACTACCATGAACTAAACAATTTAACTAAGGGGAAATAAAAAGGGAAAGGGGAAAAGGAAGGGGAAAAGGGAAAATAAAAAGAAGGGAGGAAAACAAACAAACAAAACAAATGAAAGCTATATGGAAGTGCAGAGGAAAGAAATTACTCTCTACTTCCCACAAATGAGCAATGATTGACCATGTCCTTGAAGCAAGGCCTCAATGCACGCAGCCAGTGTTCGAGAGGAGAACCGACGTCTTCTCAACGAGAGCCCACCCTTCCCCTCTTCTTCCTGTTTCCACCTTTTATTGCTGAGTGTGACACAACATGGTATGGAATATCCCTTTGATTGGTTTAGGTCAGCTGCCCTAATGATGTTTCTCTCCTCACTTTTTGCCCATCCCCTAGGAAGGTTAGAGAAAGGCCCAATGCTGTGCCACTGCTGCTCAGCAGTAGACACAACACTGGTGTGATAACACTGCTGTTCCAGCTACAAGTACAGAGTACGGCACTGTATGGGCTGCTGCCAGGAAAGTTAACATTCCAGCCAGACCCAGTACAGTAACATGTACCCGGAAGCATTTCATGTCACTGGAAATTTGGCCCCTAGTGTCTCAAACAGTTCATGATAGAATCAAAGATAGAAACCACTACTCATTGTAGCTTTGTACTTAAACTACAAGATCACATCCTTTCCCCATTTCCTTTAGAATTCCTTCCTGTTTCAACATCTTCCCAATCAGCTAATTGAATCTTACTCTCTACTTTGTAGGAGTACGGTGATTAAACAGAGTAATAGATTTAATGAGGGATTTCTGAGATAGTTCAAAAAGATAATTCAGTATAAGGGGGAAGCCTTGAGCTAATGTTGTGAGATTAAACACTGGCAGAGATGCATTGTTCCTGTAGCACTGATTTTCCTAGGAAGTTCTTTGTAAGAAACAAGCATAAACACAGATTTTGGTGGAAGAAGCATATATTATAAAATCATAGAATGGCCTGGATTGCAAGGGACCTCAAAGATCATCTAGTTCCAACTCCCCTGCCATAGGCAAGGATGCCACCCACTAGATCAGGTTTCTTGGGGATTCACCTAACCTGGTCTTGAACACCTCCAGGGATGGGGCACCTCTCTGGGCTACCTGTTCCAGTGCCTCACTACCCTCTGAGTGAAGAATTTCCTTCTAACCTCTGATCTAAACCTCCCCTCTTTTAGATTCAAACCATTCCCCCTCATCCTATCAATACCCCATTGAGCAAAGAGTTGCTTCCCATCTTTTTTATAAGACCCCTTCAAGTACTGAAAGGTTGCAATAAGGTCATCCTGGAGCCTTCTCTTCTGTAGGCTGAACAGCCCCAACTCTCAGCCTATTGTCGTAGAGGTGCTCCAGCCCCTTGATTGCCTTTGTGTTTCTCTTTGTGGTTGTCCTCAGCTCCATATCCTTCTTGTGCTGGGGGCTCCAGACCTGGATGCAGTACTCCAAGTGGGGCCTCACAAGAGCAGAGTAGAAGGGGACAATCACCTCCCTTGACCTGCTGACCACTCCTCTTTTAATGCAGCCCAGTATGTAGTTGGTCTTCTGGGCTGCAAGCCCAATATATTTCTGTTTGCCTTCTGTTACTGCACTAATTTTACCTTCTCTCCTGGATGTTAGAATTTGCAACACTTAATATTTGTCACTGCTTAAAAGCTATTTAATTCTCTGACAAGCAAGATGATGTAATCCTGTTGAGTGCCTTGACAAACAAATTCATGTTCATGTTTAGAGGGGTAAAATAGGGAACACCACAGCCTGTAAGAAACAAAATATAGACCAAGCAACAATTTACAACCACCCACTCCAAAAAGCCAGAAAGAGCTTGGTGATATTTTTAAAACTGAAGTTCAAGTTAATAATACAAAGCGCCATTATTTTACTGAAAGCTTGCCATTGTATTAATATTTCAGATTATTACTTATTCATATTCTTTTTTCAATTATCAGTAAAAAGTATTTTAAAAAACCTAGATCAGCAAACATAAAAACACTCAATATGTGACTTACCCACCACCAGACATCTAAAAAAGTAAGGTGTCTAAGTCTGAACTAGTCACACATAGTCATCTGCACACAAAAGCAAATGATGGTCTCCCTGCCCCACACTTTTTGGTGCTTACGATAAAATGGGATATAGTGCTCAAAGTAGAGCAACATGCAGAGGTTTAAAGAAAGTATTAAAGAAAGTTTTCAGCTTTGACATTCTTCCTAAAATCAGGACAAATTGAAAAAAATACAGCTTACACACAGAACACATGATACACAGAAACAGCAAGAGGATAAGGAATATCATATTTAGTTTAAATTGAGGGAAAGTTGCAGTATTCTACTATTAGATGTGTAGTAGGTGATCTAGTGACTACTCTCTAAGTTCCCTTAAATATTATTGTACAAATTCTCAATAGTGAAAAACTGTCAGAATTCTCCTAAGCTAGAAATTTAACATCCACTCTCCCCACTTCGATGTGCAAATCCCATTGGTGTAAACAGTGCTCAGTGAGATTTTTATTTTACTTTAATGTTTTTTTTAGCATTCGCTTTCATAGCAAATATCTCAGAAATCTTCCCAGGGCTGAACATCACATCTTAAAGATGAGACTCTGCCTCCTATTATCACTTAAGTGAAACGAGCTTTGTGAATTTATAGACTAAGACTGAGAGAAATCAAAAATAACAACAACAAAAAACCCTCCACCACCACCACCAAAACCCATGCATAACACTAAAACCTAGCAATCTGACAACCCTAAAGTCTTGAAAGCCTTATAGGAACTTTCACATCCTATCTAAGTTGTCATTGACTATAAGAAAAGGATAAGTCACTACTGGAAATTTCCATTATCTTCCCTCTTTATAAGCAACATCAATATATATATGCAGGCATACATCTGCGTTGTTGCAACTTTATATGAAATAGACCTGAAGCTGTTAACCTTTCCCCTCTTAACAGACAATATACAAATAGATTTCTATAATTCTGCAGTATGTTTTGAAGTGGACCAGTCCTAGACATTCCCAGAAAATCAATTTCCGTAAATAGTAACAGTGTATCTTTAGTTCTGGGCAATGAAATATTTTTGAGATGAGTGTCACAAAAGGTTGCCTAACCACCAGTAGGCAGAAAATAAAATGTGCAGTTAGCCAACTCAGTTACACCATGAGAAAGAATATCATACAAATATGCTTCAAAACTGGAAAGAGAGAACAATGAAATGGGAGAGCAAATTCTGAGGAGGAGCACATGCTATAAATCTACATCCAAAAGGTCCTGTGGGCACAGGAAACTAATTTAATTGTATCTTGTGGCATAAATATTCTGCCAGTCTCTGTGAGATCTTAGACTTGGTATTGGAATATATATATATATCCAGCTACAAAAACGGCATGAGATAAGACCTAGGAAACTACACACTTCGTCTGTAGTCCTCAGTCCCTGGTATGCTTATGGAGAAGATTGTCCTGAGGGATACTGAAAGGCACTTTCTCTCCTTCAGAGGAGGGAGGGCAACAAAGCTCTTAAAAGGCCTGGAAGGCATGTCCTGTGAGGAGAGGCTGAGGACACTTGGTTTGTCTAGTGTGGAGTAGAGAAGGCTGAGGGGTGACCTCATTGCTCTCTACAGCTTCCTGAGGGAAGGAAGAAGAGAGAGAGGCACCAGTCTCCGTAGTAACCAATGGTGGTACACACTGCAACGGCACAAAGCTGTGCCAGGGGAAGATTAGTCTGGATGTTAGGAAAACATTCTTTATGGCAAGGGTGGTCGAACACTGTAAAAGGCTTCCTTGAGAGGTGGTTGATATCCCATGCCTATAAGTGTTCAAGAGATGTTTGGACAATGCCCTTAGTAATATGCTTTAACTTTGGGATAGCTCTGAAGAAGTCATGCAGTTGGACTAGATGATCTTTGAAAGTCTCTTCCAACTGAAATAATCCTCCCCTCCCTTTCCCTTCCCTTCCCTTCCCTTCCCTTCCCTTCCCTTCCCTTCCCTTCCCTTCCCTTCCCTTCCCTTCCCTTCCCTTCCCTTCCCTTCCCTTCCCTCTCATTTCTCTTCTCTTATTTGAAGAGTATGTTTTCATTAGTTTTTGTTCTCTCTGTCTCCCAAGTACTGTATCATTTCAGTGATTAAAATAACTGAGAAATTGTTTGTGTATTCCTCTTTAATATCAGGTAGCCTACTGCTTTTTGTAAATACAGTATCTATTTTTACTTTTAAGTACAGGTGCCAAAGAAAGTTTTGTGTGGCTTGACTTCTACCTTCTGTATGGCTGTTATTCAGGGGATGTCCTTCTAAGACTTTCTAAGAAATAAAGTCACTTTTAGATAGATTTAACTGAAATTTATCAAGCTGTTTTGTCTTAAATGAATTAGATGTTTACTAAATGAGAATAAATTAAATTATTTGCATCAATTTCAATACCTATGTTCCACTAACTGACTGGTCTGAATTAGTAATGGTTCACAAAAGGGAAATTCGTTATTAGTGATAAGAGGATCACTTTTCAATAATCCTGTAAATTATTCAGAGGAATAATACTCTGAGCATTTTAATATGTATTATGGATTTGCAAAAGCATTTATCTCAACACTGTTTTTCAAATGAGTGGAAAATATCCTAAGCAACAAGCAGAAAAACATTATTAGATACACATATAAATATATATATAAACAAATACAAAGCTGGATCCATAATCTTTCAACTTTATACAAGATTAGCTCTGCATTTACAAAAAATTAAAATTATTCTCACTGTTTGATGGAAATAAAGACATAATTTTCCACATTTAGGAATCACTTCATTATATGAATAGTAAAAGCAGAGACCTTTATATCAAAAAACTTGCTATAATTACGCTACTAATAGGGCTTATTTTTCCCCAGTAAATCACAGAATGGCTGAGGTTGGAAGGGACCTCTGAAGATCATCTAGTCCAACCTCCATGCCAAGCAGGATCACCTAGAGAACGTTGTGCATGATGGCGAGTTTTGAATATCTCCAGAGAAGGAGACTTCACAACCTCTCTGGGCAACCTGTTCCAGTGCTCTGTCACCCTCACAGTAAAGAAATACCCCCTCATATTCAGCCAGAATTTCCTGTGCTTCAGTTTGTACCCATTGCCTCTTTTCCTGTCACTAGGCACAACTGAAAAGAGACCAGATCCATCTTCTCAACACCTTCCCTCAGATATTTATACACATTGATGAGACCTCCCCTCAGTGTTCTTGTTTCCAGGCTAAACAGTCCAAGTTCTCTCAGCCTGTCCTCATATGACAGGTGCTTCAGTCCTTCAATAATCTTCGTATCCCTCCTCTGGATTTGCTCCAGTACTTCTATGTCCTTCTTGTACTGGGGAGCCCAGAACTGGACACAATACTCCAGGTATGGCCTCACCAGAGCTGAGAAGAGGGGGAGGATCACTTTCCTTGACCTGCTATCAACATTCTTTCAAATGCATTCCAGGATCCCATTGGCTTTCTTGGCCATGAGGACATTACTGACTTGTGGTCAGCCTGCTGTCCACCAGGACTCCCAGGTCTCTCTCTGCAGAGCTGCTCTCTAGCACATCAGCCCCCAGTCTGTACTGATGTTTGGGGTTATTCCTCCCTAGGTGCAGGACCCTGCACTTGCCCTTGTTGAACTTCATGAGGTTCCTCTCAGTTCTACCCTCCAGTCTGTCAAGGTCCCTCTGAATGGCAGCACAGCCCCTTGGGGTATCAGCCACTCTTCCCAGCTTTGTGTTGCAGCAAACTTGCTGAGAGAGCATTGCGTTCCATCATCTGGGTTGTTGATGAATAAATTGAAGAACAATGGACCCATTACTGTCCCCTGGGAGACACCGCTAGCTTCCAGCCTCCAACTAAATTCCACACCACTAAGCACAACCCTCTGAGCTCTGCCATCCAGACAGTTTCCAATCCACCTCACCATCCACTCATCTAGGCTGCGCTTCTTGAAGTGAGGTTTGAATACCAATGCAGTTTGAAACAGGTTTGAAACCAAAAATAGTACGGTAGCTATGAAATATAGTAAAACTTTAATGTTCCTATCAGGTGAAAAATATTTTTTGGTGAATACCATGAGTAAATATGGACTTATGTTTATAGAACACAGCAAAATATTGCATTTTCATTCCGTAAAAATGCATGTTAGGTATAAAAATATGCAGAGGTAATCATGTTTCACAGTAAATTGGGAGCTTTAAGTGAGTTTGAATATATGTTTAAAATGAAAATCTAAATTCTACTCAAAGATAAATGAGTATAAATATACTGTTTGTTTTTGGTTTTTAATCAGTGTTAAAAGAGCAATTCTCCTATACTCTATCAAAACAAAAAATAAACGTAAAAATCAAGTTTTATGATAATATCATGATATATACTAGAGTAACTAAAAGCAGAACATGCCCTCTTTGTACTTAAACTAGGACTAAATAGAATGAAAATTCTTAGGGAGATATCTAGATAGCTTAAAACAAAATATATGGTCTCTTCTATCATGACCAGAGGCACAGCACAACTAGATCAAATTAACATAGATAGGCATGTATATATATCTGCATTTGAACAAAATTAATTCTGTATTCCTTTTTTTTTTATTATTTGCTAAATGACTAAAATGACTAAACAACCCACGCTACAATTAAAGTAACATTTACACTCCCACATACCAATAGTTATATTTTGTATTAATTAATAAGGCTGTCACTGGCATGCAGGACAGACAAGGGAAAGCAAGAGATTAAGTAGTTTATATCAATACTTCTGAGCAAAGGGAGCAGAACCCAAATAACCTGAATAATAACCTAAGTCAATACCTAAACATGCGAACATTCCTTTTAAGCCTATATTCCTGTAAAATGAGAGTTTTATATATGTCTATATGATACCTTCCTGTCTATCTCTGTAAGTTTTTAACCTGTTGGTTCATTCAACAAAATATATGATAACAGTATTAAAGACAGTCCCTCTCCTTCAAGGAAATAGAGGCCTTGCAGAGACATTTTTATCAAATTAGAGGGCTTGGGAAATTATCAGTTGTATTAAATTTGACAACAGCAAGTGCCAGATTCTGCACCTGGGATGGGACAACCCTGGATAGACTGCAGAATGAGAGGCTCAAGAGCAGCCCTGCAGAAATATTTTTTTGGTCAACAGCAAGTTGAACATGAGTCAACATTGTGCTGTGTCAGCCAAAAGGAACAACTATGCCCTTGGGTGCATTAGGCACAACATTGCTAGCCAGGTGAGGGAAGTGACTGTCCCACTCTGCTCTGGTGTGCTCTCACTGCGTGTAGTACTGCGTGTAGTTTTGGGTGCCACAATATAGGAAGGACATAAAACTATTATGTAGCCAACTACAAAGGTGGGCTACAAAAATGGAGAAAGGTCTAGAGGGCAAGACACATGAGGTGTGGCTGAGGTTGCATAGTTGGTTTGGCTTAAAGAAAAGGAGACTGAAGGGTGACCTCATTGTGGTCTACAGCTTTCTCACCAGAGGGAGTAGAGAAGGAGGTGCAGATCTCCTCTCTCTTGTGTTATGTCATCGCAAGGATCCTTGCATGAAAGACTCCTGTCACCAGTGACAGTCTCCTGTTTGAGAGATCTAATCCTTATGTGAGTGTTTACCTGGTGCAAAAATATCAGTAAATTAAGTTTTGTTTTGTTCTTAAATAACATTCTCTTCATAAGTGTCTGTGTGTCTGTGCAGTATGATTCTAACTCTCCAGACAAAATCTCTTTTTGCTAGATCAAATGACATTTTAAAATATTAAGCAAAAACATTATATGAATTATAGAAGAATAATTAGAAGAATAATTATATGAAGGTCTAAAATGATTTAAGATTTTTTTTCCACAAATCATATGTATAATTATTTTAGTTTGATACACTGTGGTGGGTTAAAGATGGCTAAGGGCAAAACTCCCACCCAGGTGCTCTTTCACACCCCCTCATCAACAGGACAGGGAGAGAAAATAAGATGGAAGAAGCTCATAGGTTGAAATGAAGATAGGGAAGGAGATCAATTATCATCATGAGTAAGTTTATTAATTGAATTTATTACCCATTAAAAATACAGTAGGATGGTAAGAAATAATGGCAAAAGAAATTAAAACAATACCCTTCACCCTACTTATTCTTCCAAGGCTCAATTTCACTTCTTTCATCCTGATTCCTCTACATTCCTCTGTTAGTTTTACCTTGCCAGAACTCCACCACAACTGTTCTCTCACTCCCCCTCCTCAGAAGAGGAGGGGAAGAAGAAAAGAAAAAAAAAATTCACATGTTCAAATAAGGATAATTTAATTAAAGGAAAAATAATTATTAAGGTAAAATTATTATTATTAAGAGAAAATTAAATAATTTAACTAAAGAGAAAAGGAAGGGGGGAGAAAATAATACAAAAACAACAACAAAAAACAAAAACAAAAAACAAAAAACAAAGGCCATGTGGAAGCACAAAGAGAGAGGAAATAAATTATTCTCTACTTCCTACCAACGAGCGATGCTTGGCCATGTCCTTGGAGCAGGGCCTCAATGCACGTAGCTGTTGTTTGGGAGGACAGACATTTTCACAATGAGAGCCCATCCCTTCCCTCTCCTTCCTTTTTCCACCTTTTATTGCTGAGCGTGACATCATATGGTGTGGAATATCACTTTGGTTGGTTTAGGTCAGCTGCCCTGGAGGTGTCCCCAGCCTACCTCTTGCCCACCCCCAGCCTGCTGGCTCTCTGTGGGTGTTGGAGGGAGGCCTGATGTGGTGCCAGTATTGCTCAGCAGCAGACACAACACTGGTGTGATACCAATGCTGTTCTAGCTACAAGTGCAGAGCACATCACTGTATGGGCTGCTGCAGGGAAAGTTAACTCCATCTCAGACCCAGTACAATTCCCCCACCAAGCAGTGCAAGAAAGATGGGGAATGGGGGATGTGGTCACTCCAGTGGTTTCTTTCTGCTGTATCCTCCTCCTTACACTTTTACCCTGTTCTCTATCGGCTGCAGGAGAATCCCAGCTCCAGTGCCTGGAACATTTCCTCCCCCGCTTCTTTTATCTGTGTTCACAGGATTGACACTCCCCCCTGCCAAGTTGTGCAGCATTTTGACCTTTCCTATATCTGAGGTTCCACCACTTTGGCTGCTGGGCCCAGCCATGCCCTGAGGTGGGGCCATTGAAGCTGGCTGTATCTGGCATGGGGCAGCCCCAGTCTCTTCTCACAGAGGTTGCCCCTGCAGCCCCCACCTGCCAACACTTTGTCACCTGCATTCAGTATGCTAAAAATCATTGGAATTTCTTTATTGTCAAATGTAGTACAATTTTGAAATAGTACATAAAAGTTTCCAAATGTGGCATCTACATTTTATTTACATCCTCCTCAGCTCACCTTGCCTTCAGAAGTCCTTTCAGTTAATAGACAATGTAGACCAAAAAAAAAAGATACCTCATGGATACCATTGAGCTTTGGCCCATACCCCATCACCTCAGCCCTCTGAAGTGTTGCCTAATGTCTACTTCAATTCTTCCTCATTAGATAATAATAATAATAATAATAATAATAATTATTATTATTATTATTATTATTATTAATAATAATAATAATAATAAAATGTTACATTTCAGAGAGAGAACAAGAACAAGCATCGCGAATTACCTAAAGAGATTATTTTCCCCAGAAATTTTGTCTGTTTGCTTTGGTCCTCCACTTTCCACTTGGGGCGGGAGCAAAGAGCAAAGTAAGAAGTTGAAACTCGGTTTAGTGGGAGAAGATGGCGCAATAATGTTATGAAAATGTTTGGATTCCTCTGAGGCTCTATGTGAGGACTCTGTAAGCCAGCTGTTCTGCAAAAGTGGAAACTGAAAATGATAAAGGCAGCATACTTTTGCTAGCATTTAATTTATAAGGATCACTTTAATTGGAAATTTAACAGAAAAGTTCATAATAATTTGATGCTGCCAAATAATATGTTGATTGCAATTCAAGCTAATGTAACTTCAGAAAATTAAAGGATAGCTTTAGAGCATTCTTTTGATTCTTCATGTATTGATGTTCAGTTAGGTTACTGATCATCACAAACATTCACTACAGTTTTATTAAATAGCTTATTTATTTATTTATACTGATGAATGAATTAGCTACAATCCAAATGATAATTCAAACAGCTCTAACCATTTAAAAGGATATAAATTGTTTTATTAATTCACAAAGACAGGATATTGAAAATAAGGTTCAATTCTTCCACACATAGTGGAGTACTGTGGTGTTATGGTGCCTAATAATATTATATTTTATGTTGTGTGGTATTTTAATGCTATAATCTCAATTTTTATATGTAATTATATCTCTTTATCTTTATGTATATATATATACATATATTAATTTCTGTAAGAGATTCTGTAAGAAATGTTGCCACCTCCCTGCAGGATACACTGGAACAGGAAGCAGCTTTTCCAGAGTTGATTGTTGTGTGCATTTTTTTATAGTTGTTTTTCAAGAAGCTCTCTATGTTTTGTGACAAAATGAATTTACTTGATCTTAAGTTCTTGTCAGATCTGTTTTATCAGAACATCACCTTCTCTCTAGCTTTGGGAAACACAGGAAGAAGCTTCCTATGTTTCTTACTTCATCCTGTTGAAGTAAATACATGTAAATAGCTGTACTGTGCATTTCTTTTACAAAATAACACATTGCAAAGAAACAAATAGGATTTATGAAAATATCTCAGTTGTTTAAAAGTATTTTGATATACTCACTGCTTATTTTATATCATATCAAATATAAATGTTAAAAAGACTGGAAAACAAATATATTTTCCTTCAACTTTGGAGACTGAATCTAATAAAATTTTAACTAATGAAAATACTTTGGATCAGATTCTGATAAAAAACAACCCCATTAATAACTACAAGTGCAATGAGAATTAGGATCTAGTTTTCCCTATTTTCTTCAAATTGCCCTGCTTGACTGAGTGTTTAGCTAAAATTCAGTTTTCACTAGGAAGAAAGAATAAGTAATAACAGCTGAGTATATGAGGCAGTTCTGTTTATTGACAAAGAATTGATCTCTGTTCTCCAGTACTCTCACCTTCCTTTTTTTGGTAGTTTCCTGTTCCCTTCAAGCCTCCAGCTTGAAGGAGTCAACTGGTCAAGTGGCAGCTATGGATGATTCAGACACAAACATTTGTTATAGATTGTGGTGGATTGACCTTGGCCAGGAGGCAAACACTCAACTGCCTTTCACTCACCATCCTCTCCTTGTGGAAGAAAAATAGAAGGAAGGTGAAAAGACTCATGGACCAAGAAAATGATAATTTCATAACAAAAGCAAAATCTGTTTTCACAAACAAAACAAAAAGAGAAATTAATTCATTACCTCCCATCTGCAGTCTAGCCACTTCCTGGGAAGTGGGCCCTCATCACACACAGCAGTTGCTTGGGAAGACAAACAACATAACCATGTATGTTCCCACTTCCTCCTTCATTCCCTAAGTTTTTATTTGAGTTTGATGTTATATGTCATATTGAATATTCCTTTGGTCAGTTTGGGTACACTGTCTTGGCTATGGCCACTTTCCTCCTCTTACTGACCCCAGCCTACTGATTTTGGGGGCTGGACGAGACAAAGAGAAGATCTTGGAACAGTGCTAGCTCTGTTCATCAATAGCCAAAACAGTGATGTATTTATTATCAATACTGTTACTATTTTAGTAAAAAATGTAAAACATACCACAGTGCAGGCTAATATGAAGAAAGTTAGCTCATCCCAGCCAGACCCAGTACACAGGAATGCAATAAGCAATATATATTGAAAAAATACTGATAAATTGCTTGATAAGAAGTATATTGGCAGCTGGCTGCTGTCTTGTGGCATAGATAAGAGGTTGAGTTATAACTGATTTTTCCTGTCTATGGACACAGATTCAGATCTTCACCTTGTGAAGCTCCTGGTTTTCATAATATTCTTAGAAATCTTTGAGCCCTTGTCTGAAATTACTGAATTGGCATAAAATTTGATTTGATAGGAGATGCTAAGATGAAAGTCAAACATATCTCTCAACAGAGAAGTCTGGCTTTTGGGAGTTCCAGGCAGCTCTCCTTTCTCTTCTAAAATTTTCAGTTATACCACACAATGTGTTAAAATTGACCACAAAAAAAAAAAACAAAAAAAAAAAAAAAAAAACAAAGCAAACAACTATATGATTAAGCTTATTGATGGTACAAAAAGAAAAATAAGAGCAGTACACAAGACAAAAGAAAGTGCTGCAGATATTCCAAGTTCTCTGCTTTTCTTCTTATGCTAGAACACCAAGGCACAACCCCATAATCTCTGATATCATGCTATCGAAACTAATATACAAGTTCTCTCTGCTCTTCTGAAACAAAGAACAAGGTAGAAGTTTGAGCACTTAGGAATCCAAACCAATAGGCATGGAGAGGACCTCCTGGGTTTTTAATCCTGTCTTGTGAAATTTCAAATGCAAAATAAAGAAGCTTTTTGTAAAGTATCTGAAGCTTTTCTAAGTATCTGAACGTTGTCTGTATGGATAAATTAGATCATAGAATCATAGAATGGCTTGGGTTGGAAGGGACCTCAAAGATTTCCAACCCCCCTTCCATGGGCCACCCACTAGATCAGGTTGCCCAGGACCTTGTCCAACCTGTTTTTGAACACCTCCAGAGATGGGGCATCTACAATTTTTCTGGGCAGAACTCATATAAATATATCATACAAAACACCATATTAAGTCTCTGTGTCTGTCTATTGACTACAGAAGGGTCAAGATTAAGTTGCTCAGAACTTTGCATTTAACTTTATGATACTTAAAATTGGGTAAAATAAATATACCTTAAGAGATGAGTATGGAAGAGCCCATAAAACAATTACATAACAGCAAAATCCTCAGAAACTCTCAATATCTTAAATAAAGTTAAAATATAAAGACCATGAAACCCCATAAGTCTCTACTGACATACAGGAAGATGAAAGATCAAGGTTGATCTAGGTCCATTAAAGAATTTATGAAATTAAATTCTTTGTGGTTTTATGTAAAGATCTTACACACATACACCACAAATGAATGATGGAATTCCTCCTAGTTTTTGATTAGTCTTGAAAAAAATTACATTCTGACCTCTGGATGGATAATCAATTTAATCCAGAGTTTGAACAGGCAACCCATCTGGGTGGTTAACTATGTATAATGCAATAAAATACACAACTTGCCAAAAAAAAACCCTAATACTATAGATTTCAATATCTTTTCCAACTGTACAGAGGCACTAAAACACAGTTTCACAAAATATTCTTGTCACCAGTTACCCAGTAAAGGGTAAGGTAGTTTGGCAGGACCTAAAGCCCCTTGTGTTCCAGCTTGTCCTCAGATATCAGAGAGGCTGGGGGCATTTGGACTTAGATTCTGAGTGATGCCCAATTCAGCACTAGAAGTCCAGTCTCATTCACTATATTATCACAGATGCACAAATAGCACAATATTGCAGTTCTGTAAGTCCAGTCACATTAATCATGATCATGAATGCACAAATAGCACAATATACTTTCAATCTAGCAAATGACTGGTGAAGCTTATTGAAGCAACAAGATTACAGATTCTTTTGGATTGCTAGTGATAAATACACTGTCTGAAAAGCATGTTCAAATACCAAGAATATGACAAACACAACCAACTACGCATGCGCAAACTTATGAAACAATTCTATAGCAAATGTTAGGTTTCTCGGGGAAGCACTCAGTATAACCGAGAGCTCGAATCTTACTCAATAGGCATCCCTATGAGGGGGAAAAAGTTCAGCCAGTCGACTGGATTTCAAGGCAGGATTTTTCCTGCCTTGATATATCCCCTCTCAATGTAGTTATAAAAAGTCATTATATTGCCTCTTAACCTTCTGTGGCTAGGCTAAACAAGCAGTGCTCTCCTTAATCTCATTTTGTAAAATAAATATTCTGTTCCTTTATTCATATCCTTTCTCTGAAACTGGTCCAATTTAAACTAATTATTCCTGAGAGAAGTGATTAAGGATGTAAACAATATTCCAGATGAGGTCTTGCTGGTGTCCTGCATAGTGGTATTTACATTCTCCTCTCTCTTAGAAGAGAGGTTCACTCAATGTCTTCTACAATAGCGTAAGCTTTGCTTCATAACTACATTACCTGACACTTCATATTCACCCCCAACAAATATACCCACTTTTTTTTTTCCCATTTCATCATATCAGATTGAAAATGTCCCTTTTATAGCAATTTTTTATTATTAATATGCCAATGAATATTGCAGTATTAAATCTCGTGTAATTTGTGTGATTTTTGTTCTTAAGATGATCAAATCTTCTTGATGTGGTCTCAACATATTGTTGCTTATATATTTCCCAAGCATACATAGTTTTTACCGCTATATCATTGTGGTAGTTTTATCTTGCTGGGCAGCTGAACTCCACCTCAACTGGTCTCTCACTTCCATTCCTTAGAATAAGAGGGGGAGAAGAAAGTGTGCTGGAAAGAAAAAAACTCCTGTGTTGAGATAAGGACAATTTAATTAAATGGAAAAGAAAGAGGAGGGAATAAGGTTGCGTGGAAACACAGAGAGAGAGAGAGAGAAAATGAATTGCTCTCTGCTTCCCATCAGTGAGTGATGCTCAGCCACATCCTGGGAAGCAGGGCCTCAATAACTTTATCAGTTGTTTGGGAGGATAGACGTCTTCATAACCAGACCCCTCCCTCTTTTTTCCCTTGTCCACCTTTTATTGCTGAGTGCAATATGACACCCTATGGTATGGAATATCCCTTTAGTTGGTTTAGGTCAGTTGCTCTCGTGATGTCCCCTCCCCACCTCTTGCCCACCCCTAGCTGCTGGCTTTTGGGGTTGGGGGAGGGGAGGGAGTGGAGGAGGTGTTGTTGAAGAGAGTCTTGATGCTGTGCCATTATTACTCAGCAATAGGCAAAACACTGGTGTTACACCAGTGTTGTTCTATCTACAAGCTGCAGCAGGGAAAGTTAGCTCCATCGCAGCCAGATCCAGGACAGTCATAAGCAAATGGTCACTCCCAAGGCTTTGTCTGAGACATCTTTTCTCCAGCCCGTTTAGTATAGCCAGGGTTAATCTCCCTTCTAAGAATTTTCTTTCACACCTTGTGTTAATCACTGTCATCATGTTCAATACTATTTTCCCTTTGAGGAATCTTATCAGATATTTAGCTTAAATCTGAATAGATTAGCTTTATTTTATTAGCCTCTCTAGGAAGTTAGTTATCTAAAAAGATATTAAGTTAGTCTGACAAAATCCATGAGATAAAACCCTTTTGTAATGCAAGTTCCATTTACATCTATGCAACTAATTAGCCCTTGTTCAAAATCTGCTATAGTGCTTTGCATTGAATTATAATCAAACTAACTACTTGGATCATGTTCTTTCTCCACTGCTTTTTATCTTGCTACTACATTTGTACCTCTCCAAATTTAGTACTACAAGATTTAGGGATTATTTTTAAATGGTTTCTATGAGATTTGCAACACTATGCACTAATTCATTCAGTAGGCTTAGATAGATTTTATCAAGACCTTTAATACTTTCACACTTAGACATCAGTTTTGCTTCTAACTTCTGTATTGCAATTTGTATCATGATCCTGTCATTTGCAGTAGATAATGTATATTACGCTCACACTGACCCTTCAATTAAACAAAGCAAAACACTGAGGATCAGATAAATTAGTAAATTTGGCCATTTCTAGATCATCCTTGCTGCTTTCTTATCCTGAGTATACAGCAGTCTCCTTCTTTTCTAGTTTCCCCTCTTTACATAAAGAATGTGTAAATCTTAATGTTAAAAAAGATCTTTATCTTTTAGTTACCTGTGCTGGTACTGCTCTTTAACCTCTGAAACATTGCATTTTTTTTTCTTCTGCATTTTTTACTTTTTCCTTGTTCTTTTTGTCTCTGTTCCTATTAAATCCTTTTTCACATGATTATTTATATTGAAAAGCTCTTTCATACAAATATTTAGTTTGCTCTTTTTTGTGTTTTGCTCTAGTTGTGTTGGCACATTTTACTAAAGGGTTCCTCCAGGTCTTTCTCTGAATTCAAATCTTTAATTTTATCAAACCAATCAACCTAATAAATTTGTTTACCAGCATCCTAAAGTTTATCTTTCTAAAATCCCAAGGATTATTTCTAGACTTATTTCTGTCTATCTTGCTATTAACATAAGCTGAATCTGTTTATTGTTGCTGAATCATATTTAACTTACTGCGGGGATACTGTTCTTATGAACAGCTTCATGATGGTATGGTTGTTCAGTTATAGTTTAATATTACCTTGTTAACTGAGTTCCTCACTTTCTTAGTTGTGTCATTTGTACAAGTGTACAAATAGTTCCTGTCTCTCTATCACAGCCAAAATGAATAGATGGAACTCTTGATTTTTTATTTAATTATTATTGTTTTTTAATTTCATTTGTAGTATTGGACCATTGGATCTTCTATGCCACTTAATTTTTAGCTTGCTCTAAATTGTTCATAATGGCTCTAAGTTTTCTCTAGGATCTCAGAGGATAATCCACTCCAAGAGATTTTCCCAAGGGGACTGTATCTCATTTGACTTCTACACTGTGCAAGGCTTTAACGCTTAGCTCTCTCTCAAACAATGCATGTATTTTCCATCCTCAGACCACTATGCGCCATACATGTTAACTCATACTTTCAGTTCAGTTGCATACTAGGAAAACAGCATTCCCATGGGGAACTGGCTTTCCCAATGGAAGCTTGCCTTAAATAACCAAGACAGTTTAGGGCTAATACAGATGAACTTTTGCACTAATTTCTTTAAATTTTTGCTTTAAATAAAATTGTTAAAACAAAAATGCTAATCTATTTTTGGTAAAAAAAAAAAAAAAAAAGTGGTGTCAGAATAGTCTTTCATTTTCTCACAACCTAGATAAAATCCCCCATATGATATTTAAAGTATAAATAAAAGGAACATTTTTATCTTACCACTTGGTAGACTAAAAAGGTATTACAACTAAAAGTCACTGAAGGCCTCAAGCAAGAAATTCTTGAAAACAAAAAAAAATATTTAGGTTTTCTTCAGCAGTTGCAACCACTTATGTTATGTGGGAACCACAGGGTCATGGAATCATATGATAATTCAAGTTGGAAGGGACCTTGGAAGGTCTTTGATCCAGACTTAAAAGCAAGGGATCAGACCAGGTTGCTCAGGATTTTAACAAGGACAGACTTGGAAATTTCCAAGGACGCACCATATCTCGGGGTAAAATGCTCCACTGCTGGACTGCTGTCTTGGCGAACAAGTTATTCCTTAAACCTAATTCCAACGTTTTTTTGTTTGTTTTTTGCTTTTGTGCATGTGTGTGGTCACTGACCTTTATCCTCACACCATGCACCTCTGTGAGGAGCTTAGCTTTGCCTCCTAAATAGCCTGACCATAGGCTATAGCCTGCTCAAAACATTTAGTATATGGCAGAAAAATTTGAAAAGACTTATATGGCTTCATGAAATTTCATTCCAAAGTTTTGTATAACAACTTCAGTGAATTTGTAGAGTCTTGATGTGGTTATTTCACAATGATAGCTAGACTCCACCATGCTGCTCTCTTATTTGTCCTCCTCAGAAGAAGATGTGGAGAAGATAAGAAATAAGTCTCATGGGTTGAAATAAAGAGCAGTTTGATTAACTGAAAAGAAAAAAACAAGCAAAGGCCATGTGGAAGCAAAAGGAGAAAAAAATTATTCTCTGCTTCCCATCAGCAAGAGATGTTGAGCCATGTTTTGGGATGCAGGGCCCCAATGCACGTAGTGGTTGCCTGGTGTACTGGGTCTGGCTGGAATGTTAACTTTCCCTGCAGCAGCCCATATAGTGCTGTGCTCTGCACTTGTAGCTGGAACAGCAGTGTTATCACACCAGTATTGTGTCTACTGCTGAGCGGTGCTGGTACAGCATCAGGCCTCTCTCTAACCCTCCTAGGGGGTGGGCAAAAAGTGAGAAGAGAAACATCACCAGGGCAGCTGACTAAACCAACCAAAGGGATATTCCATACCATGTGATGTCACACTCAGCAATAAAAGGTGGAAACAGGAGGAAGAGAGAAGGGGTGGTCTCTCATTGTGAAAACATCAGTCCTCCTCCCGAACACTGGCTACGTGTGTTGAGGCCCTGCTTCAAGGACGTGGTCAATCATCGCTCATTTGTGGGAAGTAGAGAGTAATTTCTTTCCTCTGCACTTCCACATAGCCTTCATTTGTTTTATTTCTTTGTTTTCCTCCTTTTTTTTTTTTTTATTTTCCCTTTCCCCCTCCCCTTTTTATTTCCCTTTAGTTAAATTGTTTAGTTCATAATAATCTTTCTTTAATTATTATAATTATTTCCCTTTAATTAAATTATCCTTATCTCAACCCAGGAGTTGTCCTTTGCTTTACTTCTCCTCCTCATCTAAGGAGGAGGAGTGAGAGAGCGGTTGTGGTGTTTAGCTGCCCAGCATGGTAAAACCACCACACCTGGAAAAGACAGACACTTGAATAATGAGATTCCGTCACTTCTTCTTCCCCTTTTCTAACTTTTTTTGCTGTGTGACATCATATGGCATGGAATATCATTTTTGTCAGTTTAAGTCAGCTGCCATGGTGATGTCACCTCCCCACCTCTTTCTCAACCCCAGCCTACGTACTTTTGGGGAGTGGAGGGAGGGTATTTGGAAAGACAGCCTTGATGGTGTCTATTGCCAGCACTGTTCAGCAATAAAAAAAAACGTCAGCGTGATACCAGTGATGTTCTAGCTACAAGTGCAGAGCACAGCACTGCATGGGGTGTTGTGCAGAAAGTTAACTCCATCCCAGCCAGACCCAGTACACTTCAACAAATATCTGTTCACAGTTAAATCATTTTTTTATTATCTCAAATTCTGCATTAAATTTAAACAAAATCCCTAACGTCAGAAGTTGCCTACTCATTTTTTTCCTATCAGTGTAATGGTTTAGGCTGGTAGGTAGGTAAGCACCGTACAGCCATGTGTTCACTTATTCATGTGGGTTGGGGGAGAGTATTAAAAAAAATAAAAGTAAAACCAGTGGGTTGAGATAACAATGGTAATTTGACAGAAAAGAAGGGGAAATTAATAATAGTAATATACAAAATAAATAATGTATAATAAAATTGCTTACCACCCGCTGAGCGATGACCAGCCAATCCCTGAGAATTGACCACACCTTTGCACAACTCTCCCCAGTTTTTATTATTCCAAATGATGTCATAATGTATAGAATATCCCTTTGTCAGTTGGGGTCAGCTGTCCAGGTTCTGTTCCCTCCCTGCTTCTCGTGCACCCCCAGACTCCTTACTGGAAAGGCAGTATGAGAAGCTGAAAAGTCCTCGCTTCTGTGTAAGCACTGCTCTGCAACAACTAAAACAACAGTGTGTAATCAGCAATTTTATTTTATTTTTTATTTTTTTCTAAATCTAAACCACAACATCATACCAGACAATATAAAGAAAAGTAGCACTATCTCAGCCCAAACAAGGATAACCAGTTAGGATGGGAGCAAGTGCAGTGGCACCTTATTACATGAGTCCTGGAAACCAGGTTTGCATGTCCTTGAAAAGTCACTGCTTAATACCAAGGAATTCAGAATAGTTTTATGTTTTAGGTAGTAACTTATTGGCGTGCTTGGTTTCCTTTATAATTTTCTCCAACACCTAGAACAAGAATTCATTAAAGTATTTTAAATGCTCAGTATTCAGTAAGGCTTTCATTTGGCAATACCTCTTATTTCATTTTCCTTTAGCTGTTATGAGATTTTCTAAATAAAACTTCTTGTTTGACAGTCTTTTAGATGATAATAAAGATGGTAATAACTTGCCTTTCTGTGAAAATGAGAAAATGTTACAGTAGAAAATATTAGACTATAGGTCTTGAAAGGTCATCTAGTTCCTGCCCTGAGGCAGAATCAGCTCTTCCCAATGGTAAGCTGAGAAGGTCAAAAGCTGTTTTTATTGCTGTCCTGGTTGAATTCAGATCTTCTTATGCTCAAGATGAAATAATACAAATTACACAGAAGTCTGCAGAAAAGAACAGCATGCACAACAGGCAGTTTGAGCTGCTCCTCTAAGACCCTCCAAACTCACAGAAACATCTGACTGTATAAGAGACTGCTTTTTAGCTGCTCTTTCCCTGTGGCTCACAGCAGCTCTGTGATAAAGATAGTCTTGCTTCACTAAACTGGTTTTCTTTATCAAAGGTAAAAAAAAAAAAAAAAAAAAAAAAGACAGAAACAGAAAGGTAGAAAACAATAAAGTAGAGAAACAAAGCACATAAAAATGTTTGTAACAACATGAAGACAATTTTTATGCTCTAAATTATGTCCAAGATCTTGTCAAAGCCAGTGAAGACAGCAATATATGTATGAATAGTGTGCCTTTGCTTTTATTCAGGGTGTTTGTGAGACCAAGGATGCTGAAGATCAAATAACTGAGATGACTGAGTGAGTGGAGAGTGAAAGGACTGAGGTGAGCTACCAGCTTTCCCCATAAAGACACTTTTTAAAGACTTCATAAAGGAGCAAGAGATGAAAAAGCTCTGCATCTTGGTATTTTATTGAAAGTGCATTCTGGGGAAATTTTTAACATATCACTTTTAGGTACACTGATTTTTGCTCCCCTATTTTTCAGATTTATGATAATATTTCAGCTTAGCCATTTTTTTATCAGATTTTTTTTTCTACTATTATTATTTTCTATTTCTGTTTTGACTATTACAATTTCTTGTAAAAAGCAAAGTTATACTTTTATTACTGTGATCTTTGTACTTTTCATTTTAAAGTTACTTTTATGAACATCAACAAGAATATTCAGAACTGTGGTGAAAAAAATAGACTTTATTATTGTTAACTAAAACAGATTATATAAAGGCTTAGCTTGAGTTATAAAACTCAAAGTATCAATGACAAATTAAAGTAAGAGCAAATGGAGAAATGCTATATGTATTCAGTAAATTGTGCGAAGCAGTATATAAAAACCGTCACATGCTTAAAGCTTCATTTAAGGTTTCCTTTTTGAAAATGATGTCTTACTGCAAAATTTTCATGTGAGAGAAACAGCAATCTTTACTTATCCTCATGTGTATGTAGAAAATCACTAACAATCAGTGACAATGTAGACAATCACATACTTAAAGATATAAACATCATTGATACATTGCAAGACAAATCATAATCCCTTTCATTACCTCGTTTTTTTAAATGTGTCAATAACTGCTATTAAATAAACCTTAATGCAATCTTAAAGTTAGGAGACAGCAGTAGATGTGGTCTCTCATAAATATGTCCAAGGTGTCCTTAATCATATTACTGTGTGTCTTCTCTAGATGTTGATCCCCGTCACCTGATCTACTTAAAAAGGTATAATACAGTCATCACACATGCCACTATTAGTATTTTAGTCTCAAACTGTTCTAGGACATTTTAAACTCACCACTGACTACAGTGACAGAGCCCAGCTCTAGAGGGAAGAACTGACAGTGGCGTTTAGTTTCTGCTGCTACCAGAATGTTTAGAGTATAAAGTTTAAAGTAATAACATCCAATTAGAAAGCAAGAGGAAAATCATGCAGAATTAATTCCTGATATTGAAAAATCATTTTACTATTTTCAGATAGAACAGAATATTTTATTACTAGAATTACTGACTTTGCAATACCTACTGAATAGCAACTCATTATTAACAAGGTTAATATTAAATCTCAGATACATAAAATGAGGATTAAAAGATAAAAACATGGTTGGTAGGGTTGTTGTCATGATTTTTGTGGTATCATAAGTGTGTTGTTTCTACACTTTTCCATTTCCTCCTAAAGCATGAAGTATATAATCAAAGAAAACCCAGTGTATGCAATGGTGTGATCTAAAGAGCTACAGAAAACTGTTCATGGAAGAGATGTCTTTGATTAGGACAGCCCCCCAAATAATTTATTATTCTTTTTACACATTTTACATATTACGTAATTCCTTTCTCAAGTTTTAGATTTGAGAATTTCCCCTTCCAGATTACCACAAGGATAATGAGAGACAAACACCAAGTAGGTTTCCTCCTCTTATCTATCAGTCCGATATATATATATGGACTATATATAGTCCGATGCAAGAATTTATCCCAGTGTGTGGTGACATGATCTGAGAGGCAATCAATGTTCAAAATTTGCTTCAAAACAAACAAACCAGCCAAAGAAAAACACAAGTCACTAATCTTTCACATAGTCAAGGAAAATGCTGAAAAGATTCACTAATAGTAATTTTAAAATTAGCTGTCCCCCAAAAAACTTGAATGGAAAGATCTGTAAGAGATTTCTGGCCCACTAGTGTTAACAGAAGAAAGGAAGCTATTGAGTCAATACTCAAAATAATATAAAAACAAAACAAACAAAACAAAAGGCTCTGACCTACTAGCTAGAAGTTGACTAATTTGAATTAAATCCTTATGGAAATAAAGGGAAATTGATAAAGAATTAAATAATTAAAGGAAGAGTTTAATTTGAATGTTTTATAGATCTTGTCAAACATACTTGTTTTCATTGTATGACAAAATTAAAAATTGGTTACTGAAAAGATATAACGCACTTAAGCTTTCAGAATACAATCAATCTTATCTTTACATGTTATCATGATTAAGAATTATTTTAAGTATCAATGAAGAACATGTTCAAATAGTTTTCAAATTCGATAGTGTACAGTTCATGTAATGCCCTACCATTTCTGATAGCGTCTCACTAATATTGATGATTAAAGTTATTATTGATATTATCTTACTATTATTGATGACTAATATACCTGATAAAGTTCAGCTGTAGTATAAATTATTTGAAATAAATATGACATAAATATCTGATGATGCTTTCAGAAAATATAGGTATTATTGGAAAAATAAAAGGTAAAGGACAGCCAAAACGTATTAACTGCCCAGTGGTTCAGCCATAAATTGTGGGCACTGCTAAATGAGGTGGGTGCCTTGGTGACAGCAGATACAGAGAAGGCAGTTACTGAATGCCTTCTTTGCTTCTGTCTTCACTACTAAGACTAGCCCCCGTGTACTACCAAGCCTGGAAACGAGAGAGAAAACCTGGAGAAAGGAAGACTTTCCCCTGGTTGAAAAGTGTTGGGTCCGAGGTTATTTAGGAAAGCTAGACACCCACAAATCTATGGGCCCCAATGGAATGCATCCGAGGGTGCTGAGGTTTATTTTTTATTTTATATTTTTCACTGCTATGAATGCTTAAATGTCTTTATTTCTGCTTTCTAGGTGTGCAAGAGATCTCACTGTGAAATGCTAGCTCTCTGGCTATGTAAATGCCTATGTTTCTTCCTACTTTTATGTAATATAGAGCCTTAACTTGTTTAAAATGCTTTGGGCTAAGGTGCTTGCATCTGGAGTGTTCAGTAGCTCAGTTGTACCAGGCAGATGAGATGTTCTGTCTGTGCAAAGCAGACACAAGGGAAACATTTCAAAAAGGTTTGCTACATAAAGTCCTTCAAGCCTGCTTTCAAAAGCAGTTTGCACTTCTTCAGTGCTTGTTGTCACATCCCTACTGGAACACAAAATGCCTGTGGGAACTGTGTGAAAATATGGAGCTCTTTTTCCTTTACAAACATATCTATTCACATAAAATTAAGTCCATGGAGTGTTACTACGTACCGTAGTCAACAGTTTAACCACAATAGTCAAACAGACTCTGTATGCGTCCTTCTATTAGCCAAGGATTTATATTTGTTTTGGAATAAGACTTGATTAACGTTCACTTTCCCTAAGCATGCATTCAGAACAAGTTAGGATCTCAAGCATATCACCAAGAGAAGTTCAGGCAAAGACAGGGCACTGCAGTCAGCCTAAGATGCTGCAGAAGGTCAGCCACAGACAATGCCAAGCATGTTACAGCTCAGCCCACAATCTCTATTCCAGGGAAGGTTTTTCTTAAACCTGTTGGAGAGAATAGAACTACACCAAGGTTCAAAACAACAAATTATATATAGATAGATCATGGGGTATGGTACATAAATCCCTGCTTTCAAGCTTTCTTATATCATAATGAAGATATGGTACCACCAAGACCTTCCTAACCATCATCAAACATGCCCTGTCAAAGAAAAAAAAAAAAAAGTTGTAAGCTAAAATAAACAAAAATCCCTCTCTCTGTTGATTTTCTTGACCAAATACCAGCTATTCCTCTCACCTGAAATATGAGTTAACAAGTTAACTTGTGTTACAGGGGCAATTTGACCAACTACTCAGTACACAGGGGTTACATAATGCAGAACTTATGTGAAGAACCATGGAATGAAGTTGAATAAAGAGGAGGAAGGAGGAAAAAATAGAAAAAAAAAAAAAAAAAAAAAAAGAAGTGGAAAAGAATTATTAAGAGGACAATATATTCTTCTGAACTGTAGCTTCATTCCAATTTATCATTCAGAAATTCTTTTGGCATAAGGGTATACAACTCCTCCCTTACTACCTGGAAGAAATTATCACAGACCTTGTGGATATTCTGTTTATCTGGATAGCAGCGTAGGACATATCTAAGGCAAATTAACTTTATTTTTTATTAAATTACATGGAGGTAAAAAAGTAAATATTTTAATTGTCACATGCACTGAAGAAAGGGAGAACAAAATCAAAATTGCAATGTGATGAATAATATGCTTCCATTAACTATTTTTATAGGAAATTTAGAGATACATACATATATATATATATATATATCATGATATAGGGAATTGGAGATTTATATTTTTATAATGTTTTTTTTGGACAGAATTTCTCCATATTAAGCAGTGAATTCTACAATGCAAATTGAGAATTTTAAGACACTGTATCCCACACTGCCTTTCACTATAGTATGTAGTGCAACCTAAAATAAAAAGCTTGCTGATTTCAGAGAGAGAGGGAGAGAGAGAGAAAAGGCTCTAATCACCAGCAAATTACGGTTTCACACATAAAATAAATAATAAGAAAGAACCACAGACTTGGTGGTAGATGCAGTGGATGAAAATCCACTTTGTATGCCATACAGGGCATCCTGGATGGTCATAAATGTCTTTTTCTATCCAAAAATCTATGTGCAAAAATAAAGATAGCTCATTAACTGAATACACTGACATTTCCAGACAGAACAATATACATGTGACAATGGTTATTATATTAGGCCAGGACACAGATCACCTCTTCATTTACTCTGTAAAATAGGATTTTCAGAAATTTTTCCTTTTCCAAACATTACAGTGGTGAATGTGAGTGATATGAAAACAAGGTGAAAAGCTTTCAAAGGTTATGGATCTAAACATAAATAGATATTCTATTAAATAGACATGAATACATATTCCTTTATTTATTTATTTATTTTGAGGGAGGGGGGAAATTTTCAACTGCTTACATTGTACTTAAATAAAACTGTAAGTCTACATCTCTTCTCTTGCATTACAGATTATCTACTCTAATCCCCCTGCTCCCCCTAGATTTTTCATCTTTCACAAAGAGAAAAATATTTTATATTAAATTTTTCTGTTCCCTCTGTCAGGTGTGTCCTGACACCAGAATATCTTCATCAGATGCTCCTCAGACAAATCTGTTTCATGACCACATTCCTGGGGTCCAGAAGTGGAAAACCAGTTTGCCTGCAGCAGGAACCATCTCCCTGCATATCCCATTAAAACAATTAATCAAACTTGAATGATTTTTCCATGATAGAATGCAGGAATTTCTCCCATCATCTTTTGTGGTTCAGAAGGAAAGAAAAACACACAAGGTGTGACAGTCATACATTCTGAACACCTAATAAACACAAACCACAGCAGGACATAAACATCAAATCATTCCAAATCATCATCAAAACAGCTTACATTTGTGACTTGCATTTCATCCTCAAAGATGGATTCTTCTGCTATCAGACAGGTGCTATTAAACACTGCCACCACCAGAGCAACACACAGACTACATGGATAACTGTCCTAACTGAAACCAGGACACAGCCTCTGAGCCATACAGACATATCTCTGATGGAGTCCAGTGTGAAAAGGGGGAGGGAAATCTTTGAGATGTCCTCAGGAAAAGGACATAACATCAACACTGAAGGTTAGCCTTACCACTTAGATCTGATTTCTTGCACTAGTTCAATGCACTCAATCTCTGATGAGACAAGGTGCAACCACACTCACATCAGGGCAACCCCCAGGCTGCCCAGGAAGGGAATGTGGTGTTCTTATCAATGCAAAACAGGCTTTCCAGCTTTCTCCATTTTGTCTTTTGTATTATGGAGGAGTGCCTGATGCCTCTTAAATACTTTTTGAAAAAACACAACAGAATGTCTTATGTTTTGAGAAGATAAATTTTGATGAAGACAACCCAAATCACAAATATGATATCAAAAATATGGGCAGCATTCATCAATTATGAAAAAGTGCTATCTTCATTTTCTCATTTGGTGAAGATAGTTTGGACTTGGCAAAGTGTTACTTTGGTTAACTCTTTAACATGTTTGTTAACTGTTTAACATATTTGGTTAACCTGTTAACTTTTATTTTTGGCTTTCTGGTTTCCACAAATCAAATACTCTGTACTTGATGTGCTCTAAAGTAAAAGTACAACACAGTTGCTAAAAAGTTGGCATTACTGTTCATTTTGCTTACTGCTTTTCTTTCAAGATTTGAAACACATGCACCCATCTCCCTGACCTCAACTATAATATCTGTTTGTAGTTGCAGTGGGTGGTTGCAAAGCTGTAGGAGGACTTCCAGAAGAGAGCCCTCCCAACACTGGCAACACACTGATGGACTTTCAGGAGAATGTCTCCTTGAAAGAAAAAATGGCTCTCTACCAGGCTGCTGTGTCCAAGGCAGAGAGCACCAACTGCTTTTCCAATGTAAGATACCAATGTCTCTTTATCTTCTTAATTCTACCTTTACTTTGCACAGGGACAGATCATAACTGTCATTATTTCTACAAGCAAGCTATCAGATGGATCATAGAGTGGATCAAAATTTAAATCCAAAACTAGGAAATCTACTTAGCAAACATAGTTATCCATCAGTCTCTGTTTCTACCAGATGAGATTTGTCGTGCTATATGCCTTTTGTCTTTTGGGCAATCCCCATTATTTCATGGAAGTACTCTTCCCTTTAGTCCACCTTTGCCTGAACTTCATGTATGAAGACCATAAGCAGGAAAGAGATAAGCATCATGGTTATCCTATTCGCTCACGATGACAAAACAAGGCAGTTTCTTTATCACAACAACTATTCTCTATCACCAAATAATAAAATCACATTCAGGAGAGCAATGAATTTAGAACTCTTGCTGCTCAAACTGAAGAATTTGAAATTACCACATCATAAAACAGTTCAGGTATGGGTGCTCAGGTATCCTAGAAGCCACCTAGGGGAAGCAGCGACCAGCCACACTCACCTTCTGAGTCCAGGTGCAGGCAATTCCTGTTTACCGGCTTCTTTATTTCCTAATTGCCCTTGTGTACTCAGATCAGATTTCTGCAGTTCTTCGGGCCAAGAAGGTTCCAATGTCCTCTTCTTGATGCTGCCAACAATACTGCCATTAGCTCTCTCTCCCCAAAAGGAACGACTGTAGGAAGCCTGACCCAACAGAACCATATTAAGAATATATGAACTGCTTCGTTTATGCTCTAGAGCACTTTGCCCTTTCTCATTGAAATGCATGCTACATCTTACTGCAAATGGAAAACACCTGGCCTTATTTGATCACATGACTTCAGAGGAAATCAAGTCCTGCACTGTGTCTGGTGGCCTGGCTGTAGTGAGGAAACAGTTTGAGAATGGGCAGATGACCCCTTCAAGGACTACCTTTTCTTGCTCCAAGCACCAGCTCAAATCTTCAAAGGTAAAAATGATATTTTTAATACTAACACATTAGGTCTACCTTGCTGAAGAGCTCAAGGGAAAAATGCTATTATTTGCCTTATTTTGGGATTCACCATCCCTGGAAGTGTTCAAGGAAAGGCTGGACTTGGTGCTTAGGGATATGGTTTAGTGGGTGTCAATGGTGGTGCGGGGATGGTTGGACCAGATGATCTTGGAGGTCTTTTCCAACCTTAGTGATTCTATGATACTGTGATCCCCTACGATTCTCCTTAAACAGAGTAGACATGGGAAAATTTGCAACCCATTTTCTTTTCAGCTTCCTAGGGTGTTAACTCTATACCTTCTCATGTTGTGTGGCTCTCTCAGCTGTTACACAGACACAGCTTGCACAAGTACGTCGTGCTCTGACTTGCCCTCCTCGAACCTAGCCTAACTTTGTCCAAATTTCTTGGTACATGGGATCCTTGTGGCACTTGTAACCCATTAAATCATCACAATACACTGCCATAAAGGAACTGTTTGGGCCTACGCCTCTTAATGTAGAATTGTTTTGTGATGTCCCTTCACAGGCAGAAACAAAAATCCAGATTACTGTTAGCAGTACCAGGGAAGCTGAGTTTAGTAGAACAACCTCCAAAAAGGCCTAGTGGAAGCCTTTCAAACTCAAGAGGTAACTTTATCAATTAATAATTATGTCATTTGGCACGTATACTGAGATGCTGATCCTTATTTGCTTTGCCTCTTACTCCAGCACTACTTGGTACAACAAGATCTTGATATTCTGCCAATAGCCGCCCTCTTTTGGCAGTGCATAACGATGGTTTTAGGATGGTGTCCCATACAGTGTTGTTTGAATGTGGTAATGAATGAGGTTTTCCATTCATATTTCTCTGTGATGTTTCGAAGACAGCAGCAGAAATATGGAAAATTCTTACATGTTGCTCTAAATCCTGACGTAAATTGAAGGGCTCGTGCACAGGTTTCTCTTGGGGAGCAAGTAGTATTTAGTAGGGTCTGTAATTCAGCAAGTACTTCTACTATGTCACAAACACAATTAAAAATAGAACTCAAACACTTGTGCTTTTCCTTTCCTTCTCTGATGAAGGCAGCCTCTTCTTTCCTTGTTTTCAGTCCCCAAAAGTCTATGTTTTCTGTCATCAGTTTCTCAGATGCACAGAAACTGTCAACCTAAGGAAAAGTGAAGACAAAAGTCAAAAAGGTGAGGGTTATCTGGACCAGGCAATTCAACTGGCACAGATGAGAGAAGCACTACCCCAGCCCAAAAGCACAATGTCATCTGCTGCTTCCAAAACGAAAGCCATTAATTTGATCATTAAGAAACATGCACACTCTGTAAGATGGCCACATCATCAAGGAGCTGCTGGTCTGCCAGTCCCAAATGTCTTTGAAGGAGAAAATCTAAGGTGTCAAAGAGGTGAAATCTGTTCAGAGGAGATGTTCCCTAAGCCTATGGAGCCACAGATGAGGGAGCCACTCAGACAGCCCAAAAGCAAAATCAATTCTGTGGCTTCCATAATTAAGGCTATCAATGAAATCTGCAGAAATCAAAAACATTCTCAAAGACATCCAAAGCGGGAAAGAGCTACTTTTCTGGCGGAGAGTGTGCAAGGGTTCAAAACTATAAAATCCAACATAAAGAACAAAGACACCAGCTTCACAGTCTGTGTGCTATGCAGTAATGCACAACAAGTTTAAAATAAAGAGATGAAATTATTTAAAACTAAAAGACTTGTCTAAACTTTTTCTGTCTGTCTCTCTTATTAGGAGTCTCAGCAGTCTTCCGCCATCTTTCTTTGGCAAGGACATGTCTGAAAAGAAAAACTAAAAATCACAATTGGGGAAGAGCTCTGGATCTCCAAAGTACCAATCTGCAGGTCTTGTATGCAGGCTACCATTATGTCCGGATAACAACAATCTGCTGCCCAGGAAGATTAATCTTGGAATTCAGTAGGCACTGTAATACTATGCTCCTCAGAAAATCAGGACATTTGTGATCTGCTTTTCATCCATGGCTTCTTCTGCCATCAGACAGATGCTATTAAACTCTGCCACCACCAGAGCAACATGCAGACTACATGGATACATAGTTGAGACCAGGGGGAAAGGGGGCCACTGTAGAACAATTAATCCAATTGTAAGGTACATAGACCCTGGCTCAGGTTGCTTCCAGTCAGTAGAAAACTACCTGTTACTCCTCAACATCAGAAACTCTGTTTGCAGATGTTAGAACGAACCAAACATTCCAACCTCCTGGCTCCTGCCCCAACAAGAGTCCATCTCCAAGCTCTGGGGAAGTACTAGCTCCTAGAAAAACCGGGTGCACAGGACGGCAAGAGCGCGAGCACAAATGGTATGTGAGCATGCATGAGTGAAGGGTGCCCTTTGTTGAGGGCATAACTTCAAATTGTCTTATTGAGGACAGGCTCCCTTCTTATACCATTCACTCTACAGCACTACCTTTCCACTAACTGTTCATTGGTCAACAACTTTGCCCGGCAACAGCAAACAGCTAGCAACTTCCATGTCTTAACAGCTGGAGAACAAGCAGTCTGAGACAGCAAGGCGTCTCCTGAATCACTCTTCTTTGTTCCTTCTAAACTCTTTACATTCCTTGTGGCCTCGTTGTTAGGAGTTGATGTTATCACCAACCATGGGGCTTGTCGACCCCCATGGCCACACTCCCACAGTTGTTCACTGTGTTCCCATGGTCCTTCTCTGCAGAATTCCTCTCCAGCAGGTCAGCCCCTCACCTGTATAATGGTTATTCCTCCCCAGGTGCAAGACTATGCTTGCTCTTGTTGAACCTTAACCGGTTCCTCTATGCCCAACTCTCCAGCCTGTCAAGGTCTTGGTAAATAGCAGCACATACTTCCGGTGTGTCAGCTAGTCCTTCCAGCTTGGTATCATCAGCAAACTTGCTGAGGGTGGACTCTTCCTTCGTTCAGATCATTGATGAAGATACTGAACAAAACTGGATGCAGTACCAACCCCTGGGGAGCACTGCTAGTTACATGCCTCCAACTAGACTCTGCACCACTGGTCACAACTCTCTGAGCTCTGCCAGTCAGCCAGTTCTCAATCCATCTCACTGTCTCCACGTTTATCTGACACCTTCTAAGCTTCATTACAAGGATGTCGTGGGAGACAGTGTCAAAAGCCTTGCTGAAGTCAATACACAAGTTATACAGAATCTGCTATTCTCCCCTCATCTACCCAAACAGCGATGACATCATAGAAGGTTATGAGGTTGATTAAGCATGATTTTGCCTTGGTGAATCCATGTTGACTAGTCCTGATAACCTTCTTCTCTTCCAATTGCTTGGAGATGGCAACCAGAACAAGTTGTTTCATCATCTTTCCAGGGACAGAGATGAAGTGGACTGGCCTGTAGTTGCCTGAATTCTCCTTGTTGTTTGAATACAGATGTGTTTTATCAGCCATGCTGACATTAGTAAATAAAATGGACTGGATACTATTCCCTAGACCAGAAGCCAGCAGAGAGGGCATGGTTTGCTTCTGCAAATTATGAGTGAACTCTGCTCCTCTCCTGAGTGGGACAGCTACATTCCATGTACAATTTTGCTGCTACAGAGATAGCCAATCTCAGCTGAAACTCTTCTGAGACCATGGTAATAGTTTATAGTATACACAATTATGTGTAGGTGTTTGGGTCCAGGTCCTGACCTTGATCAAATTACAAAAGGAAGCTGGTATACATAAGTCATTGTGTCTAGTCATGCTAGCCAACAGGGAGATAGCTGTGGGGCTATTTTTTATTTTTAAGCTGTTTTCTAACAGATGAAAAAGGAAAATTTAGTTCTATTATTAGCTAGGAAAGTATTTGAGTTACATTACCTGAGTATCGAGTTAGTGAAATTCCTATTCCCTGCAGTTTATTTTGCACCTGTGATCTCTCTAGAGGACAAAGTTCAACATGTATCCTGAGATACCTCACCATAGTTGTATACAAACTAAAGGGAATTAATAAGCAGTGCAATGATGGTAGTGGAACAAAGAAATGAGTGTGTCTCGTAGTGAGGAAAAGGAAAGGAACGGAATGGAAAGGAACAACTATTAAGTCAAAATCAAAAGTCAAAAAGTTAAAAGTCAAAAGTCAAAAATGTTAATATACTGTCAAATTGCTGTGATGGGACTCTGGCCAGATCCAACATGAGAAGAAAATATTTTCCCTAATTTACTTTTCTTCAATCTTTTGGGATAAAGCCAGAAAGATTCTGATGTAGCAAAGACCCCCAGCAACATGATAAAAGAAGGTGTAATACAAACATGGAGTGGCACCAGAGGCCCTGAAGGTAAACACAAGCTGAAAATGATGTCACTGGTCACTATAGGAATGAAACCTTGAAAGCAGAGTTGAACCAAGCTTAGTGCACAACAAGGAGGAAAAAACAAACAAACAAAAATAAAAACACGTGCCAAGATATATAAATCATTCTGTATAGAGAGCATAGCAAGGAGGTATGAAGGCACGTAAAGATCTTACTTGAATGAGGCAAAATAAGATTAGAGAAGGAAGATTTCTTTCAATATTTCTATTCTAGGCTAAGGATTATGAGCTGATTGAAGTTGTTACTTAAATGTTAGTGGGTGCATCATCACCTTTGCAATGTTTATCTTCTAAACATGTGTACATGTTTATCTTCTGCGGAGAAATGTTCTGTTTTTATTTGCCTTTCACTGCATGTTGCTATTGCAGCTTAGCTATTACATGCAAAGTATTATTTTTTATTCTGTTACTGGGTTTAGTAAATTAGAGTTTTAAAAAGACGTGGGAATGTTAGGTGAGTGGTAGGTATGTGTATACCTACCTTATATATGCATTTTTACTAAAACCTTCCCAGATGACAAAGTGATAATCGATAATGCAGCACTGGACTAGATTAAAAAAAAAAAAAAAAAAAAAGTAAAAGAACAAAGCAAAAAAAGCAACTCTGAAGGCTTTCAATCTTCAAAGTCAGATTTTTTTTTTCAGAATAAAAAAGAATGTTTTAGAGCATGATGCATGTTTAAATATTGAAAAATATTTTTTTAAATACAATTGAAATTAAATATTTGCAAATCTGCTGTGGAGAGAATCTCCATGTTGACTGAGGCTGCCATCATAGGTCAGGCTCTCTGCAGCCCAACATTGTCCCTCTGCTCTCTCTGTTCTGCGCTGAAGGGCTTCCTGGCTGAATATATCACTTCAGTGAAAAACTGTGTATCCAGACCATTTGATCTGTGGTGCAGCTGCTGCAGAAATGTAAACAGATAGCAGCCAGCTCTAATACCCAACTACATCCTCTTCAAAAGTATATACAATTCATTGTCTCTTCGATAAGGTGTAGACACTTGAATTATAACAGTTATATCAATTTTCACAGCTGACAAAAGTAATTCTTCTCTGTGTTGGTTATAGAAATGCATATCTTCCTACTAAAAAAAGGCAAAGATGGTAGCCACATGGGAGGCCCTTTTTTTTGTCTAGAAAGGCAATTACAATGTAAATTATGAGTCATCTGATGTCAAGCTTACCTCTAAAAAGCTTGGAATCAACATTATTGCTGAGTCCACTGACTGGACAGTGAACGGCAAAAAACAGCCTATGTTCTAATTTGATTCACTGTCTGCACTGAAGGGTAGGCTGGCTGATTCAGGTTACACAGGTTTTGCAAGGTAGTTTTGGTGGTAATGGTCAGATCATTATAATAACCAGCAGTTTCAAACTGCATACGTTTTCTCTCTTTTTTTTTTTTTTCATATTTTCACTAGACAAATATGTTTCACTTATGAGGTGTTAGATTAGCTTGATTTTCAATACTTCACGTAATGCAGCTGTAGTGGGTTTACGTGGCAAGGTTTTGGTAGCAGGGGGCCATAGGGGTGGTTTCTGTGAGAAGGATCTAGAAGCTGCCCCATGTTTGGGAAGGGTCCCACTGCTGACCAGAGCTGAGCCAATAAGCGATGTTATTTTGCGCCTCTATGAGAGCATATTTAAGACAGGGAAAAAAACGCTGTGCCACACACAGCAGCTGGGATAGTGAGAGGAGTGAGGAACCGCCTTGCAGGTGCCAAGGTCAGTGAAGAAGGAGGGGGAGAGGTGCTCCAGCTGCTGGAGCAGAAGTCCCCTGCGGCCTGTGGTGAGGACCATGGTGAAGCAGGATGTCCCCCTGCCGCCCATGGAGTACCACGGTGGATCAGGGTTCCATGCTGCAGCCCGTGGAGGAGACCACAGTGGAGCAGGTGGACCTGCACTGACAGAGGCTGCCGCCTGTGGAAGACCCCTGCCGGAGCAGAATCCGGGCCAGACCTGTAGCCTGTGGAGAGGAGACCACGCAGGAGCAGGTGACCTGGCAGGAGATGCTGCCTGTGGGGGAGCCAGGTTGGAGCATTTTTCTCCTGAAGGATGGACCCCGTGGTATGGACCCATATCTGGAGCAGTTCTGGAAGAGCTGCTGCCTGTGGGAAGCCCACGCTGGATCAGTTCATCAAGGACTGTATCCCGTGGGTGAGAACCCACAGCACAGGGGACGAGAGTGACCGAGAAGGAGCGTCAGAGAAGAAGTGCTGTAGACTGACTATAACCCCCATTCCCCCATCCCCATGTGCCACTCTGGGGGAGGAGGTGGAAGAGGGTGGATGGGGGGGGGAGGTGTTTTTGGTTTCTTTCCTTTGTTTCTCACTTCTCTAGCTTGTTAGTAATGAGCAATAAATCTTACTATCTTCTTATGCTGAGTCTGTTTTACCCGTTACAATAATTATTGCATGATTTTCTCGTCCTTATCTCAACCTTTGAGCCCTTTTCACCTATTTTCTCCCCATTCCTCTTTGAGGAGGGGGAGTGAGAGAGCGGTTGTGGTGGAGCTCTGCTGCCCACTCGAGCGGAACCACCACAGCAGCATAAGCAGATGCAAACCTTCACAATGTAACTCAAGGGTCATATAGAACAGATTTAACTAACATCTGTTTCCCAGGGCATTTACAAGTGCCACAGGTATACTCAGTTCTGTAGTTTTCAGAGACTACTGGACTTTATTTCCACTTAAAGTATAAACAACCAGAAACAATGTAGACAGTGAGCATTCACAAAATGGGACTTTTCAGAGACCTTAAGTCTATCTATTAAAACACATATAAATGGTTATTTTCTTTTCTGAGCATTATTTTTGATGATTCTATAGATACATCATACATATTTAAAAATACAGTGGAATATGACATGTGAGCCTTTCACCTGATCTGCTGCCGTTTAATCTGTGCAAGGCTACCATAGTTTAGAAGACTCTTTGATGCAAGCCATAGTTTGTGAGAGCCTATTTAGTATGTCTAGGACTAGGCACATATATCACTGAGTTGTGAACTGCTGTAAATAAGTGGTCTATGAAAATGTTCTTATCCCATTAGAGTTTGATGTCTCCCTCCCTGACAAACTCCCTTTGTAATGTAAATTCATTTCAGAAGTAGATATGTTGGACTGCTACCTCCAAATCTAGCCAACAGTCTGATTTCTCCTTTATTAGTTATAGATGCTACCTTTGCCATTCAAAATACTGTGCTAAGGTAAAATAAACAAACAATAAATAAATAGTTTATTTGAATATAATTGTTTTGAAAACTTTGAACTTCATTAATTGCCACAGATAGATAGATAGACAGATAAAGAGCTTCTGCTCCCTACCTTCAGCATCTGTCAGAGTATTAATGACAGAGTAGAGGATGAGCAGCATTTCATAAACCGTTACCTCTGCTGTCTGTTTTATCTTGCATAGAAGCACACCACCCACAAATCAGCATAGAAATTTTTTTAGTGAGAAATATTTCTTCTTAATAGGGAAGTTCCACAAACTGATCAAGGAAATTCTTTAATATGTATGTATCTGAGATGTTCGATGGGTGGTTTGCTTTTCTGTTTATGAGGTTATAACAGTTAGTTTTACATATTCTTCAAGCAAGGTGCACTTTTTCTAGAAAATGAGTAAAACTGGAAACCTTATAGAGTTTGCAAGAGCTCATTCTTTGTTGAACTTAGTAAAGGCTGAAGAGATTGATGATGAAAAAATTTTGGTAAGTCCCCTCTAATTTTGTTTATTTACATTAAGTGTATTTAAAATATAGTACTATCAAATTTGAGTCTGTCATGTTACCAATCTATTTGGAAATAATCAGTTAAACACTTGATACTTTGTTAAGCTTGCCCAGCTGAATAGACATGCTGAAATTATTGTAGGAACCAATGAGTTTATTTCAGCAGAAATTAAGGCATACATTTCAGATCTTTATTGTTGAAATTAATGCTGTTCATTCACTTAGCTGGAATGCATAACTGAATATAATATCATCCTAAAACCATGCAATACTGTTATCTTCTCTATCTCCTATACCTAACAATGGGGAAAAATGGGAAACAAGTTTGTAACACCTCAGTGTTATAAATCCCCTTTTTTATCCAGTTAGGTGAGGAATGCTGCTTCAGTTCTTGATGTACTCGTTAAAATGCTCTGCCTTCACACTTTCACAACTAGTCAAGCTTACTTTTATGAATTCCACGATCTTTGAAAAAAAGTCGACTTTTATAACCACTATGCAGGAGACAACATTGGCTAACAAAATCGGGAAATTAGTAATGCTACTTATGTAGTAGGTTGCTGTTGGGAAAATCAAAACTCAACTAGAGTTGTTGCTTGCAAAGGACATTGAAAACAATAAGAAAAACTTCTACTGCTATATTATTTGGAAAAGATTAAACAATGAAAATGTGAAACCATTACCAAAATGGGTCATTCAATGACAGTGGGCACAGACAAAGCTAATTTTTTAATTAGATTTGTCTTTTCATCCTGAAAATTCCTGTATATGTTTGAATAATTCAGTCTTCTAGTGCTGTGTTTTTATTCCAGATAGATTTTTATAATCACATTTTCTCATATAAAAAACAAAACCAAAAACATTCTAACTTCTTAGCTTCTGCTGTGTAAAGATAAATTAGCCTGATTTTTCTGCATACCACTGTAGTCAATAAAGTCAGTGTGAGTTCTCTGTCCTCAGTACATTTGCAAATGGGTCTAGTTTAGGTTTCAGCTTTTGCTTTTTCTATTTTTTTCCCTTACCATAAATTTAAATGCTTAATTACCATTTTATTTTATGAAAATGTTTTCAGCCTAGTGTTTAGTCATTCCACTTCTAAATTTACAGTTCAGCTGAAATGTTTAGCTGCCGAATGACATAAATTTCCTTTTTCTTTTACTAGTAGCATCTAAGACTTTCAGCTTTCTTCAGAATAACTGTACTTCCATTACTTAGTCAAGTCAAGTCTTTTTGGTGTAAATAATGTCATTATTATCATGTCATTTGCCATGCAAGAGAGATGATGAGACAAAATGAAAAAATACTACTTCTTGTCAAAAAAGAAAATTGCAAACATTTCTTTCAGGTTGTGGAGTTGCTGATGTATTTTCTAGCTGAAGAATAAATATGTAATGGTACTGAACAGATAGTACTGTTCTTGGCTTGAACATACACAGTAGGAAGTTGTTAGTAATCTAACCTTACTTCCTCTAATAAGTCCCTATACTCTCAGTGGCTACAGTGTTACTTGTTGAGATCAGCATTTACACTACTCAATGTAATTTGAGAAAAGCCTCTAGAGCTGGAGACAGGGATTACAGCCAGACAAAACATTTTGTTTTACAGGTACTTGTAAAATTTGATAAATGAGCAGTTGTACATTCCCCTTGAGCTACTATATATATAAGTGCAACAGATGGGATGGCTCTGTTTCTCCTGTGGAGAAACCTAAGTATTGAAAAAGACAATGTCAGTACTGCATGTGCAATCATGACAGAGAATCAAGGGGGGAGAAGGAATAAGCCCTTTTGTGACCTCTGCTTCTAGGGGGAAAAAATCAAGGTATAAACTGATTAATAGCTGAGCACCCCACCCAGTCATTTGCTCACTCTCCTCTGCAGCAGAATGGGGAGAGAGTTGGAAGAGCAAAACCAAGACAACTCATGGGTTGTTTTAAATACAAGTTATTAAGTTAAGTAAATACAGGTTATTAAGTTAAGTAAAGCTGAACATACAAGCAAAGCAAAATAAGAAATGTATTCACTAGTTCCCATTGGCACGTGTTTATGCTCTTTCCTGGAAAGAATCATGTGTAACAGTTACTTGGGAAAGCAAATGCTATAAGCTCAAACTTCCCTGCTTCCTCCTCCTTGAGCTTTTACTGCTGATCATGATGTCATATGGTATGGAGCATCCCTTTGGTCAATTTGGGTCAGCTGTCTTGCTGTGTCTCCTTCCAACTTTTACATACTCCTAGACTACTTGCTGTGAAGGCAGAGTGGGAGAAAGAACACCTTGATGCTGTGCAAGTGCTCCTCAGCAATAACCAAAAGTCAGGTGTGTTATCAACACTATTTTAATCACACATCACATCACTATACAAGTTGTTTTGAGGAAAATTAACACCATCACAGCCAGACCCAGTAAAATCTCCACCTCTTATCCCACATAATTTACATCATGCTCAGGTCTGGCACTATGGTCCACTATGTACAGCTATGTAGAAGGAGAGTGTCTGTTCATTTAAGGGAGTCTGGTAAAAGACCTTTTTCAAAGCAACAAAGAGTAATAAGAAAGGAAGGAAGCCACAGACAATAACAAACAGGCACGCACACACGACCGACAAAGGTTAAGGAAGGTAGTGAGGGGGACCAAACCTGGTCAGACACACTCATTGACGAGGACATGTGAGAGTATGAAAATGTTTACTCCAGCAAGGCTTATCTGACTGGGGGCCTTGTCAATTGGGAAACTAAGGGAAAATGGGAAAGCTGACAAACAAATATGAAATCAGTGATTACTAAGGAAAATGTGGATCTGCTGCTCAATGGGGTAGGGGGCCTGGTGATAAATGACATAGAAAAAGTGAAGATACTGAATGACTTCTTCTCAGTCTTTACCCATAAGACTGGCATTCGGGAGTCCCAGGCCCTTGAGACAAAAGGCAAAGTCTGAAAGCAAAGAAGTGGAGCAGGACCAGGTTAAGGAACACTTAAACAAAGTGGACACAAGTCCATAAAGACTGATAGATTGTACACATGAGAGCTGAGGAAGCTGGCTGATGTCACTACAAGACCATTCTCTATTATCTTAGAAGGGTCATTGTGACTGGGAGAGGTTTCTGAAGACTGTGAAAGAGAGCAAATGTCACTCCTATCTTCAAGGAGGATGTGGAGAACTGCAGGCCATATCAGCCATGCCTCAGGCCCCAGGAAAGTGATAGAGCAATTTTCCTGGAAACTATTTCTAGATACGTAAAGGACAAGACGATCAAGAGTAGTTGGCATGAATTTATGAAAGGAAAATCATCCTTAACCAACATGATAACCTTCTACAGTGAGGTGGCTACCTTGTCACTTGAGGGGAGAGCAGTGGATGTTGTTTACCTAGACTTCAGTAAAGCTTTGGACACTTTCTTATAACATCCTGATGGCTTCACTAAGGACAGATAATACTTGACAAATCTGGTGGCCTTCTACAAAGGGGTTACATCATTGGTGATAGAGGAAGAACAAATGACATCAGCTACCTGGACTTGTGCAAAGTATTTGACGCTCCCCCAGGATATTCTTGTCTCTAAATTGGAGAAACATGGGTTTGACAGATGGACCACTCAGTGGGTAAGGAATTGACTGGATGGTCACACTCAAATAGTTGCAGTCAATGGCTCAATGTCAAGCTGGAGATCAGTAATGAGTGGTGTTCCTCATAGGTCAGTATTGGGACTGGCACTGTTTAATATCTTTGTCAGTGACATGGACAGTGGGATTGAGCGGGATCAGCAAGTTTGCTGATGACACCAAGTTGCATAGTATGGTCAACAAACTGGAGGGAAGGAATGCCATCCAGAGGTATCTTGACAGGCTTGAGAGGTGGACCTGTACAAAGCTCATGGATTTCAACAAGGCTGAGTGGAAGGTCCTGCATCTGGGTCAGAGCAATCCCAAGCACAAATACAGGCTGGGTGGAAAATGAAAGCAGCCCTGAAGAGCCCTTTTAAACTAAAAGCGGTTAGGTTTAGATTAGATATAAAGAGGAAATTTTTTACTCAGAGGGTGGTGAGGCACTGGAACAGGTTTTCCAGAGATATTGTGAGTGCCTCGTCTCTGGAAGTGTTAAAGGCCAGGCTAGATGGGGCTTAAAGAAACCTGTTTTAGTAGGATGTGTCCCTGCCCATTGGAGGGGGCTTGGGATTAGATGATCTCTAAAGTTCATTCCAACCCAAACCATTCAGGATTGTATGATCCTGATAGGCATGTTGACAAAGTACAAGTTAGATAAATGGATAGGATAGCAAGACAAATTGAAAATTGGCTAAACTACTGGTGTCAGAGGATTGTGATGAGAGGCAGAAAGTCCACTTGAAGGCAAGTCACTAGTGGCGTAACCCATGGACTGATATATTTTTGTTAAGAACCTGGGACAGAATGTACATGTTGCAAAT
This sequence comes from Anas platyrhynchos, assembly GCF_047663525.1. Classification (NCBI taxonomy): domain Eukaryota; kingdom Metazoa; phylum Chordata; class Aves; order Anseriformes; family Anatidae; genus Anas; species Anas platyrhynchos. The sequence continues at coordinate 98,525,092 of NC_092589.1, forward strand.
TCATAGATGATAAAAAAATGGTAAAAGTGGCTGATGCACCAGATGGGTGTTCTGTTTTCTATGCAGAAAAATCTCAACAGGATGGATAACTGAGTCAAGAAGAATTTTCATGGAGCTAAACAGGGGGAAATGTGAAGTCCCGCAGCTGAAGAGGAATAACCCTAGGCACACTGGGGACCAGCTGGCTAGAAAGCAGTTCTGCAGGAAACCTTTTGGGTTCTGATGGACAACAAGCAGAACATCAGCCTGCAGTGCACACTAGCAACAGAGAAGGCCCATAGCATCGTGAGCTATATGAAGAGAAGCATTACCAGCAGGTCAAGGGAAGTGATTCTTTCCCTCTTTTCATCCCTGGTGAGACCACATTTTGAGTCCTGAATCCAGTTCTGTACATAGAGGAACATGTCTAATGTAGGGCCACAAAGATGATCAAAGGACTGGAGCATCTGTCACATGAGGAAAGGATGAAAGAACTGGTATTGTTTAACCTGGAGAAGAGAAGGGTCTTATCAATGTCTAAAAATACCCAATTGCAGGGAATTAAGAAGGGGGAACCAGACTGTTCTCAGTAGTGTCCAGTGACAGGACATGACACAATGGACACAAAAATAAACATTCAATTCCTTCCAAACAGAAGAAAACATTTTTACTATGAGGGCAGTCAAACACTGGGACTAGTTTTCTAGAGAGATTGCGGAGTTTCCATCCTTGGAGATACTCAAATCCTGACTGAACATAGTCCTGGGCAATCTGCTCTGGGTGACCTAGCCTGAACAGGGGGGTTGGATGAGAAGACACCCAGATGTCACTTCCAATCTCAACTGTTCTGTGACTCTGTGATTACTGTCTCCTCAATGCTTTGACTGGATGAACTACCCAGTAGTGTGACATAGAATTGTTTGGGATATGTCATTCACCGTTTCTAAGAAAAGTGAAAAAGATTTTGTTTTAAAAGTTTTTTTTTTTTTTCTCCTTTTCCTTTGGAAGTTTTGATCCACAGGGCTTTCAAAATAAATAAATAAATAAATAAACAAATAAATAAATAAATAAATAAAAGTCAAGGTCTGCAAGGAAATTGACTGGAGAAATAAATGGTCATGAATTCAGCTTTCCTTAGCTTATTAAAAGCAATTCCCTAATACATATATATATGTATTCTCCAAAATGTTTGTAGAAAAAGCCTTTGCATACAAGAAGAAGACAGCAAACTGCAGTACTTATGTCAATTTTGAAGGCTCCCTGCTCTACAGGGGAAAAAAAAAATAATAATAATGTGAATCTCATGGTTAAAAAAGAAAATGATTTCTCAAGATTTAATTGACTAAATATATTTAAGGGAGGAAGAAAACACTCCTTATGAATAAATTCTGTGTGTAATTAAATGCTTTAATGAAGGTTCTTCTACCCTTCTAACCTTATGTCCTCTACCTAGATATTTAAATTTTATTATTTTGGAATATGTCTTTTAAAAATAATTAACATTTTAAGACTCAGTAGAGGAGTATGGGGGAGTATAATTTTTTAAATTTATATTGTGAACTTCCTGGGACAGGGCAAGTTCTACACCTTTCCTTTCTCCCTTTTGCTCATTTTCCATTGCAATGGTCTGGAGAGAGGAGACCCTTAATATTATGTTTTCATCTCTGGCTTCTGCAGCAGTTGCTATGGTTACAAACTATCAGACCAGACTTCCATTTCTACACACATGTTCATTGTGCTTTGCAAAATGGAATTGAGTAATACCACATATTCTCTTTCTTCCCATTTACCACCCCCCACCCACATCCTCTCTTCCTTCAGGATTCTACCATTTATAAACTGTTAAGGAGTTTTGCTTAATTAAGGATATTAAACAATTTCCAGTGTTAGGATAACTACAATAACATTTTTGTCAAGTCTAAAGATCGGAATTTGTAGCTGCAAATATATGCACATAATTATGTACGAAAAGTAGTCCTCTAGAGTTTTAAAGAACTACTCACAAAACAAGTTACCTGTGAATGTTTGTCCTATTTGTCACTTATATTGTAACTTCCTTTCAGTTAAGATCATAGAAAGATGATTCTAACAGAATATTCAGGGCAATATTTAATGTAGAAAAAATAAGCTATAATAAATTAATTGATTTGGTAGCCATATATGTTTATAGGATATACCTACATCAACAGACTGGGTTACAGCATTACAAATCAATTTACCCTTTAAAAATACATTTGCTCATATGAAAAAAAAAGCACAGGCAAAATACACAGCCTGTTTTGAGTATCTTTTGCTTCAGCTAACAAAATCTATGTCTGATGTAATCAAATACTTGAAACTGCAACACTTAACAAAACTGGAACATGTTTCTGAAATGTATCACTATTTTTTAGGATCATGTTAGGGATAAAATACTATTTGCACACTAGTGGTTAAAGTTCAAAAATATTGTGCAAGTTTATTTATGGTCAGTGCAAAATTTTAAATAGCTTCTTCCCTGAAGTGCTTTCATTGTTCATAATTTTGATTGGAATTTGGCAGTTAATGTCTTGTCAATACTGTGGAGCTGGGCAAATTTTTTAATAAATCATTGGAATCTCATCTGCTTATACCATGGTTTACTTTGATGTTAATTTATAATTTTTACTTCTTAGGATTTTATTTTTCCTAGTGCTGCTTCCCATCTAATTGGGACAGCAGCTTCATGGTTTATTGTTAATGACCTGTTACCAGTTCTGATTGGCTTCTAAATCCTAAAAAAGGAAAAGTGAATATTTTTTTAAAGCATTTTAAAGAGCAGGATATAGTTGTTTTGACACAACTGGTGTCCCTTTCTTTTAGAGGGACCTTATGAGCAATTCTACAACTTTTCAGTCTTCTAACCTGGCATCAAAATAACCTTCTTCCTCACCAAAAAAACAGTCATATGTAGACTATACTAGCAATTACATATTCCATTCTCCCAGAGTGAACACTGCCATCCTCTAAAAAGCAAATAAAAAATATATATTGATTTCTTGTACTTATCTATAATTGTTCTTTCCTCTGATATAATTCTGAGCTTTGGGTCTGACAGTCATCATACAGTAAAGTAAGACTTTTTTTTTTTTTTCCTCCAAGTTGCTCTGGAAACTCTCTTAGTGATTTTTTCTATTAACATCATAAATACAGAAACTTGCTCTTCACCTCAATGTCATTCAAACCCATGCCATAACAGGCAATCAGTTTTGGTTATCAGATTTATCAATCATTGTGTGATTGATTTGATAAAGCCTGCTGTTACCAAAAAGATGAGGTCATATTCAAAAAGAGAACTTTAACAAAACTCACCAGACAAAACTTTCTAATGATTAAATTTTACTAATGTTCCTCAAGGTGGAGATGTTCTCAACTTCTTGTTGGTTTTTGATTTTGATTTGTTTTTAGAAAATCTTGGTGTGTGTGTTCTGTAACAGAAAGCATGGAAGAGACAAAAATTTCAGTCACAACTAGATCAGCTGTGAGACAAAAACACATGGATCCATCCATATGCACTGTTAATGTTATTCTATATACATATAGTCAAGACTGTGATATTTATGCATGGCAGTGTATATCTTCTGCACATTTTTATGAATAGAAAAAATCACCAGATGTTCAGGGTCATGATTAGTGGTAGCTTCTGATGAATGAATTGTAAAATCCTATAGATAGAACTAGGCTTCTTAAAAGCTTGCTTTTAATTTTGTTCCCCCCCCCCCCCCCCCCCCCTCCCTTTAATATGAGTTCTGGCTGCTCAATGATCTGATATATGTTTAACTGTTGACTGAAAGTTCAATTTGGGCACCAAGATTGCCTGATCTGTGACAATTTAGGAACATATCTGAAAACAAGAATTTGACAAGTCCACTTATATTGCTTTGGGGAACAAAAAGTGTCATTTTTGATGGCAAAAAGTCTTTGCTGTGCTGTGCAGAGCAGGAAAGAATTCTTATTCTATATATGTATAAGGTTCATGCCAACAAAAACTTAGACCCAGAATGTCTTATTTAAGGGGCTTCTAAGTAAGTTAGATGATATTTAAATATTGCAGTTATGATAATGTTTCATTCTGTTCATTAGTAAGAGACTGAATATTGTGGAGTTTATAGATAAGGATATCCACATACACCAGGCATAGGATTTGCTTGCTTAAACATAGGTATCTAGCATCATTTCGGATGCTTGACTTCCAGTGCTGTCTCCCAAAGAGCCAAAGAACATGTCTTCCACAGAGCCTTTCCAACTTTTCCATTTCATCTTGTCTTTTATGGCATTTCAGATGAGGTTTCTCATGGGTAAGCAGTTGAATCCCATCCTAATCAGGATTCTATAGATGTATCTTTTCTTCATAAAAAAAAGAACTCAACAGTAGAAGACGAGTAGAAGATTTCTGGCAGTCGTTATGGAAACAAAGTTCCTTGTAAATAAGGTAAGTAATGTCTATTAAACAGAATGAAAAGTCTAAAATTTCATTTTTTAGCAAACTAATAATTGGCCTGATCCACGCACCATATATAGTGAGAGTTGCTCAATACAAAGTAGTGAACCTCTAATATCAGCAGATTTCTTCAGATTTCCATTTGTATAAATTAAATTTTACTTTCAAAATACATGAAATCCCATTGATCTCAATGTGAGTAATATTGCTTCTTTGAGGAGCTGAAGAAATGAATAAAGCTAAAGGTAAGACAGAATTGCAAGGCACAGACTTCTGGACAGTGTTGCTTCTCTGTATAGAAAAATAACAGTAGAAAAATCAGAATGATATTTTGCAGGTTTAATAAACTTTTATCTCTGTAAAACTTGAAAATGTATGAATTTTTGCCTGTAGTTCATGCATTTTATGTATCATTGCATAATTTCCACAAAACCAAGATAATGGTGTAATAGGTCAGTAACTTTATGTTAGTAACAGGAACGCAGTTGTGCCTGAATTCACCCGGACAGTTTTCATCACCGAGGTATATAACTTTCAGTCTTTCAGTACTCAGTGAAGACAGATAGACACCAATGATTCAAATACTAAACACCTTGAATTATAAGAAGGTTGAGTTGTCTTCTGAAGAACCTGTTTTCCTTATTATTAATCATGTAGATATCTAAGAATGGGCGGGTATCTCAAGTGATTATCTAAAATCAGGTCAAATTACTACTGTATATTTTACTACGTTTCACTCCAGATAAGAAAATAGAGTTTTAGTACAATAAGCAAGAGTCCTCCTTCTGTTGCTGCAGTCTGTGCAAGAAGTGGTTCTTAGATACTTCTGAGCACAAACTGCAACATCATCATATGAAGTGACATACCCAGGCATATATTTAAAAGACCTGCTGACTTCCATGCCAACCCCCTGCAGTCAGATCTGCTTAGATCTGACTGGTAGCTATTTATTTTTTACTCAGATCTGGGTAGCTATTTATTTTTTCTTGGCTGGAATACAATCAGGACAGTGCTTTTTATCTTCACAATTTATTTTTTTGTGTGACCAGCCTGACTATTCTAACATTAGAGCTGTTGCCAACTTCCATGCAGGGGATAATCCTCCTCCTTAATTGGAACTGCTCAGTGTAACCAGCAGAGTAAGAAACCTCTGTTTCTGCAAGATGACCTGCTGGCTGACGAGGCAATTTCAGGCAACCACAGGGGGCTGGGATCTTGCCTGTCTACCCAATGGAGAGAGAGTCTACTGAGGACCTTTGGAAGAAAAATTTGTCCCTTCAGACTTTCAGGTCTCATATATAGTGGTGCAGAAATAATATATTTTTACGTAAAAGAAAAAGAATTTTTTTTTTTAATTAACTTTGGCACAACAATTTTCCAGTAGTGAGTAGAAAAGTTATTAGGTTGCTCATTTCATATTTACATAGCCAGGCTTGAGTTTACAGTGCCCCCACTAAAAATAAAAACAGAAGAAAACTATTGTTTTTTGATCAAAAAGAAAAGGAAAGAAATAAAAGGAAAGAAATAGAACTGTTGTTAAGTATGAAGGAGTTAAGTTATGTAAACATAGACACATGAACAGCAAGAATCAGACACATAACTGGTAAGAATATAAATCAATATTCATTAAAGCCATTTTCTAATCTAAAGAAGACATCTCTTTCTCTCTCTTTCATTTGTGTTGTATGTTTATATATGTGTACAATTACATGCATGTGTGTGTAGCTGAGAATCAGAAGCAGTGTTCTGCAAAAGGAAAGATGTGCATAATGAGCTCATTAGTAATAATCTCGTTAGTTAAAACTCTCCTTTCCCATCCTGTTGTCCTTGACCTGCATAAATTATTCAGGCTTCAAACAGCTTTCCTTGCTTCTTTGCTGAAAAGATGTGCCTGCTGCAGAGCTAGAGCTAAAGCACATGACCTTCAGAGGCTTTTTCATAACAGCATGAGTCTGTCACAGAGACTGCCAGAAAAAAAAAAATAATAATAATTTTCAGTTTATATGGGAATATTGTAGGTTTCATTTTAATTTTTATTTTTTTCATAGCTGAAGTCAATCTGACCAATAAAGGAAATTTCTAAACAGAGTAGGAAATTCTGCAAGATGAAGTTTTTCAGTTTTACTGAAAACACTTAAGGATTTTGATTACCATTCTCTAGCTGAAGTTTTCTGTGGTCTGAATGTAGTCTTCAAAAATCTTTCTTAGGTCTTTTTTAGTAAAAATTCTTAAAATTTCATAAATGTTGTCTTAGATTTCTTATAATTCTTTTTAGTAACACAAATGAAATGAACATATAGTAATTGTTGGAGACAAAATAAAATTTTAAACCTGTCTGAATGTTAAAGCTAAACAGAAATATCTGTATTTGATGATATTTCTGCACCTTGTATTTATTACAAAGTACTCTGGGATTTCACCCAGGCAGGCATCTTGCATGTGCACTTTTCTCAAGAATACAATAATCTTTAGAGAATCATGGAATCATACTTAATCACAAGGTCATGGGTTGAAAAGACTTAAAGACCATGTAGTTCCAACCCCCCACCATGGGCAGGGGCACATTCCAATAGACCAGGTTGCTCAAAGCCCCATCCAGTATGACATTGAATACTTCCAGGGACTGGGACATCCACAACTTCTCTGAGTAAACTGTTCAAGTACCTCTCCACCCTCCGAGTGAAAAATTTCTACCTAATATTTAATTTAAAACAACCATCAGTCATTTTAAAACCATTATCCCTTGTTCTATCACTAAATGCCCATGTAAAAATTCTTTCTCTATCTTTCTTATTAGTTCACTTTAAGTATTGAAAGAGTTCTATATGGTGTCCCTGAAGCCTTCTCTTCTCCAGGGTGTATGACCTGATGCTAAATTATATTGCTTACCAGTGGGATCCAATATCACGTATTTGCATTAGACATCTGGTACATCTGGTATTAAACATTGGTGTTATTACCTGTACAAGTGCAAATTGAAAAAGACTTCCTTTACCCCAAACAATTCTCAGTCCTCTTATCTACTCTGACATAAGAACCTGATACTAGAGATCTATGCACGTAGCTTAGGATCTGGTACAATCAGAATGTAAAACTGTCAAACTGATGGACATATCAAATGGCTGAAGCGTGTATAAAGCATGTAATCTGGGTTTCTGCCAAAATTTACTATTTTTACCATTCTATCAGTAACTAAATGACCATTTCATCCACAAAGAAAAAAAACTGATGATGGTTTGCAATTCTCATGTACTCACGTTGGCCTGCTATTATTGAAGGTTTATGGATTTCTTCAGATGCGAAGCTGAATTTGTCTCAAATTCCTGTTTATTGGAATATAGAAATGGAAGGGGCCATCTGAAACCAGTGCAACTCTTGTAACTGCAGACATTCATGGAAAGAGCGTCCTGCTCAAAAAGGCTTTCTGAATGTATGCTGCTTACAGCAGTATGAAGAAAAATGTTTTCCAGACCTTTTCACCAATTTTAAGAAAGCTTAAAACATATAGTGTGTCAAAGGAAAATAGGAGACATCAAAAGTCCATCCAGCATCTTAAACCACTGTAGGAATCTGTTAAACTAAACTCACACTTTTATTATTAAATAGACTATACTAAGAAGAAAGAAAAGGAAAGAAAGAAAATAAAGAAAAAGAAAAGACAGAAAAGACAGAAAAGACAGAAAAGACAGAAAAGACAGAAAAGACAACACCAAGAACCACTACAACACTAACTTTCTGCCCAGTATAAACCCTCTGATAGCACTCTGACATTTTCTTTGAAGAAGTGGTTCTTTTAAGCTCCAAATCTGTCACTCAGCTTAAACCTTGAACAAAAAGATACTAATTAGATACTTGTGAAATTGTATTTGTACTAATCTTAAGAGTACCTCTTCTCTTTTTCCTTTCAAACTGTAACAATCTTCCAACCTTCAAATGAAATCTTCTTCATGTCCTGCTTACAGAATGACAGGCTTAGTACGAAAATTATCCTCTCTAGTCTCTAGAAAGGTCTTTGGTCTTTAGCAGCATCTCTGAAAACAAAAAATGCCTATACTGAATGTGTAAATATCAGTCCACTTCACTTTAACTCTTGTGAAATATGCCAACATACAAATCTCTACTCAAAGCAGACTGAATGAGATCAGATTAACATTCCAATTTTTGCTTGACATGCCTATTTATGTAAATCTCATTTTATATATGTCTGAGATATACATTTTCCTAATGTTCTGATCAAGATCTTCAGCATTTAGATCTAGATCTATGTCTAGATTGTGGGAAGTCTGAGCAATAGATCTAAACCAAATATTTAGGCATCATATGTTTAGTTTAAGATAGGATTTCAGAGGATATGTATTATTTCACTCAAATTGATCATCTCTTCTGTCATCTGAACCTATCTTTTAAGATAGATAAGCATATTCTGAATTTTGAACTTCAGACATGGAATCACAGAAAAAAATATATAGGTTGGGAAGTATCTCTGGATGTCTAAAGCAGGTTAACTTTTATGATGTATTAGGTTCCTCAAGACTTCATATAAAATTTTTGAAAATCTCCAGGGACAGAGATTTTGTGAAACTTGCTCTAATATCTGATATTCTCAATAAGACTTTTTGTCTTATATCTGGATGAAATGCCTCTTGCTTCACCTGTGACCAAACAAGGATGTTATATTAGACTGAGCTGATAATGTTATTAAAGGTAAAGTTAATGACATCCACTGCTTTCCCCTTGTAGAAGGCTAATAAATTGGTCAGGCTTAAATTTCCATCATTATTTCCATATTCCTTGTCTCCAAAGATATGCTTGTTCTTCATGTGATGGGAAATGGCTTTCAGTGACATTTGTTCCATAATCACCTAATGGACTGAGATAAGACTGGACATCCTGCAGTTTCATCTTCCCTTCTTAAAGATGGGCTGATTGATTCCTCTTTTTGATTAGGCTGTCTGTAGCAGATGTCCACCACAACACCTTCCAGGGGTAACAATCCCGACCAGTACAGTGTGTCACCACCATTATAGCACTGACTCTAGAAGTTGCATACAGCCTCAAACATTACCTCCAGGTATCTGTACACTCATATTTTAACCACTCTCTGCATTAACTTTCTACTTCTTATTTTCATCTTCCAGCTGCTGGCACTCCATAGGTGCTACCTAACTAGGAAGACAGACAGAAACCCATTCTGCACATCTCCCCCTGCCTCCCTGCCCTATCCCTCAATATTTTGCTTGGCAAGCATTAACTTTGTGTTCTTGGCTTCAGGTTTATGAAACATTAGGTCTATTCTGCTTCCTATGCAGAGCTCCAAACTGCTCTTAATGGGACAGTCAAACAGATGTCTATTTTCCCACATTAGACAAAAGTCTAGAAATCTGGCATCATTCTGAAAAATTCCTGCATGGGATCCATTTGGGAAGGTTTCTCAGAGAACACCTGGACCAAACTGCATAATACTGTGGTACCAATCATCTTTAAAAGTTAGTTTGGAAGAAAAGGTGAGATCCCTGGGCCCAGTGTGTCAAGAGCACTGATCCTTTGCCAGAGGACTATCACATTTTCTCTTAGATTTAGGTATCTTACTCAATGGTGCATGAGAGCATCTCACAGCTCTACATATCAGGCCTCTACTAACCATAAAGAACAGGTCTCTGCTTAATAAGCAGATGACTACTAGGCAAAACTATTGTCAGAAGAATTGAGCAATTGTAGAGATAGACCTTCCCCGTTTAAATAAAGAAAAATCATGATCTTATAATTCATACTTTTCTAATGTAAGGTGTGCACAACACTAGACAATGCTGAACCAGTTGTCACAGTCCAGCTCCATGAAGAACTAGGTCTGATAGCAGTTTAACTTTCTGATACATTAGTGTGGTACCATATGAACTCTAATTAGCTGTGTCAATGGGGTATGTAACAGAGCTATAGAGTTTCTAGTCCTAAAGCTTGCTGGTTCAGCTTTAAAATCTAGTTTGAGGTTCTATGCTGTGCTTTCCCCATAACTAAGCAAAAATGCTATGGATATTTTTTTCCTTCTTTTAATTAATAAATATAGAAGCTTCTAACACTATAGGAATTTGCCAACAGGACTTCTGATTACAATGATTACAAGTATAAAAAAAAAAAAAAAAAAAAAAAAGCATTAAACGTATAAGTAATGTAAAAGGAATTAAAGAGTGAAGGAATTAAGAGTGAAACTGAAAGTTATTTCAGTAACCAAACCAGATGTGCTTAGTTCTTTATGCTGATCATCATGATGCAGCTATTTCAGCTGGAACACTTGAAATAGAGATGCCTTGTAGCAACTTCCAAATCCAGAGTGGCTACCTTAAGATGACATGATGTTTTGCATCCCTATAGCTAAAAATTACTGCAGTTACTCTACAAGCATTCTTTTTGTGTGACAGTGCTTGTTTTCTGAAAGTACAGAACAAACATTTGCTTTTAAAAATTAATTACTCTTTGTAGGGTTAGCAGATCCTGCAGGTATATATAAAAGCATAAAAGCTATATATACATGTATGTGTAAGTATGTATGTATACAAGCAGGAAAACTGTGGAAACAGAGAAAAGTTTCCTTCAAAAACAGGAACACAAAAAGGTATCCAACATCTTTGAGAAAAATATACACTTTGCTGATATTTTCATATTTTCTTTAAACAAGCATTTTACATGTATGTTTACTGTTCCCTTATTTTCCTGAATTACTTTCGTTCAGTTTCAGTATGCTGCATCATGGTATCTTGGGAAGTTGGCTTGATTTCTTCTTAATTCAGAGACATGGTGTGTGTTACTCTTTCTGTATACAGCCATACACTATAGAAACTAAGGACACACACACACACATATATATGTATATATGACATATACATACATACATACATATATATATATATATATATATATATATATAATGTCAGTATTTCCAATCAATCACTTTGACAGGCCAATATCTTATGAACAGTCATTTTCAGTTTATCTTTTGAAGACATAGCAGATTGAATTCTGACTTGGGATATGGCAGTGGAAGTAGGAAGTGATTCAACTGAAGCCAGAAGAATATGAAAAATTCAAAACTACCTTTAGTGAAAAATGAACTAAGTCCATTGAATGTTATTGGATTTGTATAGAGCTGTGTCTGAAATACATTAGAGACATTTCACTTAAAAGAAAACTAAGCAAAACTACTGTGAAAATACCACGACTGCAATCTCTCAGTACATGCAGGTCTTGCTCACTGGGTGTTGTGAGATGTAAAAATTATAGGTTAAGGCCTCCAGAAGAAAGAGGAATCCATAAGATTATTTCTTTAACACCAGTCTTTTTCCTGTAGGTGGAACTATGAGCACAGAGGTTTTATTTGTTCCTATTAATGTTAAAGAAACAAAGATAGAAGGTACTATAGAAGCTTGTGAATTATTTCTTAAATCAGATGACAATTCATAAGCATAGGCCCTGTAAAACTAAGAGATTACTGAGATTAATTGCTTTAAAGGCTATATTGGACATAAATTTGTTTTAGATACAGGAGTTAAATAGCATATAACTGCACTGGAGTCTCTATACCTGAAAGTACTAGGTGAATATCAGGAAAATGGAATGAATCTCAATGAAAAAATCATTAAGATTAAAAGGTTGTGTAGTGTGCTTTTATTAATTTTCTAAATTATCCAAGAGTTCAGGTTGCTTTTTAATGACTATCTTACACAGCATATTGAAATGCAAGAATAGCCCATAAAGGATCAGAACAAAGGTTTTCTTGTGCAGTGCCATCCCTCAGAAAGCAGACAATATCCATAGAATCATAGAATCATTAAGCTTGGGAAATACATTCAAGATCACCTGGTCCAACCATCACCCCACTACCAACATCACCCACTAAACCATGTCCCTAAGCACCACATCCAACCTTTCTTTGAACACCCCCAGGGATGGTGACTCCACCACTTCCCTGGGCAATCCCTTCCAATGCCTGACTGCTCTTTCTGAAAAGAAATGCCTCCTAATTTCCAACCTAAACCTCCCCTGTTGCAACTTGAGGCCGTTCCCTCTAGTTCTATCACTAGTTACCTATGAGAAGAAGATGATGCTCAGCTCCCTACAATTTCCTTTCAGGTAGTTATAGAGATCCATAAGGTCTCTCCTGAGCCTTCTCTTCCCCATACTAAACAACCCCAGTTATCAAAACAACCCCATGAGCTTAAAATCAACCCCAGACACTCCTCATAAGACATGTGTTCTAGGCCCTTCACCAGCATTGTAGCCCTTCTCTGGACATTCTCCAGGGCATTGATGTCCTTCTACTACTGAAGGACCCAAAGCTGAACACAGTTCTCAAGGTGAATATTGGGTGAGTGTGACAGTGAGGTGAACACTGAAAATATCTGTCCTGCCCTTTTCATCTTTTCCAGTTTGTTCTGCTTTCTTCCTTCCAGCCACACTTGTACCAGTGTGAATAGAATCTCAGAACTGAAGAATCATTTAGATTGGAAAAGACCCTGAAGATCATCAAGTCCAGCTATCAACCTAACTCTATTCACAGAGCTGCACAATAAAATACAACAGGGACTTGTCATGAAAATTTCTGTGTTTAAAACTCACACACTCATGAGATTATTTAAAGTTATTTCAATCCCATAGTTGAGTTAATATGCAAGGGCAGCACTAAATTTATTTTTGGCATCTTAAATTGAGAGGAAATAAAAACTAGCTCCAGCAAGACAGAAATATGAACCAACAGACAATTTAATTGTATATTCTATTCATCAAGACACTAAGGGGGTAGGAATTCCCATAGTGTTACTTAAACTGCAAGTAGGGAATCATTTTTTGAGAGAAGGTATGATAAATTTTGTTTCTGTGAAATCCTTGGCATTATACACTCTGTATTTTAAATGTAAGAACAATGGGAATTGACTGTAAGATAATTGATTTTCAGAGCATACTGTTAACATATTTTGAGTAACTGCATCCAAAATTAATTAACCCAGATCAGATTTACACCAGATTTCCTCAAGTTAGTTGATTAAGAATTAGAATGTAGCTGTCTGAGCAAATCCTCATCTAGGACATTACAGAACATTATGTATTTTTCATATTTCCTAAATTAAAATAAAAAAAAAATCTAAGTCATGAAATCATGAAAATACCTTTCCTGAATAACAGAAAGAATATATTAATTTAAGGTAGAATAAAAGGGATGGAAACCTCTGAATTCCAGTCCCTTCAGGGACATGCAGAGACAGATAGTCATCATTTTTCTTAATGCTTGTCAGCTCCAAAGATTTTAATAGACCTAGGTGAACTGTGAGACTAATCAATCTATTTCAACCATCTGCAGTGAAATTGATTTTGCCATTTTTATAATTGATAATTGTTTGCAGCCATGCTGATCTTTATTAATCTGCTTACGTCTCTAAATTATTCTGTGACAGTTGCATTCAGACACTTCAATTGGTGATGTTTTGGACACTTTATTTACTTTGAGACTAGTCACCTTTATCACATGACTTTGTATTCTTAGAACGTCTTGAAAACACTTTATCTGCTCACCATCAAGGAAAATGGAAACAGCTGTTCAGAGAGTAATTTTGGCTTTTTTTTTTTTTTTTTTCCCTCCCCTGGAGTACTTGTTGTTGTTGGTTTCTGTGTTCTTATTTGATTATAGCAATAGTTTTATTCATTATTGTTAGTTGTTGTTTTATTATTACGTAGGATTTACTGCCATCTACTTTTATCAAAGTTAGCCTTGATTAGCTAAAAATCATCATTTACTTCTTATATTAAAAACTAAGATCACTGGTAGGAGAATCAAAAACATGGGCTGATACTTTGTGGGAACAAAAACAGTGAAGGGGAAAAAAAAAAAAAAAAAAAAAAAAAGCTTGTTTAAATACGTTGTTTTTAGAGCCAAAATATATGATTGTCGTACTGCTCTTAGCCTATAGGATACACTGAGACTGCTTTGATCCTACAAAGGAATTTCAAGATAATCCAAACAATTGTTAAGTCTTTCTGAAGAAACCTGTGAATGAAAAATAATTATTGATTCAAACCATAGCTAAGTGTGACATCCATTATACCTTTTATTCTGGAATTTTCTATGTTCCTCAAAAAGTAGTAGAATGCTTTGAAAATTTTAGTTAATTTCTGTTTGATACCTGTCTACAGGGAGATATGGTTATCATATAAACAAAAGATAAACTGTTTACTGATGAAGACAGGTGCGTAGGAGTAAGGGCAAAAGTAACTGAGAGTTTTATGTATTCAAATTATATATCAGAAAGCTGATTTTATTTTTATTTTTTCCCCCTAAGGATGCAAATATAAACATCTTTTAGATCCCCCTAAATCAGATCTTATTTTAGAACAATTTTCTGTAAATATTTTAAGCAGCAGTGTGACATGCATAGGCTTCAGATTTCAAACATAGAACTTCGTTCCTTAAAAGTCTGCCATTCTTTTCTCAGGTAAAGGGACTAAACTTCATGCCCTTTGCTTTCAGAATGTTCATCAATCACAAGATGGTTTGCTATTTATAACCAATGGATTATTCTTTTATTCTTTTCAACAACTCAGTATTTGTCAGCAAAATATTAGTACCATTAAGCGGTGTTAATTACTAGTGAGGACAAGTCACATTGCAGATTTTTATTATTTTTTATTTTTATGTCAGCATATCTCACATTCAAACTAAGAAAAACAGAAATAGGTAGTTATTTTTACAAAAAAATATTTGCTTTCAAAAAGGAAATATTTCCCTGCCAACACTCACAGTAGATATGCATACCCATTTAAAAACCACTTCATCAATCAGATACTGTAAATATAACACAATTAACATGAAAGAAAACCAATCCTGAAAATCCCTTTACTGGATTTAGTAGCTTTTCTCCACAAAAGAGCAAATCAATTTTCAATACAACTCAACAGCATATAGCATATTTTAAGTTCCTCCTGAACTAAAATTAAATTCACGTATCTACAAATTCACTGGAATACAATCATATTTAGCAGCATCACAGAATAAAACACTAAACATTTACAAAATGTGATAATTCTGAGAAAGAAAAATGATTAATTTTCTATTTATTCTTAGATGTAGTTCAGAAATATTCAGTTCGTTAGAGAAAATTTACAATGTATATAATGGAAGCAACATACAATAATTATTTATCTTACTCTATTCTTTATGATACTAGTAGATAGCAGGTAGTAAAAACTTGTTTAATTAGAATAGAAAGATAGAGTAGACATTAGATGAAATTATGTTTTGGCCATAACAAGAAAAGAGAAAAGTATGTCAAGTAATGATACTGCATGAAAGAATTGTAGGGATTATTACCATAATCACAGACAAGTGAATACCTTTAAAGAGCAGCTACTTTTAAAAATGTTGGATTATTTTTAATCAAGCACCACATCATTATTGACTTACCTCTGCTGTTGCTGTAGTTGTGTAGCCTATAGTATTTTTATTTATTTATTTATTTATTTATTTATTTTGTTTCATTCAATAGCTATTCATCAGAAGATTTTCATGTTCTCAACATCAGAGGACACTTCCTAAGATAGTTCCAACTGAGTGGATCATAAAACAAGTAATGGAGCAGACACTAGTCCACAAAATTCAAGGGCACTTACCAATATATTGATAACACAGCTGAATTTTTACATTTTTTTTCTGCCTTCTTTTCAGAATTTAAAGGCCCTGTACTTGAACACTTTAAGGACAGTTACTGACTGCCAACATTTTCAGTATCTGTCATTAGACCAAAAGTAATCTCAGTGCTTTCCAACATTATACTTACAATACTGTCCATGCAGCATGACAGATATATGTTAAGTGCAAAATAACTGTAAATTTACTTTTAACAATCTTCAGTTTTCTTCAATAATTCAATCTGTTAAATTAGGTGGCCACTTTAAATGTGACCTGAATGAGAACATATACTTATTTTCTAATCAATTTGTAACTTATATCATCTACAGCTGTGACAAAATACTTTTGAGCTGCTACTTCTAAAAGGCATTAAAGTGCTTACTATTGGAACAGGTAGAGGACAGAATAGACAGCCAAAGCTTGCAAGAGGTGTGAAGTGGGTTTTTCCTCTAATAGCTCAGTGAGTTGGGAATCAGAAGAGAGCTATTTCAGTTGCATACTTCGAGCTGTGCCAGGACGACGATGTTTCTTCCTTGTTTTCTGAGTAACCAGGAAGGAATCTTTGCTTTTTTTCTGTATTGTGATCCTTTATCATAGCTGGACAGAGAACAAATCGTGAAACTGAGATAACAGTATTAAAAAATAATAGCAGTGCATGTAATAACGGATGAAGGAGTAACTAGGGAAAGACAGAAGGTATTAAGACAACAGTGAAACTGTGAGGATAGAAGGGAGAATTAAACAAAGGACATAGACAGAGACTGCAAAGATGAGATACATTTTGAGGAAAGGACTTTTTGGAATACAAATTAATAATTAGAAGAAAAAGAACCATGTGGCAGAGAAAGAATGAAAATAAATAACTCAGCTTCAAAGGAAAAATATGAAGAGAGTGTTCTGAAAGACGGGCAAATAGAGTGTGGGAGAAGAGCTGCTGTTCTTGTTGCTTATTTGCCCAAAGTATATGGGAAATTACTTTCCTGAAACTCTCTCCTTCATACTGTTGGTCTGCTGCAAAGCTACTCTGAAAAATCCAATCTCAGTTGTTTTCACATTCTTGCCCTATCACTCTCATTACCCTCTCAGTAGGAGCAACAATGTAAAAAATAAGTGAAGTCATCAGCTACACAGCATTTTATATTGATCCACAACTATGTATGTCATGTGCAGTTTTTGCCAGGATAAAAAAAAAAATGGGAAGGAAGGTGGCTGCCTGTGGATACCATTGCTGAAATATGACATTCAAAAGAGAAAAAGATGTTCTACAGCTAATGACAACATGACCAAAGTTTAGTCAAAAAAATTTCAGTTCTTATGTCTCTCCAGTTTTATGTTTTCATTCTTTTCCATCTTTTTTTTTTCATCACTACTGCAAGAGAAGCACACATGAAAATTAAATATATATATATAATGAATTATCACAACAGCATATTTTATACTTGACATTCAGACTGAGAGTAAAAGACAAAATAAATTAGTTGATGCAATTGAGTTTTGAGACAACAAAGGGTTTACTTTCCCACTATCATGGAAACAAGTTTTGGAAAAGAAATTTCTTTTGTTATTGAAATCTGTAGAATAATATTTTATTTTCAGAGAAAACTCAGACACACTTTTGTTGTTTGCTGTTTGCAGTGTAAAAGCAGATGTATTTGCAACACAACACATAGCCTAAACTGGATTTTTAAATCAAAGTAACTCAAAATTTTCACCAATGCCACTCAAAATTAATTGAACCATTTTCAACTTACACATATCACTGAAACGATGTTTAGTCTGTTTGCAGAATAAGTTTCTCCTGCATTTGCATGATGCCTTATTTTACAGACTCCTTATATGCAGTATTCAATACAACACTTTCAATACAAATTGAAATTATGTGAATAATTCCTACAAGATGGACAGACCTAAATTCTCCAAATCCTCAACAAATTTTAGGGTATTCTTGCTTACATGTTAAGAAGAATTAAGTTTAAGCAACCTCAGTAAAATGAAACATAATTTTAATGTATAACATTATTTACAAATGTGTATTATGCAATCTCCCAATGCATCTCTGTGATGTAATTTGACATAAACAGAAATGTTATCATTTCCAAAATCAAAATAAGGTGTGATTGTTTTGTTTTGTTTTGTTTTCTCTTGATAATCTTAATACTTTTTTTTTATATCAAATATGTTGAGTAGATCTTTTGTGCGTTTTAGGAAATGTCACACATAGGAAATAGATGTCATAATTGGATTTAGGAGGAAAATTTTGGTACGTTGGCAGTTCTGCATGTTGTTAAGCCATCCTAATAACAGTTTTCAGCCATCCACAAATTTAGAAATAAAGTTTTCAAATTTCATTTAAATAATTTAAATGTAGAGAGGAAGTCATATATCAATTATTTATTTTGGCTGATCTCTGTGTTCTAATTAGAGACAGACTTGAGCTGTAAATTTTCAATTCAAATGCATTGTACCAAGTTTTTGACTTTCTGAAAGTAGAGTGTTGGTTTAGTTTTAGGGTCCTATTTGTCAATACCATATTGTTGAGCTATGCATAGAAATGTACAAAATGAATTTCTTAAAGTTCCATGAACTTATTAAATCAGTAAGATAATTTAAAATATGCAGTGACCAACTATTTACTATATTTACTAACTACAAGTATGAAATGTTAATCTTCCTTCCTCCCTTCCTCCTTCTCACACATGAGAACTCCATACCCACAATGGGTTTAATTTAATTTAATGAGAGGAGTAGCTAGCTGTACAGCCTGTGTACTGTGTAGTCAGTAGACATAATCTCACTGTTTGACTACAGGTTTTTTAATCACAGCTGAGTTTAAATTGTGGTGCAGTAGGTCATATCTTCAAAACATTAAAGTAAATATTTTCCTTTCTTTTTTTTTCTAATGTATTCAAAATGAAATCTGCACAACTGTTTTTTAATTACATTTTAATTTTAATTTAATATATTAAGATATGTTTATAATACTACTGAATGCCATTTGTACTGAATGGGTGATATATAACTACAGGATATCTTTTAACATTCCTGAGATTTGCCATGAATTACTCAGCCAAAAATTTCCTTTCTAAAATTATTTTTATAGATTTGACTAATTTTTTAACATATATCATAAGAATCTCACACCTGAAACTGACTCTGTTTTTTCATGTCTTTTGAGTCTTTCAGAGAGGTTTTATTTTTTTTTTCTATTTTATAAAATTGATACTTTTATTGGTACAAATTGAGAGTCAGATGCTTTAAATTTTACACAATTCATGCTGTGACTGTCCTACTTTAATCCAATTATTCAACAAAATTATTTCTAAACACATTAATGTGGATTTGGAAATGATGAAAGGTTTTAAAATTACAAGAGTTCCTAACTACTATATAAATAGACAACAGATTGTTGTTTTACAATACTCAACTAAGGGTGCTTTTCCATACATTTGAAGTCCTTGTAGTTGGACCTTAAATTACTTTTAACCTGCAGAATTTAGGAGATTATTTAAAAAGAAACAAACCCTAAATACCATTTTTTAAACCCAGAGCACGTGCCTTTGTGAAAATCAGTTTTACCAGACACTTCAAATGGAAGAGATATTATAGCTTCTTCTAAAACATAACTGCTTCAGAGGTTGCATGGGTGCTCTTCTCACTACAGAAAAGCCATAGGGTCCTAAAAGAGAACACAGCTTGAGGTACTGCAACTAAACATTGTCAAAAACAATATTGTGTTTATGAGTCTTCTTCAGCAACTCTGTAAACAAGAAACAACTATTGTGACTCACTGCAGTAACATCCTTCTGAAATTAAAAAAAAAAAAAAAGTGATAAAATAATCATGCTTTCTGACCTAAAACTATGCTTTCCTGTGCTCCTGATCACAGACATTAAGATCAAAATATAAAATGTATTAAATCTTATATGTACCATTTTTTTTCCTCAATATGAAATTGTGAACTAACAGGCCTAATATGAAAATAAATATATTTTGACACAGCCTGAAAAGAACTTGGGTGAATAATTCTCACAGTATAATACAAAGCCCATAAGAATATAAAGGTTGAGAAAGACACTGAGAAATTTATGAAGGAAGTTGAGAGAGTCAAAAGCAATGGACTACATGTAGTCCCCATCACTGGAAGTAGCTGATGTGCCGAATTCCAGAAGCTGAGACAAAATAGCAGAGGAAGGATGACTTTTTTTCTCATGCAGAAGATTGTGACCTAATTAGAAGGTTCTTAAATATACAGAAGCTCATGTATTAGCTGGATAAATTATTTTCTGTCCCAGGTACAATAAAGCTTTTACATTAAAATATATATTATATCTACTTTAATTTAAAGTACACTAGAGCATCTGAAAATTGATTGTACGCTAATCTATATTTAGGACTCATCCTTTAATTTAGTAATATTTTACACAGCTAAACATACTAATGTGGATTAGTGGATTAAAATAATGTGAATATCATGAATTTATTTTATTTTATAGATCATAATGAATCATAGAATAGCTTGAGTTGGAAGGGACCTTAAAGATCATCTAACTCCAACTCTCCTGCCACAGACAGGGATGCCACCCACAAGATCATGTTGGCCAAAGCCCCATCCATCCTGGTCTTGAACATCTCCAGGGATGGGACATCCACAACTTCTCTGGGCATCTTGTTCCAGTGCCTCACCACCCTCAGAGTGAAGAATTTCCTCCTAATCTCTAATCTAGATCTCTCCTCTTTTAGTTTAAAACCAATTCCCCTTGTCCTGTCATTATCTGATTGAGCAAAAAGTCACTCTTTTTTTTTTTTTCTTTTTTAACTCCCCATTAAGTACTGAAAAGTGACAATGAGGTCACCCTGGAGCCTTCTCTTCTCCAAGCTAAACAGCCCCAGCTCTCTCAGCTTTTCTTCGTAGAAGAGGTGCTCCAGCCCCTTAATCATCTTCATTGTCCTCTGCTGGTCCTGTTCTAACAGATCAACATCCTTCAGATGACAGGATGTTGTTAACGACAGTTGTAAGATCATGATAAGATGACAAAAGCTTAAAGGGTTTTTAATGATCATTTACTTCCCATGACCTTATTATTTCTTCGCACTCACAAGAGGTTAATGTGATGCTAGTTATATACAATTGGGGTTAACAGATCCAGCAGTTGTGTGCTGATATGTACTTTAGTCGACACAGTTTCCCTTTTAGCAAATCTCTTCTAACAAGTGGTAGTGTCAGTATAGAAAATTAAATAGCTGCTGAGATAGCAGGAACTACCAGTAAGTTATGCGTTAAAAAAAAATCTAAAGACTATATACTTGAGGCAATCTTTATCAGTAAGAATCAGTTAGAATTAGTTCATGTTAGGCTGTATAGTTAATTCTGAATGCTACAATACATAAAATGAAAATATGGGCATATGTGGGAAAAAAAAATCTGAAATTAAAATAAGCTTTCTTTCTAGTAGAGCTGAGGAAGCAAAGCCTATTTTGTTTACTAACAGAAGATATTTCATTAAAAGAAGTGAAAAGAGAAATAAAAGAACCAAATTTCACTTACAGTGTACAGGGGAATCAAAAGATCACTGTCTTATGAAGTAACAGTAGGCTCAAGTAAATGTGTACAGGTGTAGCTCCCATTCCTCTTTAGTTTTCTTTATCTCATTTTTCTTTGGATGGTCAGATGTTCAGTTGTCTACCCAGACAACTATGTACTTTGAAAGCATAGTATTATGTGCTTAGGATCAGAATAAGCTAATGAATTCAATTTCTGGGTTCCTCCATTGTTTCACATTACACCATTGCTTTGAGAATATGATACCTGAAAGAGATATCTGTGACCATAAAACAAAACTTAATATTTTATTTATTTATTGTACTTAATTAATTATTTTATAGTACTTATTGTTAAGAATGCCTAAGTGGTCCTATTTGTAACTTCAAGTTCAGAGAAGCTTTTACACTCTGGGAGAAATATAATGAAAAAATGTTATATTTTACCACGTTTTCCATTTAAACTACATAAAATAACTCCTGTATTGTGTGAAGAAATAAATACTAAAACTGCTGAAGCTAGCTTTGTTTTGAAAAGTTGAGGTAATGTTGCATTTTGAGAAAGCATCTTTACATTCATTTCAAATTACACTTTGATTTTTCTTTTCACAAATACTTTTCTTAGAATTTGATTAGAACTAAATTTGATATACATGCTCTAGTGATAGCTATTATTTGAATATTCACATAAAATTGTTTTAATCTCAAATCCAAAGTTATAGTAGAGAAAGCGCACAGGGGTTACTAAAACGTGTCTAGATTTTCTATTGTATATCGTAATTTATACAAACTCCACATTTATTAAATTTTTTTACACTATTTACCTGTGCTAATTTAATTTGATTTTACTTTTTTTTTTTCTCTAGTCTTCCAGCTACTACAGTTTTTATTTTTGACCTCAGATAACAGCTACAGTTATAGATATGAACAGATGAAGTGATTTCTCTATCTTTAAGAAGACAATTAATTAAATGCGGCAGTCTATTATTTCTTTATGAGCATGGTGTGGGCAGGTACTCTCCAAGGAAAATGGAGAACATTTGAAGACTTACAATATACTTTGAGAGAGAAATTCATTGAAAGACCTTTTACCTAGGCTAAGGTCAAAAGAGAAAATTTGGTATAACATCATTAGAATAATCATACAGAATATGTTCTTGTCAAGTCGTTTGCACAAAACTATGTGAATAGCAAAATACTTCAAGTCAATAAGGAAGATTTCTGTTTCAATTATTTTGCTCAAAGTTTTATTCAAGTAAAATAAAATAATTTTGCCTTTCCCAAATTTTCACCTCTATTGTGAGGATGTGAGATGTTAGAATTTTCTCTAATGATACCTATCTATAAAGATAAGAAGAAAAGGAAAGAGAGGTAATAAAAAGATTATAAATCTTTTGTATATACACTTAAAATAAAAACATTTATAACCCAGTTGTACAGAAAATCAAGTTTATTACTTAAGTGCCTGCTTATAGATTCTACCCTGATATCAATTGGCAGGATCATTTACTTAGTGTATTAGCTAAAATTTGTGTTAATGATCTTGAGGGTTAAATAAAAAAATAAAAATAAAATAAAATAAATAATATTTAAACATTGTTTGACCTTATGTTTTCTTTACTTGAAGAAGCTTTAGGCTACGTTAAGTTTTAATCTCGGCCCTGTGAAAGTTGTGGTCCAGACTGGTGCAAATACAATGGTGAGAACACTTAACAGACCACTGACAAAGAAGTCACTGTGAACTTACTGATCATGTATATAGCATTGTGAATTTGTACTCTGGAAAATGTCTTGGAGAGGGTGGCCCTGAAACCATTAATCCAATGTAAAGGATTAATGATAGCATGAGGTTTCTCTCTTCACTTTCATCCAGTCAGGTGTAAAATAACATTTTTTCCCGACTTGTTAACAACAATTTACTTGTTTCAAAAGAACCTGTAGTACGCGTTCACTTTAATGTGTAGCAAAAGAAGTGTCAGTAAATTAAAGACGTATGGACTCGGAAGTTCATGGAGCAGAATGAAGGATCTTTTTAAAAACATTAATGGCCATTTTTCCAATCAACAAAATGTTACGTGAAGAAAATAAATCTCTAAAAATCTCTTGAAGGAAAGAAGAGTGTTACTCTCTTTATTCCCTTCCATATTTAATCAGCTATCACCTGATCTTTTTTTTACAAAAATGTGTTATTTTGCATACATATTTTCATTTGACAGATTGAGAAATGTCTGTCTAAGACAATCATACAGAACTGCATCATTTATTGTGAGTAGACCACCCTTAAAATAAAGGAACATTAACTATAGTATCTGCAAAACCAGTGTAGTCTGGAAATCATAGTATCTTTATACTTCAGAATACAGGGCTAGCTAAATAATTACTCTCCCAAAAGATGTAAAATTTAGAAAGTTTTTGGTTTTAGTGTACAGTTTAGGACTGTACCCAATCACGATCGTGGTGCAGCTTCAACATTATTTTGTCTGTGTAAGTATGCCATGAATGCACATATTTCCTTATAAATTCCACAGTAAGGTTTCTCAAACAGCATTTTAGAACCAAAACAAGTGTTATGTGCATAAAATACTGTCCAGTTGACAATTCTGTGTACCTAATTTCAGAATTGAGATGCACTTAAAATTTCAATATGCTAATAACCAAAAAATTCAATTCTGACATTTTGTGTAAATCTGTTATTCTAGCTTCTCTTATATCTGTGCAGTTACCTGGAATATTGCACGCAGCTAAAATCCACAACCAGAACTTTCCTATACCTTCTTTACAATAAGATAAAAAAGATGAACTATTCAGTCCTTTGATTTAGGATTTATTTTCCAGTTTTTAAGCATCCTATATTTCTTCTTTGAATGCTTATTCAAGTGTATAAGCATAAGTATACCCCTTGCCTGGGCTGTGGACATCAATATCTATGACCATATAAAACGAATGTTAAGTTCATTTTTACCTGTTTAAATATAAATGGGTTACATAAGTTCCTTCTAATATACGGCTCACATTGTTTTCTCACTTTCTTCCAATTAATTATTCTGTTTTGGACTGATCATTCGTTGATCCTTTTTCCTATTGTGTGACTTTACATCACCTGTATTAAAAATATGCTGTTTTTTTGCATATAGGTCTTTGTCATTCTCCTGTTTGCTTATTTATTTACCCCTACTTCATCCTGAATGCATCCGATGTAAGAAAAACTATTGCTGAACAGTGATTGCACAGCATCAAGACCTTCTGTTTCTCACTTTGCCCCCCAATGAACAGACTGCAGGTAGGTGAGACAGGTAGGCTGGGAAGGGACACAGCCAGGACAGCTGATCCAAACTGACCAAAAGGATATTTAGTACCATATGACATCATGCTCAGTAATAAGACTGCAGATGATGGCTTTCCAAACTAGTTTGGTGACTGTCTGGGTGTTCCGCTGGTGGGAGGTTGTAAGGAATTGCCTTTGATTTACTTTTTTTTTTTTTTTTTTTTTTTCCTTTTTTAATCCTTTACTGAATAAATTGTCTTTATCTCAACCCACAAGGTTTTCTTGTTTTTGCCCTCCTGATTCTTTCCCACTTCCTGCTGGGAGAGAGTGAGCAAGCAGTTGGTGGGTGCAGTTACTGCACTGGGTCAACCCACCGCAGTTTGACAATTCTGATCATTATCATCCACCCTTGAAGTGCTAATATATTTTTTTCTTCTTGTTCCTTAGAACTTCTGAAATACGATGACATTTTTTTTTTAATATTAGTATTAAAATTCTGAGGAATTATTTCATTATCTGATTTTGATGGCAGGTGACTGTTAGAATCTCTGATCTTAATGGCTACCATTTACCAACAATTGTATGTTCTCAGGTGATGTGACAGCAGATTGTATATTTTCCTGTAACATGTTTAAATAAAAAAATACAATGGCTCTGATTTTGATTCCCTTTACATACAAAGCCATGCTTTCATTTGAAATATGAATTGCCATTATGTGAAATCTACATGGATTTAGAATATATTTCAACCACTCAAATGTGTATTTCAACTATAACAGCAAACAGGAACCACATAACTATATAAATTTTTATCAATTTTACTGTGGAAATGCATTCTCCTTCAATAAAATACCTCTTCAATTATTCCAGAAGTTTTTCAGTCACTTAGTGTTTGTCCTCTATCCAATGTTCTTACTTTTTGTCACACACCGTTTTACATTCATTACAAAAGATATTCTATGCACAGAATGATAAAAAGATTTATAAAGAACATAATTTATTGACTGATGGGCCCAAAGGGTTACACCTGCCAAAATACATTACCTATTGTAATGTGATGTAGCAAACTATGATGTGACTGGCTTGAAATAATATAGTATGCCACTTAGAAAAGTAAATGAACAAACAAAACAATAAAACTATATAAGTAGTAAGGAAAAAGTTGCAAATTTAACTTCTAATTTTAAAAAGAAGAAGAAAAAAATATGTTTGTTGGATAACATTGATGTCAGGTGAACTTCAGGATAATTGGTACTCCAAGGTTCCTGAATATATCCTACCTAAGGCCTTATCCTACCTATATATATCCTACCTAATATATCCTAACTATCTTGTAGGAACTTCTCCCGGTATAGTAAATATCCAAGGTAGGGCAAACCTGTAAGAATAAAAAGAAGTAAACAATATATAATACATTCACAATACAATTAAGAAATTGCTATAAGGCAAAGTATTCAGACAGATTTTCTCTCTAATTTATAGGTACAGATTACACATACTAATCTGAGTTAAAATGATTAACCTAACCCTAGATGAAAGAGATCTTTCTTTACACACTGGTTGACCTTGAGTAAAAAAAAAAAAAGTAAAAAATTAAAAATAAAAATTAGACAGGTAAGAATTTTCTAGCTACTGAAATACATAACTATGACATACATAGTCAAGTGTCTGTATTATACAAATACTTTACTTGCTCTAACAGCAGTAATTAGAAACCAATCACTGCTTCATCTAGGCAAGAATGCTGAACACCATCCATGACCTCCAGAGCCAAAGAAACAAAATACAAATAGTAAAGAAAATTGATCAAAATACTCTGTGAAGTTCTGAGAACTGATTTGTGTACTTGGCTGTTGTGTTTTAACCCAGACAGCAGCTAAGCATCACACAGCCATTTGCTCACCCTCTCCCCTCCCTCTCTGGGATAGGGGAGAGAATCAGAAAAAAATGAAGCCTATGGGTTGAAATAAAGACTGTTTATTAGGACAGAAAAGAAATGAATAAAAAATAATGATAATAGTACTGCTACTAATAATGTGTACAAAACAAGTAATGCACAGTGTAATTGTTCACCACCCGCTGACCAATGCCCAACCTATCCCTGAGCAGCTGGTACCCCCATCCCACCATGACTTCAGATGGTATGGAATACCCCTTTGGCCAATTTAGGTCAGCTCTCATGGGTCTGTCCCATCCCAGCTCCGGCTGCACCGCCAGCCTGCCTGCTGGCAGGACAGAGCGAGAAGCCGAAAAGTCCTTGGCTTGGTGTACGCACTGCTCTGAAACAATTAAAACATCAATGTTATTCTTACTCTAAATCCCAAACACAGCACCATACTAGGAGGAAAAATAACTCTATCCTAGCTGAAACCAATGAAACATTGGTGTTAGACAAAGATGGAGCTCTGAACCTTGAAGCAGCACCTTACAACTACACCTTTTTACTTTATGTAAGTGTGTGTGAGCATGTGGTTTTTCTGATCCTTAGTTTTTTATTATTATTATTTTACAGTACAAGCAGTTCTTCATCAGAGGCTCTGGAAAACACTGGTCAAAGTAAAAGATAGGAGCGGTTATTGAAACTTATTTCAAAGTAATAAGTTTTCTATTAGAACAAAGAGATCCCTAGAACAGCTCTTGCTGATTTTGAAAATATACCTCTATACTGAGATTAGGATTGCTTTTGTCACTTAATCATGACAATGTACTACTGTATATTGAATTACTTTGACATCCAGCAAAATAAACTTTTAAATATGATTTCTGAGGTGCAAATAGCACCTGTCTTAAATAACATCAGATATATAGTCTTGCGTTCTGACATAATCAGAAATTTTTTTCAGGCAATAACACAATTACTGCTAAAGTCCAAACAACAAAAAGAGATCAGTATATGAACAAAATTAGTGACTTACTTAAAGTCTGCAATGTTTCTGGTAAACTTTCTGACAATGATGAACAATGTATAATGATTGTTCAAAAAGATAACTAAAACACATTTTTGAACATAAAATCCAAAGCAGCGTGAGAACATGCAGTTGCATGACATTCCTGAGTAAACTGATATAATTATTCCAGAGGGAAATAATGAGTGAATTGAGATAAAAGCTTTTAAAAGCACTTTTAAAAGTGCTTACATTTTAAAAATTAAGCACATGCTTAAATTTATCAAAATCATTAGCACTTTATTGGATACATATTTCCTATCTGGTATTATGCATATGTATGCACATATTTATATATGTATCTTTGTATTTTATGTGTTGTTTTTATTTCTAATTTTGATTTGAAAATGAGGAGAGATCTCAAGTTATCCCACTGCAGAGAGTTGTGAGCATTTCTGTCTCTATCTACTAAACTGATGAGCAAATAATATAAAAATCTAATTATTTTAGATTAAAGAATTAAATGTATTTCTTCAATCTGTTCAGTAAAGAACTTTCCAAAATTTCAGATGAATTCTTGTCTGGTAAAGTGTCCTTGTTGCTTCGTTCTCTGAGCAAGGAAAGTTCAATGTCACAAGAGAACCACCTAGCAGTTGCTTGCTGTGTGATCCCATGGCTGAAATCTGCCAGCCATGAGTGTGACTGATCAGGGAGAATATCAGAAATAAGAACTTATCTTTTACGTGTTATTTCTCTCTTGTTGCTTTGTGGATCAGTGCAGGAAAGAGCTTGACCCCAAGTAAGAAGGTGCAATGAAGAAGTTCATTTAAAGTATAATATTCATACAGATAGGATGATAAAGATCTAGAAATCTATGGGGGAAATACAAATCTGTTGGAAAAACAGAAAAAGCCAAAGACATTTAATGTCTTCTTCACCTCTATTTTCATCACCAGCAAAGGGGCTCACTGATCAGATCTGGATTCTTCTTGCATAAGTTAGACAAAGTTTAGTTATTTCTTTCTCCACACCAGATAACGATTTTAGTTGTTAGCCTTCTGGACTATTCTATCACCTACTAGGCTGTCATGCTAAATGGCATATCTGTTTCTTCTAACTTAAATTGCTATCATAAAGAAATCAGAAGACATTTTACATCATGGAGAAAAACTGCATGTTTTGGCGGTATTGGAAGGACTGGAGAATAAGAGAGAAAGAAAGCTTAATAAGCAAACAGCCTTCCCTACGACTCATATAGTCCTAGATTTCAAAGATACAGGGGAAGTAAGAATGGACTGCAGAGTGAGACTTAGCAACTGAATGCCCCTATGCCTTCCCCATCCTACACACACAAAACAGTTCATTGTGTTGAAAAAAATCAAGTAATATCTGCAACTGATTAATAATAATAATAATAATAATAATAATAATAATAAATTTCCAAGAAGACACAGTTTAGTTTCTATGATGTAGCTTTTTTGTGTGTTTTTTGTTTTATTTTGTTTTGTTTTGTTTTTGTGTGTGTGTGTGTGTGTGTTTTTTTTCCCTTTATGAGGGAAATACATCAGAAACTTGTAATTCTGAAGCTTGGGGTCTTAAGTCCATGCTTTTGAGCAATGCAATCTTTATTTCTATTTCTTTCTTTTTTTTTTTTTTTTTGAATTTTTGTCATTCAATAATTTCATAAGTTGTTTACATTCATTTAGAAAGAAAAATCATTTGCAAGGGGAAAATGAAAGAGCAATAAATATACAAAAAAAAAAAAAAAAAAGACAAAACTAATGCCTTAGACAACAGTAAATATTACTGGAGTACAGAAAACTGAAGTGGAACATTACTCTAAAAGTCAACAAACAGATTTTATCAAAATAATTTATGACTTACAGAAAAAAAAAAAAAAAAAAAAAAAAAAAAACAATAAAACAATTAAAGTTCATCAGAGAAAGGTATTTGCAAAAAGCAGATAATCAACATTTCCTCAGTTATATAAATACATCACATATTTTATAAAAATGTCAGGATAGAAAAGTATTTAAAATTGTGTGCTTGTCTACAGCAGTTCTCTACAGCAGTGAATCCCTTGACAGCTAAGCAGCAGCCATTTCCAGTGTACTTTCAGTGCCATTTGAGTCTGATGTCACAATGTTCAGAAAATAATAGAATTAGAGCCCTTGAATAATCTGAGAAAGGTGGCTTCTAGAATGGCATGTTATGAAGCTGTATGCAAAAGGATTAATATGATTTAATACTGTGAAGGAGTGCAAATAGCTCTGGAGGCAGGTAATTTAATTAAAATATGAGAGTTTAAAAAGTAAACAAGGGAATGAGAAGTTAGTATAGTGAATGAAATGACAGGATGTCAACAGAGTTATTGCCACCAGTCAGAATGTTGGGTAAAACAGCATTTTGATTTCAATATGATCCATTTTTCTTTGATCAAATATGGACAGGTGCACTTATGAAAATAGAAGGAAAAAAATATATAAAACGAAAAAAGAAACAACAACAAACAAACAAGCAAAACCACAACCAAAGCCTTCACCCAAATATGAAGGAAAATGTTTTAAAACCTCACTGTATGATTCACTCAAAGGGAAAGGTTCAGCCAACGTTCTGATGTTTACAGAAAAAAAAAAAAGAAAAAAAAAAAGACAAAAATTAATCTGGGCTGTCTTTTTACACTGAATTATCACAAGTTCAGATCTCTACCAGTAAGGAATGAGTAAAAGGAAAGTTCTCCTCACTGTCTTTGTCTGCCTTCACTGACAGTGTCTGTGAAAGAAATAATATGAACTGCAATGCAAAAGAAACTGCAAAGAAAAAAATGTAATAAAGTAGATAAAATTCTAGATCTTAAGAAAACAGGTGATAATACTAAGCCAAGAATCCATACTCAGATATGGGAACTGGCTAGGAGCAGACAGATGTAAAATAATCAAAATCTAAATGAATAAGCTACGATGGCAAGGGTAATATTACACTAAACTTGCAGTGAACAAATCTTCATGAGAAACTAGGATGATTATTTGACTAAGGATGATTATTTGAAACTAGGATGATATATGACTAAGAGGGGAAAAATAGCAGAACTCTGCAGAATGGAGCCCAAGGGGCCCAATATTATTTTTTTATGTCACTTATATCAAGAAAAGAAAACTGGACTCTACACAATGGAGAAATCAGAAGCCTTCTCATTGTCTTATATCTAACCCATAAGCAAATAATGCTAAATAAATGCTATTCATATCTTTCTAATTCTTTTTGTGTTTGTTTTTGTAAATGCATTTTTATTTTCTTCTGCAAAACATGTCATAGTATTATCTCTTTAAAACAAACAAACAAACAAACACACACAAAACAACAACAACAACAACAAATTGTGGGCTTTAGCTGAAAGACATTTATCTCCTGCATGACTACACACTTTTATGATTCCTGAAGTGGGACAGTCATAGGGTATTATGACTCTTGTAGATGCTCATAGCCATATTGCCCAGTGTTTCCACAGCAGAGAATTCTTTCAGGACTCTGATCTAAGAGAATCTCAAGTTTACTCTCAAATCTTTTTCCAAAAAGCAGCATGGTTTCTTATCTTAACAAAGAAACATAAAGGGTTATAGAAATTGGAAGAAAGGAGAAAAAAAAAGACAAGAGAATGAGAAGTCTTCATTCTTCTCCAGATGTGTTTCTGTGTTGGTTATATTATACCAATACTGTCTCTAGAAGCCCTAATTTGATGAGAAAGGTGAATAGTTCATTCACTTTTATGGATTTTCAGAGGTAAAAATAAACAGGTATTCCAATGAAACTTTGACCTCTTTTTCTCCCTTTAAGAAAATATTCCAAGGTTTCTATATATTCAGTTTTTCCAAGTAGCTTTTTAAGCCATGTTCTATGATAGAAATAAAACAAAACAAAAACAAAATCAAACACAGCTTTCTCACTTCCATTGTAATATAAATTATAAATTGAGATCTTTAAAACAGTCTTCATCACATTGTAATTGCATTAAACGCTCACTAAATGATTTGCTGAGTGCCTCATTTACACTTCTTATTGCCTGTGGGGTAGTGAAAGAAATAGATTGCTTGGAAGTTATCTTTCCACTCTGCAAAGCTTTAACTGAGCTCAAAGACAGTTACTCTTAGAGACTGAAGCATAACGTCCACTTACAGAACAGGTGATTTTTGCCAAGGATCTTTTATCCAGGAATCAGAATAAAAATCATCACATCATTCAAAAAAAAGTAAAACTGATAGTTTATGAAGACAAATAGCAGCATTAGCTCAGCTTTAGATAAATCTGTACTTTAATGCAAAAATGCATATGTACAGAATTACAGTATCACAGCTGGAAGTGTCTTACAGCCAAAGCTGGCAGGGCCTTCTGAAGATCATCTAGTCCAACTCCCCTGTCAAAGAGGACCACCTAGAGCACATTGTGCAGGATGGCATCCAGGTGGGTTATGAATATCTCCAGAGAAGGAGACTCAAGAGGGGAATCTATTCACATACAGAAACCTTGTCAAATATTTACAAGTATAGTTTAGATTTATCCTTATTTAATAAAGTAAAAGATGCAATACTTGTTGCAATGCTGTTGGAGAACACTCTTCAACAGTAGTACTAGTAGTACTTTTATTTTTTTTTTATCTTTCCAGTCATACTGGCATGAGAAAGGTGTACCAAAAGAAGCAAGTGTCTAACAAATACATTATTTTTTTTTTTACAAAAACAAAAACAAAACAAACAAACAAAAAGAGTAATAAAGAATAGATGTATCAAATACTGCATTGCACAGAGATAGATTAGGCAATGGAAGATTTATCACAGAAAGAGACATAAAGGAAAATATTTTTTCCTTTTGCCATTGTGACATTATGACAGTTTGGACAATTCAGTATATTTCCACAGAAGTTAAACGTGAAGTATCAAAAGACTGTGCCATCTTTTGATGTCCTGGTGTAAAATTGAACTCTAAGTCAAAAGAGAATCTTATAAGTGACCACAGAGGAGAAAAGTAAAGAAACCTTGCCAGTCCAAAACTTATATAAAGTGTACTGTAAATAGATATTTCAATAAAGTTTTAGAGTGACTCTTTTAAATGTCAGTATGATTTCATGTATCATTATTTACATTATAACATAAAGAATATATATAATTCCATGTATCAGGAGGCTTTAAACAAATTAAAATATTCATTTTATTTTGTTATTTCTCCAATACAATCATTTTCTTCTGAAACAAACGTTTTAATGAAATCAGGAGAAAAAAAGAAAAAAAAAAAGCAAGCTTATTACTATTTCATAATTTCTTTGTTATATAGAATACCAGAACGCTTGAATCCTAGCAAGATAACTATCTAAATGTTTTGATCATATAATGACATAAAAAGCCAAAACAATATCAGTAGATTTGAGTTGTATAGTTGTAGTGCAATGATTAACACGCTTGATCACGCTTACTCTCTGTATGTCCACGAGTGACTTCCTATACCACCATAAATGGCAATTAATGGATAGATGAGCACTCTTCAGGGAAAAATATTTCAATGAAGGCTGATTAATTCTGCTGGAGTCTCAGCAGTAAATTTAATATCTTATATGAAGTGGTTTGAATCAGAACATTGGTCTCTATCCTGCTTCTACTGTAGTCAACAGCACGACCATATCCATGATTAACTTTATTTCAGGGGAATTATTTATCCTTACAAATCTTTTCAAATTTTATAGTAAATAAAATTATAATAGATTAAAATAAATAAATAAATAAATAAATTGATATTTAAATTAATCAGAAATAGAAGTAAATTTGAAGCATAGATTTAATTAAATAAAATAAATGTGAGATTAAGTGTTCTTTTGACAAAGGAAGATATGCTTTTTTGTTCCTTTGTTTCTTTGTTTTTATTTGATTCTTTGTTTTTGTGCTGTCTGGCTTTTCAGCAGATTCAGGTTTGCCGTTTGAAGAACACTCAAACTACATCAAAATTCTACAATTACAGTAATATCAGGAGTATCCAAACACAGGATGAATATGATAATTAAACAGAAAACATAGCTATCCACATTTTTCTTCACTTGTGAAAATTTTGCAATATTTTATATGTGAGGAATGTATACATATATATACATATATATATATATTTAAGTGATCTTTTAAGCCCAGAGCATCAGACATTTTAATAAATAATCTCTGATTCTTTCTGAATGTGGCTGATATGCCCTTTCTTAGAATCCTGCTTTCAGACAAAAGTCACCAGATTTTCTGATAGAAATCATTGCAGTTCCACAACACTTTGTAACTATGCTGATTTCCTTTTCAGGAAGAGGATTGTAAATATGACTAGGGTTGGAGGATGTTTTCTGCGTAGTGCTGCTGTTTATAAATATTTATATACATGTGGTTCTTAGAAACAATTTTAAATATGAAAGTTAGTTTGAAACTTGTATATACAACTTCCTTTCCGCTTGCCTGCTGCATGCACATCTCAGTATGGACAAAAATTTGGACCAAAACACCATGGGTTGTGCAGATAAGCTGGTGTCATACTAGGCTGTTTCTTTCAGACTAGGGTATGTCTTGGCTGTTTTTGTACTCATTTGCAAGATGCTGACTGGGAGTTTTAAGGAAGAAATCACTTGGCATAGAGATATAAAAGAGTTTGTTTATTAGTTCAGATAATATCTTTGAATCCAGTTATAATGAAGGCAATTAGTTCTTAGATTAAGCAAATCCATTTAATTTTGCCTCCTTCAGACATGCTTCAGAACATACTATTCCTAGCATATTTAATTCTCTTAAGACATGTCTTCATGTTGCACACTCGTAATGGTTTTCTACTTTGCTAGTAACTTTTCTCATTTGTAAGATGAAATTCCATACTTTTTAATAATTTACTCCAGAAATTTTTGGCAGAAAGAAGGTGTTGAACAACTGTGTATTTCCAGGTTCTAAGGAAAGATATGTCACAAATTATTGCACAAAATGTGTCTTCAAACAAAACAAAACAAAACAAAACAAACAAAACAAAACAAAACAAAACATTCTTCGAAATTTCTTTGAAATACTGTCATTAAATCATCATTTCTGTTCAAGAGATTTCAAGATTTAGATAATTGCCTAAAACTTTGCAGTATTTGCTTTGAATTACCAAAAGGACAATAGAGTAATGGTCTTACAGTGTGACTGACTTATTTTGATAACAGCCCTCGTCAAAATGAAGGCTATGAGAAAAGGAAGGCTCAGCTGGAGGAAGGTCAGAAGTGATTTTGTGTTACTGTTAAAACTTTGATCAAACTGACTCTCTTACATGTGGTAGGGAATCTGAACAGAAGTTTTTAAGACACTGATCATTATGTATAGCAACATAATGGCTTTGTAGTAAATGTAAAATGTATACATTCCAAAAGCTTAGTTTTAGCTTTGGTTTCTCTGAAATATTATGCTGTGAGCCAGAGCAATCACAATGAATTTAGAATATGGGCACTTATGTATGAGATGATTGATTTAATGTTAGGCCTGTTTTGAGCAGAGGATTGATTAACTAACCTCCAGAAGTCCTTTCCAGCCTAGATTTTTCTATGATTCTGCGAAAAGTACAGAAAGGTCTTACTGCATTGATCCTGGGCCAAGAGTTCTGTGGAGGGATAAGGCTAAGGAAGATTAATGCTGATGAAAGTGTTTCAGATGGTGTTTTTCACATATCAGTATGCTGGAAAGGCCCAGAGTTAAAGGCAATCCAGAATACCTTAAAACATGGGTGATCTGAATACATATAGGCTCAGTTTGATAACCAAATGTATAGATACTACTCAGTAAATGGGCTTAGACAGATGCTGAACTGCAGCAAATAGTTGAAGCTGTGTTAATGGCAATTTTTCTATTGGGTGTAACCGCTCTCCTCAAGGCAGCATGTATTAGATTCATCTCACCAAATTTAGCTATCTAAAAGTCAAATATTTAAGACAATCATGCAAATTCTTCTCTGTCTATATATTGAGAAGCATCTCAACATGATATGCAATCTAGTATGGAATGAACAACTGACCCACAGATCGGTTGGTCATTGTATGGGTTTAAAAAGCAGTCCAGAATAGACATGCACTTATGCATAAAATTCTATGAGGTAATCCACTCTGCTTACCCAATAAATAATGTGTCTATGTCTAAGAAAAAGAAGAAGAGAAATTGTTACACTATAACATTGCCTGAATATTTGTAGTGTACTTATTGCAGAGATTTGAAAGGAGATTGAGTGAAGCTGTTAAATTTTGCAATCAAACTAGTCTATCTTAACTAAAACTAATTTTTAATTCTGATATTATTTTCTACCTAAAGTTCTACCTAATTTGCAATTAACCAAAGCACTGACTGCTTAGGGTGGCTCACTTACTCACAAATATGATTAGCCCTTTTTTCTTGGATACAAAAAAGGGAAAAAGGTCTCCTTAAAATTTGTATAGCTTGCTTAGATTCAAATTGTCAATTCACAATGCCAGAAGCAAAATCACTGGTCTAAATCTATAGATGACACAATATACTGAAAAACAGCTGTACTCCATTAGACTATCTCCCCCAGACAATTAAAAAGATGTCACTTTTTTTACAGAGATCAACAAATGTATATCAAGGTTATTCATGCTGAAATAGCAGTAGGTTCATCTTATTCAGAAAGAGGAAGAGATGTTAGAACATCACCTCTCAACCTTTAGCTTAAGATATGAAAGGAAGCAGTTTACAGTGAATATAATAAACTAGTGCAGTCAAAGGGATTACCTGTAAGAGTCTTGGGACACAAAAATGGTAACAGAACCATAAATGAAGAAAGAATGAAGTAACGGCACAATCTACCGAACTTGAAGTGTCCAAATATAATTACAAAACAAAACAAAATAAAAAAAATAGGAATATAGAAATAAAACAAAGAGTTTGAAGTTTTATTACAAAATCAAGCTGACAGAATTGTCACAATGATTTCTGTAGAATAAACTATAATAATGGGATATTGATATCCAAACTTCTATCTGTATCAGAAATTACTGAAGAAAAAAAAAACAAAAAAGGAGAAATATTGCATTGGAACTGTATGCTTGCCCTAAAATGAACGGAGAGGTAAGAAACAGAAAGCAGACGTCTTAGCAATTAAGTAAAACCGTTTTTTTGTTTTGTTTTTTTTTTGGCCAAGAGCCTTGGCAACATCAGGATAAAGCTGATGACCTATTTATAAAAAAAAAAAAAAAAAAAAAAAAGTGTTCCAAAATACTGGTTAAGTGGTGGAAAGTTGAAAGTTATAGCTACATAAATACCTACTGGGAAACCAATACGGAGTGATGTGAAATAGGTATCATAGAATCATAGAGTTATAGAATCAAAGAATGGTTTGTATTGGAAAAGACCCTTAAAGATCATTTAGTCCAATCCTCCTGGGCAGGGACACCTTCCACCGACCAGATCAGGTTGTTCAAATCCTCATCCAATGTTACTTGGAACATTTCCAATGCTGGGGCATCCACACCTTCCCTGGACAACCTAAATTCAGTCCTTACAATTCAATCCTATATGAATCAATCTTTAGAAAATGATGAGCCAAAAAAATGGTTCCAGAAGTCTGAGAACATTTTTATATGGCTATCTTGTTTCAAATAAATAATGGTATATTAGTGTTAGCTGTGTAATACAAGATTTTATTCCATTGAATCTTTACTTAAAATATATCAGCTGTATCAGACTCAGATTAAAGATTTTCATTTTCATGTTAACATAGTCACAATGTTTGCTTCCAGAGAAAATCTAATATCATGAAGCTTTTAACCTAATTATTCTTAATACCACTGTCAAGGACCATCTTGATGTATTGGTTCCTCCTGTTTTCTAATTTCACATGAAATAAGATGAAAAGTTGTGGTTAGTTTCTGTGCTTAAATCAGAATGAATTAAATATATTGTTTTGTGATTAGACAGAAAACAGCAACAGGATACCTCTGAAGCCAAGATTCCATATACCGTGTTCCAAACAATTTATTTGTATTGCATAAGCCATCAGCATTCATGTTCAGAAATGCCAAATTACTGCTAGACAAAAAGACTGCATGATTACAATTCACATGTCATCTGACAAGAGTTATGACGCCAACAAAGTGCAATAACCTTGTGGAATTTCTAGAGATGGGGGAAATAAGATCATCAGAAATCTCAGAGGATTTAGTAGTCTGATATAGTAATGCCAAAACACAAAAAATGAAATTACTTATGCTTACAGTGGCATATACATATTTACTGTCTTCTGTGCAGAACACAGAATTACTTTCAGGTAGAAATTGAATTAGTGACTTCATATTTAAAAAGTTAGGCTCTTATTATACTTTCATTATAACTGCCATATATCTTTTCTTACATCTCAGGATGCCTAGTGAGAAACCTTTTTGGTAGCAACTCTGAAGTTAGACATGCACTTTTACAAATCAGGTACAGGACTTTCATTTGTCATTCTTCATACCAAGTTTAAATATTTTATGGCATTCAGGAACTGGATGGCTGCTTTAGAATGAATAATTAAAACACATTTTAAAATGTCTTACGGGAATGGGTGTCTCAGTGAGCCAAGCAATGCTCCTGTTCTCAACATTATGCTGCTCCTGTTCGCAACATTATTTCCTTGTAACTTTCTGACTTGAATTACAGGTTCTTGTAGATTTCAGGAAATAAATACACGTGAAAGTATCATGATGAGAAATAAAAATCCTGATACTGTAAGATTGCCATAGAATTTAGGTGACTAATGTTATAAATGGCTCAGTCTTCAAAATAGGACTATAATTAAAGTTTACAATTTATTAAAGGAATAGAGGTAAGCAAATAGCGCTGGGTGCGCTGGGAGTCTCTGCTCCACCAAGACATACACCAGTTACATCAAGCAGCTGATTTTTATGCTCCTAGGCTAATACATATTCATTACTACTTCTAAAAAAACAGGGTTATTATAATTAGTTTCTGGAATCCAAACCCTCCTACTGGAGCATGCGTATCAGTCTCCGGTGGTCCCTCTGGAGGTCTCTGGGGGTCTCTTGTGCTGAAGGCTCATAGTCTTCCTCCCTCTTGTCCTTCTCTTTTGTCCAACTTGGCTGTATGTCAGAGACTTGTGCAGCGTCCCCTGCAAGCTTTGTCTTTTAATTGTTCTTCAGCTTTCCTCATTTCCTTAATCTCCTGGCCAGATATCAGAAACTTGCATAGTGTCCCATGCAATAGTCATAACAGTTAGCAGTTATTCTGAAACCCCCCAGATATCAGAGACTTCAAGGAAAACCCTACAAATACATTTCCCTTCAAGCTCTCTATTGACACGAATTGCTAAAACATTCCTTTGCAAGATACAAGAACTATATACATTAACCACTCTGTTTTTCTTAGACTTGTAGTTATCCAAGGGTATGTAAGACACAAGGTCACATTCATCATAATATGCGGCCCTAGCATTGCTCCATACTGACACAAATCAGATGAACACATTTCACACTAAGCAGAAAGAAAACCTGCTTCCACCTGAAGCAAATATTCCTCAAATTTTCATCAATTTAGAGAGTAGTTTTAATCCCTCCTTTAAGAAGCTTGTCTGGTATAGACTAGATAGAGTCATTGTATTCCAGAGTTTGCCAGATAATTTTCCTGTCTAAAAATGTTGATGTGGATAGTGGAAATGTACAAACCTCAAGGAAACTTTAAAAAGTGATGAAGTCTTTTTTTTTTTTTTACTTTCCTATTAAAAATTGTGTAAATATTGTGGAATATAAAGCAGGCAAAATTCTAATTTAGAAGGAATTTCTATCAATCAAATTAATTATTTTTTAACAATCAAATATATTTTAAGCAATCAAATTTATTATCTCTCTATCTCTCCATCAATCCTTTTCATTTTTCTTCTCTTCTCTTCTCTTCTCTTCTCTTCTCTTCTCTTCTCTTCTCTTCTCTTCTCTTCTCTTCTCTTCTCTTCTCTTCTCTTCTCTTCTCTTCTCTTCTCTTCTCTTCTCTTCTCTTCGCTTCGCTTCGCTTCGCTTCGCTTCGCTTCGCTTCCCCTTCCCCTTCCCCTTCCCCTTCCCCTTCCCCTTCCCCTTCCCCTTCCCCTTCCCCTTCCCCTTCTTCTTTCTTTTCCTTTTTCATTCTTATTCTTTTTCATTCTTTTTTGTTCCTTTTATTTCTCTCTTTTTTTTTTTTTTAATGGCATTTGAAAATTTCAATTTTTTACCGATATTATGGCATTTACTTTGAAACAAAAACATCCATCACCTGATTATTTCTCAAGCATTCCCTAGCTGCCTTGGGTAAGCATTTGTCTAAAAAGATATGGCATGTTTTCAGAATGTTAGCAGCTCAGAAGTTGGTCACTTCAAAGCCTGTATTTCTGCTGCTTGAAAAAATAGTGAAAAAAAAATATTCTGTGGCAAAAACATACACTTTTAATATAGGGAATGCATCTGACAGAAAAAATCAAAACAGATTTTTTATGCTGCCTTGACAACAAGGTTCATGACAGAAGTCAACATGACTTAACAGTGTGCCCTGTCAACCAAAAGGGCCAACAGTATTCTGGGGTGCATCAGGCATGGCATTGCTAACTGGTAGAGGGAAGGGATTGTCCTGCTCTGTTCTGAGCTGACGTGGCCTCATCTCAAGTACTGTGTACAGTTTGGGGTGTCACAGCATAAGAAGGACATAAAATTATTAGAGATTTTCCAAAGGAGGGCTACAAAGATGGTGAAGGGCAAGACATATGAGGAGCAGCTGAAGACACTTGTTCTGTTCAGCCCCAGAAGAAGGGACTGAGAGGAGACCTCATGGCAGCCTAAAGCTTCCTCACAAGGGGAGAAGAGGAGTAAGTGCTGATATCTTCTCTCTGGTGACAGTGACAGGACCCAAGGGAATGGCATGGAGCTGGGACAGGGTGTTAGGAAAAGGACTAGGACAGGCTCTCCAGGGCGATGGTAACAGCACTGAGCCTGCTGGAGGTCAAGAAGCATTTGGACAATGCTCTCGGACATACGGTCTGATATTTGGGTGGTCTTCTGTGGAGCCAGGAGTTGGACTCAATTGTCCTTGTGGGTCCTCTCCAACACAAGATATTCTTTAAAAAAAAAAAAAAAAAAAAAAAGTATTGTTTTGCTTTAGTGCTGGCATATATAGTAAATATGACACTGTATAAAGGGTGAGAGAACCAACAGCTGTAGCAAAGTAATTTTTATGGAGTTATTGAATTCACCAGAACATTCCAAGTTTTGCAGGCATTTATTGTAAATTGAGCAGCGTATTAGGGGTCAGAGTCTCAGAACATACTCTGAAAAAAATCTTAATTGGATGAACTGAAGTAGAGATATTGAAAGATTTCATGCCTGTGATAGGCACTCTGAGATTTCTAGGTTGCTATCTTAGCTGTAGTTCGATTATTGTAACACTGATAGAAGAAAAAGAAAGGCACTGAGACAGAGAAAAATGTCAATTAAAAAAAAAAAAAGATATGTCTGGCCAGAAAACGCACTCTATAAGAACTAATAAATCTTTTCCTTCATTTGTCTCTATGTCAATCACAGTAACAGTGAAGTCCTAAACAATTTGAACACATTTGAATAAGTGTTCTGAAGTCAGCAATCAAACGAAACACTGGATGCATTCATTTATTCATTTTTGTCTTTGAGCAGAATTTTAGGATGTTATAGGTAGAAATAAAATTTCTGTAGTGTCTTTTCTAACTATTTTTAATTTAATGTCCCTCATTTTCAGATTCCTCTGAAGGTCAGAGGATTTCTTAAAATTGTCCCCAGGCAAATTGTAAGATTATATGTCACTTGATTTGAGCCATTTTTGTCATCTTGTTATGCCATTTAAAAAGCAGATCAAAACCAACAAAGACGTTTTGGATGTCCCACTTGGGTGTTTATTTAAAATATGAAACTAAAAGCTTCATAACTTCAGTAACTCAACCACCTGATAAATTAAAGTACTTAAACCACGTTTTCTTAAAATGTGGAAACTGAAGCTAAATTTTGAAGAGCTGTAGAGGAAACAAAGATCTACTTGTCTGTCCCCTTTACTTTGATTGTATGATCTAGTTACTCAAAATAATGCTTGTAAAACAAACAAACAAACAAAAACATGTAGGATCAGTTTTGAATAAATTCTTAAACTAATTTTAATTATTCTAATCTCAGAAAGCTTGTTAAACAATTGTTAGTATGTTTATTGGGGACTCTTTGCTAAGAATTAGCTATTGACAGGACAAAAATTTTTGCTATGTTTGTGATTCCACTGCTGTGACTCCATTACTGGAATTGTAAAAAACTTTAAAAGTAGCCTGAATTTTCCATATATTGTGGCAAATTCCTAACATGTCCTGTTTCAAGTGATGAAAATTATGGCATTTTGTCATTTGTCGTTTTTTTGTTTTGTGGTTTTTTTTTTTTGTCTTTCTCACTGCTCTAGCTTCTTAGTAATAAATTATATTAATCTTCCTACACTGAGTTATTTTGCCCAGGATGGTAACTGGTGAGTGAACTCCCTATTGTTATCTCAACCTTTGAGCCCTCTCAGAAACATCATATTTTCTCCCCTCTTCCTTTGAGGAAGGCAAGTGAGAGAACAATTGTGGTGGAATTTAGCTATCCAGCAGGGTAAAACCACCTTTTGAGAAAGCTTCAAAATATGAATAACATACACTTTTTATGACAGTTTTATAGAGAGATAATGAATGGAGGTTTTGACTTATGAGAAACTACATAGTCAGTTGGTACCGGAAACCTTTAATTATTACATGGTGTGTACAAAAAAACACCCAAAACTTAATTACTTTAAAACTTCAGACAATTCTAGTTAATTACTCTGTTTTACTGTGTGATGTTTTTCCATAGTACAATAAAGACATGTTTGTTTTTGTTTTGTTTGTTTGTTTTTGTTACTATGTTTTTCTTTATCCCTTTATCCTCACTCCCCCCCGCCCCCTCCCCCCCCTTTTTTTTCGGTTTCTTGGAAGCCTTTATAGAAGGCAAACATTATTTTGTCCTTTTCAGACTGTTATAACTATTTTATTGGCATCTAGTATACATTCTTCTTTCCATTTATTTGGAAGTGGTATTTTATAGCAGTTTTTAGTCAGTGCAATAGAAATGAACCATTATTCTTTACCAGGTACTATAATTTAAAGTCTAACCTTCATGGTGTACTTCTCAATCTGTTTTATCAGGCTCTCAGGCTCTAATCACACACACACAGAAATAATTCTCTTTTCTCTCTCTCTCTCTCTCTTTTTTTTTTTTTTTTTTCCAGATAACTAAAATGAAATAAGGTTAATTCCACCTTTGGTATCCAAATTTGTTTTTGAAATTTTTACTGTTGTCCTCTGATGCACAGATGGAGGGAAAAAATAATCATTTTGAAATGGGACACAGGTTATGGATCTCTTTTATTTTTATGCTAAATAGTGAGTTGTGGATTGATTAGTTCTTTTTCCTGAAAGATCCTTCTATGATGAAAAAAACTGGCCTGTGTTGGGAAACTAGTCAGATCATTCATGATCTGAATGGCTGCATTGCTTTCAGATGTAAGAATATTCAAAGAAATGTGTAAGAGTCAAGGAGAAAAGTTGGCTGACTCAGGATAGAGGGTAGCAGTGTTCTGTCATGGTGATTTTTGGCTTGCTTCTACACATCGTAATCTCCTGTGTAACAGTCTGTGCAGCATCTGAAGCAAAATAAATACGCCAGAAGTTTCACTGGTGAAACTGGAGTTTTCACTTCTCCAGCTTGGCATTTGAGTTCAATATCATTAGCTTCTCCTGATCCACCTGCATACATTGCAAGTGATTTGACACTTTGAACAAACAAAGTTATTTATACCTCATTAGTAACTGATCTTTTCAGCTTGAGAGTATATTTATGAAAAGTTGAATGCGTTCTGAAACCCAGAGAGAATTAGCAGGTTTTCAAAGTGGCCATACAGATGCACAAACTTTCTATTATTCATTGTCTTATATCTTATCTAGGTGAAGCCACTGATGATATAGGGTTGATGATCTTCCTTCCAGCACAGGGTACCACTGTTTTACTACTATTTTATTAAATACATATTTACCTACCCAGAGATGAAATGAACCATCTTTCTTACCAGAAAGGATAGAATCACTAACAAGTGATATAAATGATTAGATAAATCTTTAAATCAAGTTTTTCTAAAAAGGAAATAAGGCAA
The DNA here is from genome assembly GCF_047663525.1 of Anas platyrhynchos. Taxonomy (NCBI): domain Eukaryota; kingdom Metazoa; phylum Chordata; class Aves; order Anseriformes; family Anatidae; genus Anas; species Anas platyrhynchos. The sequence continues at coordinate 98,569,118 of NC_092589.1, forward strand.
TAGGCAGATTAACTTGGATGCTTGTCTTTACATAATTACTGAGTTCTATGTGAAAGGACAAAGGGAAGAGGATTGAAAGGGCCAATGGAATCTGCAACTCTTTGAGTGTGACTATCCAACCAATTCCTTATCCACAGAGTGCTCCATCTGTTACATCCATTTTAGAGAGAAGAATGTCATGCAGGACAGTGTCAAATGCTTTGTACAAATCCAGGTAGATGATGTCAGTTGTTCTTCCCTTATCCACTGATGCTGTAACCCTGTAGTAGAAGGCCACTAAAGGTCATCAAAATCACAGTGCGATGGGTGAATCATTTGGAGGGAATGTGGAGAGGCAGTAATGGCAGCTAGTTTAGCACCTGTTCTGGCTGAAGTTTATTTCATGGTTGGAAAAGTAGGTTACTCAGTTTGGTACTCTTCTGTGTTCTCTCAGCAGGGTTCAGGGGGTTCTGCTCTTTGCATTCAAGGAAGTATAAATCAGAACACATCTCTTTGTGAAATTCATTCTGGCTCAGGAGACAACAAAATTATTATGTTTTCTGGGTTTTCTTCTCCCTTTTATTTTCTTCAGCTTCAGTGTTCCTTCCCAATGCACTTTTATTGTGCTTTCTAAATAGAAACTAAAATGATTATTTCTGAAATACCCATCTGATTATCTTTTAAAGGTTTTACTTATAATACTGTGTGCTGATTTATATATTTATATATATATATATATATAATACAAATGAGCAAGGATGACAAAACCTCAAAGAGATGTCTTGTGAGAAAGTATATTCAATAAATTTATCTCAGTAGGTTGTCTTCAATTTGATAGGTTCTTTGATTTCATGCAGACATTTTGCAGTGAACCAGAGACTGTCCAAATATAAAAGAAATTATTTTCCAGAAGCATAATGTAGAAAACATCTTAAAGAAACATTAACATCTTGCAACTGGGTCAGAATCATCATCCACCAGATTCTTCATTAGGGTAACAAAGTAAGGATGTGACAACTAACATTCTGCTTCAATGTATGACCTTAGACTGGTTTCAGCTGGAAGGCAAAAGAAAGCCAGAAAAGTTACCAGTTCTCATTAAATTTATGCTGAAAGGGAAATGGTCATTTTAAAATCACAAATGATACTGAAGAATCCCAAAATACAGAATAAGGTAAAATCATGCTTTATCTAAGAAGAACAGAAATGTCTTACAAGCTTGAAAATAGAATTGTTTCTAGTTTCAGAATAACTGATCTCTAAATGTAGATACATATATTTAGAAATCTTCTTTATATGTAAGTGCACAATATCTTAACTGCAGACTCATTTTATTAATAATAATAATGATATCTAATAAATGAACATGTTAACCATGAAATAGTACAATAACATTGATAGAATTTAGGAATGATATATAAAGCTCACTATTTGCAAAGAATTCTTTAAATGATGTCCAAAATATATCTCTGTCTGTGATCTCTGTCCAGTCTCTCGTAGTAAGCAGGATTAGGGGAACACTAAGCACACAGAAGTACATTGGAACTCCTGCCTGTCCTTGAGCTCAGGTTTCCTGGATGAGAAACAAATCTAGGAATCTTCTAGGCATCTGAGACAATGTGGACAATTCTGTAAAGGCCTATGAAAAAGGGCTCAGTATCTTAAGATATGTTGAAAGGACCACAGTCCTCCCTTTAGCTAGTAACTGAGTGATTAGAACACTCTCCTAGGAAGTAAGAGAATTACACTAGTATTGCTACAGTTTAAATCATAGAATGGCTTGAGTTGGAAGGGACCTCAAAGATATAATGCCATAGGCAGGGATGCTACCCATTAGATTGGGTTGCCCAGGGCCTCATCCAAACTGGTCATGAACATCTACAGTGATGGGACATCCACAGCCTCTCTGGACAACCTGTTCCAGTGCCTCACCACCCTCTAAGTGAAGAATTTCCTCCTAATCTCCAATCTAAATCCCCCCTCTTTCAGTTTAGTTTGTTTGAAAATGTATTTGAACCATATTTGTGTCTGTTTCTTGATTATTTACCAGAAATTATGCAGAAAACCTCACTTTATTAATCCACTATCTTGCATTAACCACAACACTTTCAGTCTGCACAATTCATAAACTGAGTAAACTGTGGAATGTAATTTTGAATCTCACCACCAGGGTAAGATTAATCATCACAGCGACAGCGGCACCAAGGACCTCCTGAATTCAGCTAAGGATCTATCTGTTGGTTGAAAGTTTTAACTAGTTTTATAACTCATATTGCAATTGTTTAGATAACTATCAGATTCAGTGGCTTTCCTTTATTACTTTTCAACACATAATCCTTTTTCTTAATAATCCTTTAGTGGTGAAACTGTGATAAGATAAGCAATTGCTACATCATCAGAAAATTCAAACAAGTGGCCATTAGGTCATTGATATGTATTTAGAGTTTATCTTGTGGCCTGAAGCTTCAAAACTGTGAGTTAAATACAACTATATGGAATACTTATAATAATTATAAAAAGTATGTATATGTTCTTACACTGCACTCTGGATGCTTGTTATTAGTGAATCAAATGACATGACTATCATTTTGTATGTGTCAGTTCTTTCATTTTTCCTCAGAATGAGAACTTTGTGCAATGGGTCATGTTTTCTATTAGTAGGGATTTATTTTTCATACATACTGCTATAGTTATGGTTACATACGGTTGTAAGGTTGTTACACACACTGCATATACACACTTGGTGCTGTATATATTAATGAAAGCTATCTCAATGTACGTGTGCTACACTTGGATCAGAAGATATTGTAGTTTCCTGAAAAACTTAATATAATTCCCTTTGATCTCCAAGGAAGTGTCTTTTCTTGCAAAAGCAGAAGTAGACATTTAACTTTACTCTAGGAAACTCTGTTACGTGATTGCCTTATTGCAATTGTTTTTCTGGGTTTCAGAAATATTTAGCTATTCTGCATGCTGTTTTTGAAGGTAGGGTCATGTTTTGAAATTGATAAAAATCTGGTTGCTTCAGAAATGTTAAATACCAAAAAGTGAGACAAAAATCTAAATCAATGGCAAAGCAAATAATTGGAATATTGTAATTTCAAAAAAAGATATTTAGTAGGCTGATAGTAAATTGCTCTAAATTTCCAGTACTGTGTAGAGAAGTAAAAGGCTACTCAATGAATATTAAAGACCAGGAATATTGCTCTACATGGCACAGTTGTGAATGCAGCAAGAAGAAACAGGAGAAAAAAAGTGTAGGTCAAGCAAATTTGATTATTGAAGAAAAACCTCAATGATTCTGATACGGAGGAAAAGGTTTACAAAGAAGAGATTAAGGGCTGACTGGTAAACACTGATGAAATTATCAATGAAAGAACAGTGACATATTGTGTATACCATGACAGCCTATTTGACTGCTGTTAACATCAGGCTACAGGGAGATTATTACTCTGGTATAAGGTTTAATCATAGGAAATAATAATTTGGAATTAAGCAAAACTAAAATGAGGCCCTCCTACAGAGATCCAGTTCAAGAGAAATCTCTGAAAAACTATAAAGACATCACTATAGGGGTCTCTATCCTCACATGGCCATACATTTCTAAGAAATTTTTAGGAATTCAATATTTTGTACTTCTCTACCACTGTAAAATTTATCAACGGGAAGACAGATAAACACAAAACAGTATGAAATACAGTTGCATATCTTTTGCAGGACTAGATAGTGGCCTGTGTGATATATATATATATATATATATATATATATATATGTATGTATATAATATAATTTTATATATATATATATATTATAATTATATATAATTATAATATATATATAATATATAATATAATACATATTATATATATATATATATATGTTAAAGTATCTTAAATTATTTTTAAGGTATTTTCCGTAGTGTCACAGGATTGTTCTCACTTCCATTTTCATGTCATTCTCAAATGACATATCTTGCCAAATATTTAAACCTTTCTGGGACCTTAGTTCAGTGACTATTCAAATTGAACTGTCAGATGATTCAGTGGTATTTTCTTCTCATGGCAGCCTGACTTTCTTTAAAGATTTGTTGTCAAATATCAACTGAAATGTCTCCCGCTATTACAGTAAGGGAAAAGTTTGTCTCATAATTCCATAAAACACCGAACATGCAGTTAGATCCTAATGTGTTTATATGATTTATGCAGAATTTCTCTTTTTTAAGCACTGTTACAGAAGATCTGCATTTGTTTGGGATGCTAGACCATTATGGAAATACAACTCAAGTGTAGTCTGCTTTAATTATGCATGCAAAGTCACTTTACTTTTCCAAATTCCATTATGTGAAGGCAAACCCACTGACATCAGTGGAGATACACACATACAATTCAGAACAGAATTTAGCCTCAAATGTTAAAGCCATTAAACAGAATGAAAAGACAAAATTATTTGTCAAACATGTGGGTCCTTCCTCATATGGCCTTTCTCCAGCCATATCACACTGAAAGCACTCTTCACCACGTTTAGAGATGCAGTAATTACTCCTTGTCAATTAGATTCTTGATCACTATAAACAGCTGGTGCATAAACATCATCCCAGTTTAAAATTATAGTACCCATTCTTCTACTATTTTTTATTTCCACATGTTCACAAAATTTCCTGCCATAAAAGTATCTTATCCTGCCTTTAAAACTGCTAAAAACTAGGAGAAATGGTACAATGGTCTAAAATGCTAATGATAGTTATGCATCACCAGCTGCTTGTAGCTCAGTGATTTAATGTCTAATCAACAAGGGATAATTACCTCTCCCTGTATAAGGTGAAGTGTACTGTCAATTTCTCAACACTTCTCCTGTTGCTAAATGTATATTAGAAAATAAATTTGAAGAAGTAATTTAATAGTTTTCAGCATTTTATTGTCACAAATGTATAAAAATAAAAAAAAATTATTTGATCATTTTAAAAGCAAATATTATTACTAGCAGCAGTGAAAATTTCTCTGTGCTAACCTGTACATTCAGTACTAGTGGTTAATTGAATTAACTGGGTAATTTTATATCAATGAGTTGGTCATCTCTTTTTGCATTCTGCTCAACCCCTGACGTTTCATTTTGAACAGGAATTCCATTTGGTTCTAATTACGTATTCTGTGCATTTGTGATTCTTATTATGCAAGAAAGGCATTTAGGGTAGAATTCATTTTGTTGTCTCAATATAGACTCTTGCAGTTATATGAACCGTACTTAATGTCAGAGATCAGCTCATTTTGGGCATTGATATTTCATTTCCAGCTGCTTCTGGCCTCTCTTTCTTCAGCTCTATCACTTGTGTATGTGGTGGTTTTACCCGGCTGGGCAGTCGAAGTCCACCACAACCACTCACTCACTCCCCATCCTCAAAGGGAAAGGGGAAGAAACTGTGATGAAAAGGGCTCAAGGGCTGAAATAAGGACAGGGAGATCACTCACCAATGATAGTAATGGGCAAAACAGACTCAGAATAGGGAGATTAATATAAGTTATTTCCTATTATTAATGAGCTACAGCAGCGAGAAATTAAAACCAAACTAAAACCACCTCTCTTACCTCCTCCCCCCAAGCAACCCAAGGGAACAGGGAATGGTAGCTGCGGTCAGTCCCTGACACTTCATCTCCACTTGTCCTTCATGGTCACTCTCCCCCTGCTCCATGCGGCGTCCCTCCCACAGGACGCCATCCTTCCCGAAATGAGCCTGCGGGGGTTGAACCACAGGGTTCATCCATCCCCCAGGATCAAACTTCTCCAGCATGGGTCCCCCACAGGTGGGTGGCAGCACACCCCAGACCCCCTGCTCCTGCGTGGGCTCCTCTCCAGGGGCTGCAGCTCCAGCCTGGGGCCTGCTCCACCAGGGGCCTCTCCACAGGCTGCAGGGGAACTGCTGCTCTGTGCCTGGAGCACCTCCTGACCTCCTTCTGCACTGACCCTGGGGGCTGCAGGGCAGGTTCTCACTCCTCACTCTCCCAGATGCTGTTGTACAGCAGGTGGTTTTTTGTTTTTGTTGTTTTTTTGTTGTTTAGTTGTTGTTTTATTCAGGCTGCTCTCACAGACAAAAACAGCAATGCTTATTGGCTTGGCTCTGGGCAGCAGCGGGTTCCTTTGGAGCCTGCTGAAATTCTTCTGGAATAAGAAGAATTCTTACTCCAGAAGAATAAGAATTGCTGGATTCTTCTCACAGAAGTCACCACTGCAGCCCCCTGCTACCAAAACCTTGCCGTGTAAACCCAGTATAATTGGGTAAGCACCACAGTGTATGAAGAGTGTTTTGAAATGGATCAGTTTTAAATCTGTGTTTTGGCTGCTGCTGCTGAAAAACAAGTCTCACATCTCCCAGCCCACAACATATAATCATGCCTGTTTCAAGGAGTGTTCCTGCCTTTCTAAAGCTTTATGTAGGAAGCTGCACAGCACTAGCCTACTGACTTGGGTGAAGAACAAGGACATCTGTGAATTTCATTTTGAGAGTGATATGATGTGTGATATGATTTGGCAAACGAACAAACAACAACAAAAATAAAACTATTAGTATCAGTGCAAGAGAGAAATTGGAAAAACATAATGAAAGGATAAGAATGGTTCCACAGCCAGCATATTCTTACCTCAACTTATGTTGTCCATTAAACCATTCACTAAAATCAGACATTTTGTTTTTGGTCATACAGGTTGCTTATCTTAGGGAACTCATTTTAGGATGTGGTGATTTGTTTTCTAGAGATTTTTATTTCATTCATTGTTTGTATAAGGACCTTAGACTCCTCGTGACTTAAACTTTAAGATGTATGTTAGACAAGATAAATCTCACCTTTTGTGTCTATGGTGTTTTTGAAGTTTCCTTTGCCTGAGAACAAAACAACAAAATCAAAGCATGTAGCTAAATCATTTTTGGTGATCTGCAAATACACAAGTATCTAATAAATGTCACTTATGTAATTCTAGCCTTGCTCCCTTTTCTTTAATTAATTGCTGCCTTAACAGACTGAGTTCAAAGGGCTGGCAGTTATGTAGGCAGTGGTGGCCATAATGAGTGAGTGAAGAAAATGGGAAGGCAAGCTAGTAATTTTCTTACCTGACTGAAAGAAAATTTACATTGAAGATACATGGTACTGCATAAGAAGGCAACTACCTGAAATTGAGATCTTGTAGGTTAGACATTCTGTGACAAAGACTGCACAGCCTGCTTCATTATACTATCATGCCACTGACCCAAGGAGAATGGAGGATTTTGGAACCCAATGGAGTATCCAGACTTAGAAATCTAAAATTTCGTAACATGTTAGAAGGGTACTCAAAGCATAGGGTCAAATCCAAGAATAACACATGAGCATACTTCTAGAGGTAAAGACTCTGATTCTAATATTGGTTATAATAGTTTCCATTGAAGCAAAGTAACAAATCTCTCATAGGTAATTGAGCTCAAAGGCTGATTGAGGTTTTCATTCTTTAAATAATGTATTTTCATAGGACAGATAACTACAAGGCAATGATAAATTTGACTCATTAATGTGATATAAAGTCAGGTTTCCAGAAAGCTCACTCCATATATATTACTAATACTGTATTCTGGACTCGTGTGCTAGCATAAGTAGAAGCATAAACAACTAGATCAGCTTCTCCAAAATTCTTATTTTCTGTCAGAACTTTACTGGTTTTAAGCAGGTTTATATCAAGTCAGTTGCCTACTGATTTTAGAATCCAGGCTTTACAGAAGGAATTTATTTTCTCTTAAGAGAAATATCTGTTTTAAGAATATCACATTATGTGTGGGTTTCCTTGTATTTATTGTTGTTGTTTCTTTGCTTTGTTTTTTTTTTTTGTTTGTTTGTTTTTTTTTTTTTCCCACAAGGTTTCTTTTGTTTTCCTTGATCCGCAACAGAATCAACAGGCCTGAAGAAATGGCATTCACAGAGAGAAAACATTCTTTTATTTTAATTCCCCAGTTTCACTTAAGTTATTGGATCAGAACAACTGGTATAAACTGAGATGGCTTCCTAGACCATATATTTTGTTTGTCACAGTTCAGGTAAATGAATGATACAAGTGGATCAAATAGATGTTAGACGTAGTCCTCAAATTATTGCATTTGTGTTATAAGGCAAAATAGAGGCAAAATAGAGACTGCAAAACTGCTCAAAAATTTTGCATGAAGTTTTAACTGTTCTCCCATCTCTTCATTGCCCCACCACTGTAATTACTATCTGTCTTCCCAGCAGACTGTTCCAACCACTTCTCAGATAAACTTTAATGCTGAGCAGTACTGATTATCATTTATGCTATACTCACTTCCCAGGCAGACAGATATCTCTTTGAAAACAAACTTCTAAACCTTAACATTTATGTTTTAAGCCATGTAATATTTTCTTTTTTCTTTTTTTTTTTTGTTAATATCGTATTATTTTTTAGCATAACTGTTTTCCTCATTTCAACAATTCTACATTTTCTCAGCAGTATTTTTTCTTATCAAAACATAAAAAAAACAATTTTTATATTAGTTCCTTCATTTAAATTACTTTTATGTTCCTGAAAATAAAGAGATATTCCAGAATACTGCTAATAGGAACTGAAGAGTTAAAGTTGAGGGAATTGGAATGTATTATAAGTCATTGGCTCTGCCCTTTATTTACCATGAACAGCTTTCAGTATATATAGCCATAAAGTATTATTTTGAAACAAAGAAAGGATTAAACGTAGAAGACAAACATAACAATGTTAACAACAACAAAATATTTCTTAGACTTGATATTTTCTTGAAAACATTCTTATACAAATCTCTTTGAAGTCATATCTATTCAGCTTTCCATAAGAAGTAGGGGGATTGTTTTTTACTTCCATCATTAAATCTTCCAGACATAAAATTCTATAGATTACTATGCTGTACACCTGTATATTTCCCTATATGCCACATTTGTCTTGACAGTATATATGTTAGCAGCTGGCCTGTTCCCATTGTGGTAAAATGAGAGGCCTTGCTGTTTAAGAGATACCACCATCTTAGTGGAAAAATGTGAATGGGAGTGCACATGGTTCACAGTTCCTGATAATAACATAGATCCAATGGGTCATCAAGTGGTTATGATCACATTTTTGCAGGTCACATTTCTAATTACGTTTGTCAACTTTTTGTCTAGCACTGAACAATATGTAAACTTAAGCATAGCGTAATTCTGTCAGAACTAAATCTCTGATTCCTTCTTGCCATGCATATTTTTTTGAACATGGAGGAGCAGGTTCTGCAAGGGGAGTTACCTAGGAACCCTGGGTATAGGATGTTTGTGGGACAAGTGTGTGGGTACCTCTCTCTATTTTCAGTGAGCACTAAGGAGAACCAGTGAGCAGAGTACTCATAGAATGTGTAAGAGGATCTGATGTCAGGGCAGGGGTGTCAGATGGACCAAGAAGCAATGCTGCTACTTGAGCTTTCTACAACTGTGCACATGAAACTGGAGAGTGCTGTGTGTGTGCCTGCACCAGTGACCTTCTCTATCTGCGAGCCAGAGAGGAGGAGAGGACTTGGCTGGCTGTGCTTATGTTTATGTCAGTCCTATGTGCAGGTGCTATCGACACAGCAGCTTGGCTGTCTGTGTCAGGCTGTGTCACCAGCCACATCAGTGCTATCTGTGTGTTTATCTCTGTGTTAGGAGCTCAGCTTCATGATTTGTTGAACCTGCAAATGGGAAAGTGGCAGCTGCATCCCTTAGTCCAGGCAGTCAGCTAGCTGTCTCAACTCTTTTTTATCATCAATGAAATGCAACAGTTACTTCAGGAAGTCAGTTCATCTCACCTTAATGTGTATGTCTAAACTAGGTCAGATAAAATCATGTGTTAAAAGGACCTCTTTCTATTCAGTGACTATAAGGAAAATCCAGGTATTTAGCTTAGATGTAGCCATGTACAGTGCAGATGCCTACTGTTAGATGAGGTGAATTTCACCAGAGATACCTTGCAGAGATACTGCAAGATACTCCGTGATACTTAAGTACTCTACTCAAACACCCACTTCAGTAGTCCTGCACTATACAGGTGACTAAGTCCAACCTTTAATCTAGCACTGACAAGTTCACCATTCAACCACGCCACTAAGCTCTACATCGACACATTTTTTTGAGGCCCTTCGAGGATGGAAGGTCCCTGGACAGCCTATTCCAAGGTCAGATAACCCTTTCAGTAAAGAATTTTCTCTTACTATCCAACCTAAACCTCTCATGATGCAACTCGAGGCCATTTCCTCTTATCACTTCGTGCTTGGGAGAAAAGACCAATCCCCACCTCACTATACAGGATAAACAGGAAGATTTAATGCAGAATATATATTTCTTTCAAATAATTGCCTTTTTTAGAATAATTAGAATAATTTTCTCTAGCTACATTATAGATGAACATTATTGAACACTTTATACTCCATTGTATGTACCTATTTCTTTAAATTCTCAGGTGCATATTTTCTGTACTTATATAAATAACTCACGTCCTTCACAACAGTAAGGTCAGACACAGGCTGTTTCCTAAATGTGAATGATCAAGTTATTCTGCAACTCACCTGTAATTTCTACTTTATAACTTTGCAAGTGTAAACCAGGATCTCAATTTTGGATTACCAAAAGTAACAAATTGATTTTGGAAAAAGACTTTTTTTTTTTTTTTTATAAATGACTTTTACTAAATTCAATTTATTTAACTTGTGTAATATAATCTAATAGTTTCAAGAATACTACCAACCCTTCTCCATAGAAGGCAAAGAGGCTCAACCCTGCTAACCATTGTTGGAGATACATAAATGAATGTATTCAATGTAGAAATGTTTTCAATGTTATCCATGTTTAGCCAGATCTCTGAATAATTCATTTATTATGAAAGAATTTGCCAAGGCCAACTTCGACCTGCACAGGAATTTAAGTAATCTGTTAGGGATAATTGTTTAAATTGCTGTTCTCTATTCAGGTAATCTTTCCATTTCAAAAAAAATAAAAATAATAAAAAATAAAATAAATTTCCAAAAACCAGCAGAGAAGAGAGGTAGTGCTTTATTGCACTACCTAATTCTCAGCTGCACAGATGCCATATTAATTATTGTATTTAAATATTATGAAAATTATCTGCGTCAGTCTTTGTCTTACTGTGTTGATACAGATTCTTACCATCAATGGCTTTCCTAATATATTAGATTCAACTCTGTATTATGATTTTTTCACAAAATTACTGTGTAGCTATTTCTCATTTATGATATGTTTCCTCCCAGTCTAATTGGCTGAGCGGTTCAACTAGGAGACAAGATTGCAAGGATTTGCATAGTAATGGCACAATTACTTTTTAAAAGCTATGCAGTCTCTATTTGTTTTGATCACTCTGTACAGCCCCTGTGCCTTGAATAGCCCATATGCCCAGAATATTCATCACTAGCCAGCAAGTTATCTTCCCCTAGAACTCCTTCACCCAAAATAAAAGTGTCTCACCAAGTACCTGAAAGAGAAGACTAAAGATTTCCTTTTCAGCTGGAAATCATCAGAAACCTAAAGACTTTGATATTATTCCTGCTTCAAGCATTTTCTTTCTGCTTACTTGCATTTTTTTCTCAACTTGTAAATAAAAAAATAATGTTCTATAATAAGTGTGATATATTTTGTGATGTTTTGTGCAAGGATTATTTCTGTCCCTTGAAAACTCTTTTCAAACAATAAATACTTCAGTGCCTCTAAAAAGTGGATGAAAGACAGGTGGAGGTTCATTCCATTTAAAGGTAGAAAGAAAAACGGTGGTGTCATAAGCAGACGAATGCAGAAACAATGTTATTACAATTATGATATTACAATTATGATATTCATTTTTTTTTGGTCCACCTCAATTTATCTTCCTAGAGACGACATGCCAGGGTTGTGTCTGATGTGCGTTACTTCATTCCACTTCTTCCCGTTCCCCATTTAGGGTCGATTTTCCAAGCTGTATCTGTACTAGCAGTGATGGCCAAACTTAAGGTTTCACCTTAAGGCGTATACTGAAAGTTTCTGCCATTGATCTGAGCTTTTCTTCATTTTTTCAGTTACTCCTTGAGTCCACAGCAGTGTTACTGTATCCCAATTTACAAGATTTTACTATATTTATCCATAGAAAGATTTTACTGCATTTATCCATTACTATGTGTTCCTTTAGCTAAGGGTGAGCTTCACCTAGAATAAAACAGGTAAAATAAGGGAACTGCTGTTAATTTAAGTACATTTTCAGAACACACCTTTTTAATATGTGTTATGTACTTTTATTCTTCATTGCATTTCTGATGCTGACAAATTTCAGACTCTAAATGAAATTAAAAACTCATTGAATTGATAACCAATCAAGTTTGTCAATTTTTCACAGAGAAAATACTCTTTCCTCCACTATCAGATTTTTTTGAAACATAAAACATCAAACTGAATAAAATTTAGTAAACTAAACTTATTTTATTCTGTTTCCTTAGGATGTATAATAGGTACAGACAAAAATATACAAAAGTCTTCTACTTTTTCTTCTATTCTTAAAGTTATAATAATAATAATAATAATAATCTTATTGCAAAGGAATTAAAATATTTGCAATATTCAGTCCTTGAAATTGTCTCCACCATTTGATGTTTGATGTTCCCAAATAACTTTAAATTTTTCATTATATTTTTAATCTAATATTCAGAAATTATGCCTAACTGCTGAAAAACACATTTTTATATATTTTAACAGGACATGAGCATTCATATTTTAAGAATATACTACAGTACTCCTATATATTTAAAGGTGGGAAAATGAGATACTTTCTATAATTCTGAAATGTTTTCAGCAGATGGGAGCAAAGATTTGTAACATTTTCCACACAATCTTCAAGATAAGATAATGAATTATCATTAGTGTATTTTGTTGTATGATATAGTCATAAATTGGGAAACTACCTGGAAGAAAATCCCTTTCATTTTCAATTCACTAGTAGGCCCAACATTCATTGATCATTAATATTCAATTTCATATCATTTGTTTTCAGAATCTTTCTACTTACTCAAGTATTTCTATGGCAATTTTCATGTATATTTTGAAAACAATCAGGCAGACAATTGATTGCTCTCCTACGACTATGCAATAACAAAACTTTTGGAAACATTTTGGAATTTCAGTGGCTTAAAGTGCCATAGAGAAAAAATATGACCCTTTTGAACTGAGACTTAATTGTCTCTTCAGATGAAAGATGTAATAAACTGTTAGCAATACAAGAAGCTTTAGTGTTGCCAAGAGGTTTCACTTCAGCTATGAGTGAATTCAGGAAAGCAACATTATTCATTACTGTTGTAATCAAATGATTTGTGTGAATGATTATGGGCAGTGCAATGATACACATTTGTTGTTTCCATTCGCCACAGACTATTTATTTATTTTTTTTTCTGCTTCCATATTTCTTAACCATAAAGCATTTTCAATCCTCCTATTACTAGACCCTGTGTTAAAATCACTTATATTTTGTTTTACCCTAGTTACATGCTGTCTTACAGCTGGCAATCTATCTTGAGCAACAAGAAACTTTTTCCTCATAAACTGCTGCATGTTTGGATAGCCATTGCTATCTTTATTCATCCATGTAAAAACATTTTCTGTCAAGTCTTTACTGGATATTTCTTGATTTGTCACAAATGTTGCCACAAAGGTGGTCACAGATGCTGCTATTTTCAGAGTAAAAATGTAACCAATACAACCACATTAATAAAATTACAGTTAATTCATATTAACCTGTACTGCATACTTACCTATTGATGATTGGCCCCAAAGTGTCCATACTGGGAGGTAAAGTAACTTTTAGGTGCAAGATATTTGAGTATTTGTGGTAATATATTCTGCAGTTCTTACAGATGGACTAACCCAGTGTTTCCAAACATTATTTTCTGAACTTGCCTTTTGGCACAGCAGGGTTTCTATTTCTATACAAACTGGGGAGGGTGGAGATTGGGGCTGGGGGATGGAGGGGAGGTGTCGTGGTTTAACCTGGCCGGCAGCTAAACACCACGCAGCCGTTCGCTCACCCTCCCCCCTCCCTCTCTGGGACGGGGGAGAGAAATGGAAAGTGAAGCCTGTGAGTTGAGATAAAGACAGTTTAATAAGACAGGAAAATAATAATAACAAAAAACAACAACAACAACAACAACAACAACAACAACAACAACAACAACAACAACAACAACAATAATAATAATAATAATAATAATAATAATAATAATAATACAATGGTGATAATAGGTAAGTAATAATAGTATGTACAAACAAGTGATGCACAATGCAATTGCTCACCACCCGCTGACCGATGCCCAGCCTAACCCCGAGCAGTCCGGCCCCCTCCCCCTGGCTAGCCACCCCTATATATTGTTTAGCATGACGTCAGATGGCATGGAATACCCCTTTGGCTAGTTTGGGTCACCTGTCCTGGGTCTGTCCCCTCCCAGCTCTTACTGCATCCCCAGCCTGCCTGTTGGCAGGACAGAGCAAAAGGCTGAGATGTCCTTGGCTTGGTATAAGCACTGCTCTGCAACAGTTAAAGCATCGGGGTGTTATCAGCACTCTTCTCATCCTAAGCCAAAACACAGCATTCCACCAGCTACTAGGAAGAAAATTAATTCTGTTCTACCTGAAAGCAAGACAGGAGGACAGAAAATGCATGATTTAAAGCTGATATATCTATTGTTGTCTGACATCAAGTCTGGTAAAAAAGGCAGACTAGAAAAACAAAACAGCTTTTAGTTAAGACAGGTGAGAGTTGATCATTCAGAAATCATGAGTGCCCTTCTCTTTACTCATTTCCAACTCTTTCTCTCACTGACCAGATTTCTCAGTGTTCATATGTCTCACTGTAGAATTCAGAATAACTTTTGATAAATCTAATTTCTCATCTCAGTTCTTTGAAACTCACTTCATTTTTCTCTAAACCTTAATGCCCCATTTCCACCAGACTCCTTCTTCAATCTTCTCAAAACCATACAAAAAGGAAAGACAGGAAAGTTTCCAGATACGACAGCAATGTATTTGTAGAGTGCTAATCCTCAAAAAATTTCAGATAGGCCTAATACAGTTTCTTGTGAGAAAGCCAAGACATTGATGACCACCTTGTTTCAAACATCTGAGTATTGTTTTGTAACACTCAGACGTCCTTTAAAATTAAATTTATTAATGGCAATATATGGTAATCATTTATTCAGTTTCCCTCTTGAAATATGTTTAGTTTCTTCCTGTGTTTAACACTCAGGTTGCAAATGAAAACAACAACAAATAAGACAAACAAACAAACAAACAGAGGCTTTGATTTACTTCCTGGTTTTATATAGAAAGTCTCAAGCATTCATAATACTTATTACACCAGTGGAATTCACTCCAGTCCCAAGACAACCTGAAATGACAATATTTTTCTCTTTTTTGAGCCTTGTAGTTAGTTTCTAGTGCTCTGATCTCACATACAGTTTCCTCAGCTAGGAATACTGTTTACACTGCTTTTCTCTCCTGAGAACCCTGACAGCTCATTCACACCTCTACACCATATCCTTCTCCATGATGGCAAAAATATTTGTTGAGTCTCATAATGAAGCAAAATAATGAACTGATTTAGGTTAACCACAGCCCTTGTTTTTGGTGTAGGATGAGGAAACATGAGATTTGCCACAGAGAAGACTCAGAAGAGCCAAAGGCCACTTCAGCACATCCTTATATGCATGATATCCATTTCAATCTTACCTTGTGTATGTGACACACAGATGATATATGGGATGTTCCTTAAAATAAAGGAAAGGAGAAGGAAAATAGTTATCTTCAAAAGGCAAAAATCCCTAGTGTTCATCTTGGGATGACCTCCTGTACTCTATTGACTTTAACTTGTATTCGATACATGCTAAATTTCATATTAAAAATACTATATATGATTTGTATTCAACTTCAAATAGCATGCACTGTATCAAAATTAGTACTATGAAAGAAAGATGATCAATTTTTAAGCTTTAATCTAATAAGCATAATTGAAATAAACTCATTTCTTTTATGTTTAGGTAAGACAAAATAATATTTTTATTAGTATTTTTATGCCTTAGTGGTGCATGCACAGGAATAAAGCAGGTATTACTTGCACAGAAAAAAAGATCATGGTTCCATTTGCTATGTTTTTTATTGTTGGTGGTGTTCTTTATTTTGTTTTGTTTTGTTTTCTTTACTAAATAGAAATGAATTATCTTCTCCAAATCTCTTAAAATCTAATTCTGCTATGTTCATTCAGGCAAAAAGCTTTATTGAAGAAACCATACTGAGAATTTCAATTGTATCACAACATAAGGCCTATCTATTTTAACAGCCCTATTACTGAATAGGAAAGCATGTGGCTAGAAAGAAGCAAAAAGGTCTTATGGCCATGTAATGAAAAGGGTCAAATGCACAGAATGAATCATGCAAACAAATTGACAAAGTAAGCTAAGTACTAACTCTTTCTTGGAATTTATGAAAAGGTAGGCTCAGATGTGACAGAAAATGTATTAAGGATATACTAGCAAAAATATGCCAGATATGACAGAAGTCTATACAATCATGAAAGAGATGAAGATCACTTGGGCTTATTATTTTCATATAAGTGCTGGAGACATCAGACAAAGACAGTAAAAATGAAGACTCAAAGGAGTTAAAGAGAAATGGTCTTTACTGTTTCAAGAAGCTATGGAGCTCCTTGGCTGAAGATGTAATGGAATGTAAAAGTTTACGAGGAATAGTGAAACTGGATCAGTTCCAAGGCAAGAAATCTTCTGTGGATTGCTCTTATGTGAAATATTTAATATCAGTAGGTGTCTGCTACTTCTGGTGGCAAGATCCCATCAAAATATACTTTTTTTCTGGTTGATTTTAGTCATGTGGATGTTCTTCTAACTTCTATTTTAAGTTCAGACATAAGAACTTCTGTGAGCATAATTAGGTTCTCACATTTAAACATTTAGTTTCCTTTATATCATGTCATATGGAATTTCTGCTTCCTATATGCCACAGAAAGTCCTTCTTAATTACTAATTTTGGCTTATTCTTTAAAAGGTCTCTGTTCTTGTTTGCAATGAAATGCTAAGTTTTGAAACCATTGTCATTTCATACTGGCCCATTACCTTAGGTCTGCCTTAGAAACAATTCTTTCTCCTCCCATACTAGGTGCATAGCTACTGCCATAGTTCTTATTCATTTTAAACAAGACTAGCGAGCCAAAGAGGTTTAATCCAATTTATTTACATCCTCTAGAGCTGTTTGGAATGGCTAGCAGAGCTCAACACTGTCAGCAAAATACATGTAATTTGTATAGTTTTTGAATGTTGTGGTCAGCTTCTGCCATGACTCTCACCTGACATCATACCATCTCATTACCTTTCCTCAGATACAGACACTGTATGTCTTCAACAACTTTTAGATAAAGATTACTTATGAAGTCATACTTCTACTTTTTATACCTGAAAATGTACCGGACAAAATCTATCACATTAAACATTTACATAATTCTGGGAGAAAAAAAAAAAAAAGAAAAAAAAAAAAAAAAAAAAAAAGCAACTCTAGCTATGGGATTATCACTGTCTGTTTTGAGGTTGGTTTTTTTGTTTGTTTGTTTGTTTTCCTGCTTTTTTGATACCTGGTAGTAACTTCTCCAGGGACAGACTATTGTGGATGCTTTTATTTTAATAGGCTTCTATAATATAAAAAGCCTACATGCTTCTTGTGTATTATTATAATGTGGTTGTTATTAATGCTGTTTTAGTGATTCAGATCCGAGACAGATTTTGTGACCTGGATTTGTTATTTTTTCTCTCATTTATAATAATGATGCAGTGTAATTTTAGATGGAAACAGCAAATAATCTATTACTGATATTTACAGCAAGCAGTAACTACATGAAAGAAGATACTGCATCACCTAAGGCATGGTCATAATCCATGCTTTTCATCATCTGTACAGTACTTGTACACAGGAGTTTACTGTTCTAAATCACGCTGTGCTTTCAATCTTGTAGTCCTGAGGGTCACATCAGAAAAGGCCTGTCAGATCTACAGGATTAGTATTTTACTATTCATCACCTGGCTAGCTGAGACCACTAGAATACTAATATGCATTCT
This sequence comes from Anas platyrhynchos, assembly GCF_047663525.1. Classification (NCBI taxonomy): domain Eukaryota; kingdom Metazoa; phylum Chordata; class Aves; order Anseriformes; family Anatidae; genus Anas; species Anas platyrhynchos. Next base: position 98,587,239 of record NC_092589.1, read on the forward strand.
GCTAGGTGAAATTTGGTAGATACTCGTAGACAATGTGATAAACATGAAAAGAAAAATCAGAACTGACAATAAAGAGCACCACAGCAAACAGCTGCATCTGCTGACTAGCAAACAGCAAACTAGCAAACAAATTAATGTTCCGTATGCCACAAAACTCTCAGGAAGATTTGAGAGCTTAGCATTATCCCACTGAACCCGGTTACAAAGAAGTCGTACTTTGATGATGAAATGTCTTAATTGCTCCCACTGGGAATACATGGAATTGGCCAGGTTTGCTACAGATGAGGCCCTTTCAGAGAGGAAGCAAAACAATCAGAGGTTTCGCACTGTACTGGGCAGCTGTGGACTCCCAATGTTTCTAATTCAGGAATATGTCTGCTGTTTGATGAGACATTTTTCTGAGCATTAGCAGTTACATGAAAGGCATGAAAGAGAAAATAAACAATTGAAATCTAGTCCTGCAACCCAGGCATTTATAATGCCCAGCATATTTATTTACTAAACTGTGCCATATATAGAAACATGTTTAATATAGCAGAATGAGCCCTATCTCAGCAGCCTGATGAGAAAGAAATATTTGAATTTGCCAGAGAGTCCAGAGAGTTGAGTATTATATTCAAGAAATAGACAGCAACTTATCACCATAAATTAATACTACATTTGCTAGCAGGCATTGGAGAAAACTGAAAATTTCATTGCCTTTGGTAACTACCAGAAAGCAGGATAGAATTCTTGTTAAAGAAATTGGCTCACCAGCTTTAGTGAGACAGTTTTAGAGCTTGCATCCATTTTAAGTGAACTATAATCTCCAAATGTATTTGAATTTTACAGACCAAATCTCCATCAAAAATTAATCCTAAACTACACTCTGTTTTCATTCTTATGGATGTACTAGTTAATGAAACCAATCAGAGCATGTGTCTGAACAGTGGTCTACAGTCATTTATACTGTAAAACTGCTAGCACATTTCCTGTGCTCTTTTGTTAGCACATTTCCTGTGCTCTTTTGGACTGGGCCAGCTGACTTTTCTGGGCATTTTCCAGGCATGGTTTAGTAGGAAGCACATGCCAGGAACCGTCTCCAAATATCTGTGGAGATGCAGCCTGACTGTTCTGCACAGGAAGAGCGTTCAGCTGTGTGGATGCAAGCCATGCTGTGCCACATGATCTCAAGGCAAGAGTCCTTGTATGTTTTCTTTTATTTATGTAAATTTAATCTATGTTAACAAAGACCATTTTAACCACATAAATTTCCACCATCAATAGGAAAACACGGGCTCGGTAGCTTATTCATGCTGAGTATCATTTTTAAGGTCACTTTGATCTTTTCAGTCCTGAACTAGCTGGCAACTCTGCAATGGAAGTAAAGGAGATCTTCTATGTATTGCCATCTCAATGTTACTGGGCATTCTTACTTTGCACTTCAACACTTCATCTACAACATATCCATCAGTGTTTCCTGTACAATCCTCTATTCCCTTCTCTACTCATCATTAGAAGTTTAAGTTCTAATTAGAAGATTAAGTTCCAACAAGTTATCAGACTTTTCAGGAACCTACCGCTGCGTACCATGCCTATTTACTTTAATTGTTATGAGAATTTCTGGCACAACCAGCTAAACATTTTAAACTCTTTATCTACATGTGTTTACCACTATGGTCCGTACTGAACACAAGTGTTTTCTTCTGACAAATAAAGTCCTGATACACCTGGGCCACTGGCTTTTTTACACAACTGTCTCTGTTGCTACACAGAGGGAAAATGAAAAAATAAATTGTTCTTAGAGTTCTGAGCTATAAATGGTGGCTTGGACCACAGCTTCCCATAGTAGTTCTTATTAGACTATTATTTGGGGCAGTGGCTACCGTTAAGTACAGAAGCTGGTCTTCCACAAGGGATCTTTGAAAAATATAACAGAAATTTTATAAGCCTGGCATTCACGTGTATATAGCTTTAGCAAGCAATGGCCTGAAAGTCATGCAATCTGTGATACAAGACAGCATGTCTATAGTACCAGCATCAGAAAGTTTGTTCCAGTGGGCTGTTCTTAATGTGCTAATGCTCATTTCAAATGTGATTGCCTATCCATGTGCGTGAACTGGTTCACAGTGGTATTAAGAAGCAACCCAGAAATGTGCAAACCCAACATTAAATCAAAATTGAGAAACTTACTGTTCCCTTTGAATGTTAGCGGTTGTTATATGTCCAGATGTTGTGGAAATTAACAAAAATTCCCAGCAATACCATTTTTCTTTGTAAAACTCTCTCTCTGTGAATAATACAGAAACCAAAGCTCAGTTTATTTAGTCTCCAATATATTTTCATATATTGATAGTAACAGATTTTTTTTTTATTTTTTTTTACCATGCTGTCTGCAAAGTGCTCTGTGTTCTCATGAGATCAGACAAACTTATTCCCCGTAGTCACAGCAAAGTGAATTTTTGTAAGTTACAATGAGCTCTAGTTGACAGTGAGTCCTGGACTTGATGCCATTATAGCTTCGTTATCCTGTCATGCCTTATTCAGTTAGAATATATTCACGCCATATTTCTTTTGAGCTATTTTTAACACAATTACTCACTGTCCTTTTACTCTAATTAGAGAAAGACAGAAAATAAAAAAAAAAAAAAAGAAGAAAAAAAAGAAAGAAAGAAGAAAAAAAAGAAGTCACATACTTGATCTTACTATGTTGTCTCCTTGACAATTGAACTTGTTCTAACCCCAAATATTTTAGCAAACACTGAAGAGCTGGTGCTTTCTAACTCTATAGTCACTTGAAGCATTACATTCGACAGCACAATTGTGTTCATTGTTAAATTTCAAAAATTGTTTAAATTAGCTTGTCATCACTGCCCTTTGTACAATTTTATCTGAATGTTTAGTTTTTGTGGTGTCTATGACAACATCTGTATCTAAAAGACAGTATATTTTATAGTTAATGATTATCATACTAGTAAAATTCCTTAAGTTCAGGAAATTTACCTTGCCAATGTACATTAAGATCCATTTCTATAATATTAAATATTTCTTGCAGTAAAAGCTTATTTCATCTTGCTCTTCTGATAATATCAGAACTGCTGTAAATGTATACATACTGTGTTCTCTCTAAAGTTTGTTTGTATGAGAGAAAAAAAAAAGAAAAAAAGGAATGAGCACAAGTAGCAAACTACAGTTTATGTGATCGTTCAATTACTGTAAAAAATTAAATGTGAACCAGTGGCTGGAGGACATGACTGGAATTTCAGAAACCCAGGTATCACTCCTAATTCTGTCCATGACTCTGAGCGTGACCTTCAATGGCCCAAGTGGGTAGCCATCCATTAAGCTTGAAAAATTACCCTCAATATTTAGGCACTGCTGCAGCCCTATCTTCAAATAAAAAGAATAATACTCCACAAAATACTTGGTGAACTGCAGCTTTCTGCCTGTTGAAAATATCTTCCTATTCACAGGTCAAACACATGAATCTCTTCTTGGTTAGGTACTGTTCCTTTGTCATTCTCCTTAACAATATGGAAAGTAAAATATCTTACTCAGATGAGTACATTAGAACCAGATCCATTGACTTGCAATGGGAGAAGAATTGCCTGGCTTGGAAATTTTTCTCTCCATTATAAAATATGTATATATATATATTTATATTGAAAATATAATATATGAAATATATGAAATATATATATATTTCATTCATGAACTGTTCCAAAAAGCAGAATTTAGTTCTCTCTCCCTCTACTGAATGACTTAAAATTCCAGAGCTCCCTTGTGATCTAACTGATCCTGATTTCTTTATGTACATGGGCACAGAATGGAGAACAGGGCTTCAATTAGTGACTACTGAGGACATTAATGAGATTTGATTTCCCTTACCAATCTCCATGGGGCCTCCAGCTACTCCTGTTCTTAGGAGTCTCACTTCAGCTCAGCACGGGGCCTTTAATTTCTGCCTGAGATATATTTTAGGGGTATATGTATGTATGCATGTACGTGTCTGGTCCCATCTCTTGCTGTTTCTGGTTAGACTTCCTGCACGGAGCCTGATATGACTCATTACCTTGCCTTTATTTTCTGATAGTCTCTGGGCTGTTGGTGGAGGTTGCTGCTGTCACCAACAAAACCCTGCTCAGGTTCTCTGCATAGTCACTATCGTGTCCATGGTCACTATCTACTCTGGCTCATTTTCCTTGTTGAAGCAGCCTCTTCATGACACTTTTAAATTGAGGTCACAAGGTCACACTGAAGTTCAGAGATGCTGGCTTATATTTCCATGGAGAGGGCAGGAAATTTTTGTACGTGATCCAGGTCCCTAAACTAAACTTTAGACTAATTTTGGTACCTCACTGAGTACAGGCTATGGTAAGGGGCATGATTTTGAATGCTGCATGTATAGTATAATATTAGGTAGTGTATTTTGTATAACAATTTTAAATATTTATTTTCACAATTGTTCTTGAATGGATTGATTGATGAGTCGACTTCAATCTTGTTTTGCTCAGTCTGTCACACATTGAACAGCATAACCCTTTTTATTGTAAGAAGTAATTCCTCATCCACAATGACATGAAAAGATCAGACGGTCCAATAGAAGATTATCCCTGGAGACTTGCAGTTGTATTATTTCATCTGTGAACCCGTACCCCAGAAACAGATCCTTTCCAAGAGGTCCTTCTCTTTCTGTACAATTACTGTGGTCTTGGGTTGGAATTTATGATATTTTCCAACAAAATATTTCAAAATTAGCATGTCTGGAACATTTCTATATGAATGGATCCTCATCAAATTTTAAGAGATAAAATTTCCACAGATCATTTCAAAAGTATGCAAAATGAAACTACCTTACATGAAAAATTCTCAGTTGAACTTGAGCTTCAGTAATGTGTTTTTTTCCTTAAAACTTTTGTATATTTATTTTTCAAAGTTATTGAGATTGTGTTTTTACCATGTTCTCTTTTACTATACTACACACATTTTCTTGTATATGTTTTTCTTCTTTTGTTTGAAAATATATTTTAGTTTAATTAGTTGGTTTAAGCTCTTGAAATAGTATCTCCTCTTTACATTTTGTAATCAGCTCTCCTACGTGCTGGCTGAATCTGTGAAAAATATTTTTTTCTTCAGAAATTACTTTTGTCTCTTGCAATGGCTTTTTGCAAAAAATCCTGCTCTTTTTCAGTGCTTTTGAAAAGGTAGCTTTAAAAATATTTTGGTTTTGTTTTTAATATTATGTATTCTGTTAAATTTGATATCGAGAGACTAATGGCAACTTTATATTACAATTCTAAATTCTCTCTCATTTTTCTTCCTAAAATAAATGCTACTCTTTCTCCCTTCGATTGACATTCATTTATTTATTTATACACCCCTCCACCTCCCCAACCCCCCCCCAGTTTTAAAATATATGGAATGTGATTGCTGTTTTATTTCCTAATTTCATGTCTTGTTTTATTTTGCAATCCCAAATGGGAATACAGACTGGGAAAAGAACTCATGGAGAACAGCCCTTCAGAGAGACTTGTGGGTTCTGGTAGATGGAAGGCACAACATGAGCCAGCAGTGTGTTCTTTGTAGCACAGAAGGACAACTGTGTCCTGGCCTGCATTAAAAGAGGTGTGACCAGCAGGTGGAGAGAGGTTATTGTGCTCCTCTGCTCTGCCCTTATGAGGCCCCACTTGGAGTGCTGCATCCAGGTCTGGGGCCCCCAGCACAAGATGTGGACTTGTTAGAGCAAGTCCAGAGGATCACAAAGAGGACCACAAAGAGGATCAGAGGGCAGGAGCACCTCTCATATGAAGAAAGGATAAGAGTTGGAGATGTTGATCCTGGAGAAGAGAAGGCTCTGGAGAGACCTCCTTGCGGCCTATTAATACTTAAAGGGGTCTTATAAAAAGGATGGAGAAGGACCCTTTACTCTTGTAAATAATGATACGACAAGGGAGAATGGTCTTAAAGTAAAAGAGAATAGATTTAGATTAGACATAGGAAGAAATTCCTTGCTGTAAGGGTGGTGAAACACTGGAACAGGTTGCCAAGGGAAGTTGTAGATGCTGTTCAAGGCCAAGCTAGACAGGACCTTGGCCAACCTGATCTGGTGGATGGCAGCCCTGCATAGGCTGGGGTCTGGAGTTGGATGATCTTTAGGGTCCCTTCCAACTCAAGCCATTCTGGGATTGTATGATTTTGTCCTACTTCTTCTAAACCTTCCTAAAAATATTAGTTTTATATAAATTGTTCCACAAAATCACATTGTAAAATATTTGTAATGTCCATGCGTAATATTTGTAATCTCACATGTCCATTATGAGATTTTCGTATCCTATATGATGTTAAAATGTCCTACATGAAATAGTATTTCATCTTTACAGACTAAAGTGTGATTTTTTATAAAAATAAATGTAATATCAATGTTCTTTTAAAAAATAGGAACTTCTATTTGTAATGAATTCATGCAGGTTTATGTTGTTTCTACTGATACAGGTAAGATGATTTCATTAGTTTGTTCAAAGCAAGAGACTGAAAGTACTGACAACATCATTCTTTAAATCATAATCTTAAGAAATAAAACTTTTGAATTCTGTGTTAGCAAATGCCTAAGCATACTACTTTGATGATACATATATCAGAAGTCTGACAAAAGCCAGTAGTGTTCTTACAGGAAAAATGTGAAAAATCCTATTAGTCATTCAGGAATTAAATTAATCAAGAAAAGATTATTTAAGAAATATTATTTCACATGAATAAGAAATGTTATCTCACTATTTAATTGAACAAAATGTTTAACTAATTTCAGCAAGATATACAATATGTTCAATTCACATGCTTTAGAGAAGAATATTTTCAAAAAGAAAAAAAAAATCTTCCATCTGCTTGTACTTATTTTTAAAAGCATTTACCAGTTCAGATATACAGCTTGATAGAATGATAAGAACAAAGTATTAACACGGAAAAAGCTAGCAGGTCAAAATAAGATATGTAGAGGCCAAAAAGTAGACATATTGAGCTGAATTTGTAAGTAAAAGTTACGAGTAATGTGAATCATCTCATTATTTTTGCAATGATTTGACTTATGCTGTTACAAACAAGGAATATAAGTAAAGATTTCCTGTGTGGTGAAGAAGGAACCTCAGCAAGATGAGTTTTAAAAGGAATGTCCTTTTTTTCCTTCCACACTCACTTATTTTCCATTCTATTTGCGACTTATAACAGATACAATAGGAAGTTTTAATAGTGCACGTACGGTGTGCCATTTAAGATAGATGACAAGTTATAATAAAACACACGTTGATTTTCTATCACAACAAGACAGAACAATAAAAATGTCAATGTATACTGCATGAGGTCTACAATGTGTATAAATCAGTTCTTACTATGACTTGTTGGCAGATTACCACCTACAGTCCTGTCTTGTTTAGGAGAAAGGACATGTGAAAGATAGAAAAAGTACAAGACAGGGTAAAAAGGAACCCCAAGGAATTAGATTTTCAGCTTTCAACTCCAATACAGATGGAGAACAAAGCTGTAGATTTTGTCCCAAGAGTGATGAATTACAAAGTAGGACCGTTTCTCATATCAAAGATACAAGAAGGATAAATGGATAACAATGGCAGATAATTGATACAGTAGCTGTACAGATTAATTTGAATATGAATTTAATTTCATACACAGTTGAGAGGTGAAATTTTCCTAAACTGTATCGCTCATCTGTCAAACAAGACTGTAAGGAGTCACCTTTATAAATTTGAAGTGTTGTACTAAGATCAGTGGGAAGGATGCCACTTCTGAACTTTCCTTACTCTATTATCCACAAAAATAAATATGCCTTTTCAGCATTATTTGAAATGAAATGACAAGTTAACATCAAAATCATGAGCTTTAAACAATTATTTTCCTGTTTGCCTGACTGAATGTGTTTTCATTTCAAATCTGGAAAACTGTTTGCACTCTAAGATGGAAAGATTTAGCATAATAAAATAGAAAAGAAAAAGAGACAGAGAGAATTTCTGGTAAGGGATCATAAGAAAGCAGTTATGTCTTAATGTTTAGAACCTAAATAATTAAAACAGTGCCTCAGGCATCAATCCATTAGTCCAAGACAAAAAGGGTATCTCATTCTATAGCTGCAAGAGTATCTACAGAAAAGAAAAAAAAAAAAAAAAAAAAAGAAAGAAAGAAAAAAAAAGAATGTGTCAAACAAATGTCAAAGACCTACAACAACTGAGTTATTAATTGAAAAATAATGAAAGAGTACTATATGCCTAAGACCTTAAAGATCTTATATCTCCTCTTTATTATATAATTATCAAGCTCCTGTGGCTTTGGAGACTCTTCATCCATACTAGAGAATCCTCTCAAAGTTGCCTAAAGGATTTCTGACATTTACGGCATAAGAAAACAGAAATCCCAACATTTTCCTTTAAGGTAGAAGAATTAAAGTACTTTTTTTTTTGTTTGTTTTCTTTCCCTTTAAAAATGAACAAAAGAAAACTCTAGAGCTCAAAGCTGCAGAATCTTACTAGATAAAGGAATAAAATAATATGTTGCTTAACATTTTTTTCTGTTCTGATTTTCAAGGTACAAATTTTTACATATTGCATCAGAGCTGTTGAGTCACACAAAGTAATAAAAAGCGTCAAAGTGACACATCCTAGACACACCCAGGTAATAATGTTATTCTGCTCCTTCAGTGAAGTGATCCTGTGTCATCTCTTCAGATCTCCTTGTGCCTTCACTGCAACCTACCATCAATTCTTCTTTCTATTTGGATGCTGGTTCCAGATAGACCCCCCTTAACCTCAGTTTTAGCTAATCATGGAAGAAATCAAGCAGCTGCATACTCAGTGTCAACAGAAATAGAGTCATAGTCAATTGCCATTAATGAACAGCTGGCACTAAAAGACAGCTATTTTAGTTAGTATCTCTAGTAGACAACATATAGACTCATTTAAGTCTTACTCCCTTCATACTGTACTGTCATTGCAACTCTTTTCAAGGGGCTCTGTCAACATTTGGTACACTGTATATTTCCCTTCTAATGACCACCTAATATCTAAATACTCTGTTGGGTATTGTTTATAAATTGTTTTTCTTTACTGCAATATTTAGTCCATTTAATCCATCTGCTTTTTAAGGAGGTAGAGAGAGAGAAGGAGTGTAGGGTTTTATTATTATTAATAATAATAATTATTGATTGTTTTTTCTTTAATTTATATGGTTCTCTTGATTGCTGGACATCTGGGTTTGTCACTTGGAATATCAGTCTTCAGAATCACACTGTTAAGCAATACATTTATTTGAGTCTTTTCAGGTTTCCATAGTGACTGCTGCTTAGTACAGACCCTTGTAAACTGATTAAACAAACCACTGTAGTTCTGAAAAAAAAAGATGATGCATCTGGATTTTCTTTTATTATTAAGTAATTGTCTTTAAAAATGTATTTTATGATGTACCTAATAATTATATGCAGAATATTGTGTGATATATATGCTATATGTTAATATATATGAATATATTAATAATAATTATTAATAATTATTAATAATATATATGAATAAGAATAAAAAGTGTACGGAAATATTCATTATGAAGATCTGTCCACTACACTAACAGAGATAGAAGTTCAATAGAAGCCTAATCATTTCTTCCTAGGAATTTAGGAATTCAAAGGCAGTGATGTCAGTTGTCACTGAATCTACTGGTATTCGTAATTATTTCAGCTATCTAATATACCCACAAGTGTGATTTTTTTCCAGCTGATTTTTGATATATATGAGACAAATTGGTTAATGTCAGTTCAGTTATTTGTGCTGCTGTCAGGAAACTTGTATTGAATTCTCTTCTTGAATGTAGTAAACATAGTTGTTGTAAAACTGGCACAGAGACCAAATTACTCTTCTGACCTAGTCAAAGGTGAGACATAGAACAGAAAATATCATTAAACCAGTGCATCAATCTTTAACGCACTCACTCATGCAGTATTTTGTGTAGTCCTGTTCTCACTTTGCAAAAAAGAAAGAGAAATTACATATGGGTGCTAAGAACGGTCAGAGGTGTTGAGAAAGACAGTGAAGACTAGAACTCCCCATTCTGGCAAAGATAAAAAGGAACATAAGACAGCTGTCTAAAATCAGGAGAAAGATGGAAGAGATAAATTATGCCACAATGTTAAGAGAGCCATGGAACATCCGCTGAAATGACTGGATTGACTGGATAGCAGGTTTAAAACCAAGTAATAGATTCCCCCTAACCCCCCCCCCCCCCCCCCCCCCCATATTTAAATTGTGAAACTCATTGTCTTGGGGACCTAAAAAAATGTGTACTATAAACAGATTCAAGAGAGATTAAATAAATTAATGGAGGATAGCTCCATCTGCTAATGTTCAATATCATGGTCTAGATGCAACCTCCAGTTTTCCCAAAACCATCAAAGCAGATGAATTCTATTTATACTCAGTTTTATATTTTTTGCTATATTTTTATGACTTAATGAATTTGGAGATGAGATGGTTTATTAAGCTGAATGAATCTTTAGTTTGAATCAGTGATAATATTTTTATGTTCCTGTGTAAACTCATGCTAAATGGGATTCTTGTAACCTCATACTTCTTGACTTCAGTCTGGTGGTTGCCTTGCTCAAATACTGGTCATTGCACCCAAAGCCTTGCTCATGCAGATAGCGACTGCTCAAACTGGGTGCTGGAGAAACTGATAGACAGACATCTTGATCAACAGCTGAGGACCAATAGAGCATGAGCTATGGCAGGTGGCTACACAACAGGATGTCCCCTTGAGCTGGAATGCCTCTCAAGGTCATGCCTTCTGTAGAGATCCCATATTCCTTGTGAGAGACTCCTTGCTGCAACAGATTCTCAGCAGGTGATTAATAGCTTGTTAAGCTTTGTAAGCTTTATTAAGATTATATCTTAGATTGATTGTGCACATATAATCCTCAAACCTTTAGACATAAACTGGTGACCCAATCTGGGACTAGGAGTGGATTCAGTTTCACTTAGGCTCTACCTTTTCAGTTCAAGGAATTTAGAGAGCAAGGGGAGTCTCCTCTGAACGTTGTGAACCTCCATTCTGAATTTCCACTCAAAGGGAGGGTCTTCCTGATGTGTCTGACTTACCCTGTTTTATTTCTATGCAGTAAATAATTGAGTGTACCTTGCCATCCCCAATCTTGTTACGTTGCCATCTTATTTATAATTAAGCTTTGTTAGATCACTACTTTATACTGCTGCTTCTCTCTTATGAGTGAAGTGTATAATTTCATCCATGACAGGGGGGAAAAACTTATCAGGGTGTGTAGGGAAAGAGCATTTAGGGATAGCAAAAGGTTGATTAAGGGGGGGATCTGGTGGAGAAATTAAAACTGGGGAAAGGAAGGAATTAAGCTGTTTTGGAGACAAACAAATACGGTAAAATAGAGAGAAAGGGCTAAAAGGGTACTGGCAAGTACATTAGTCTGGCCGTGCCCTGTGACTGATTAGTGCAGTTGATCCTGTCTCCTAATTAAAATCAATAGTTAACTTTTTTTCTGGATGAGGATCTCCCTGTCTGCATGTGTGCATGGGAGTATAATGGCCAGAAACTGGAGTGGGACCTCACATCTTAGGGACTTCTTCATACAAACCTAAAAAGCAGACAGTTTTTGTAAGAAAACTAGTAACAATGCCCTTATGTTCATAAGTGAGATAAAGATCACATCATCCCTGCAACCAGCATGAGGCAGATGATTCAGGAGCTGTCCTCTCCTTCTCACTATCTTGATACTACTTTGCCACTGTGAGAGCTAAGTCTTCAACACTTCCTGACTTTAAAAAAGTTGTTCAATTTTTTTTTCTTCTTTTTTTTCTTCTTTTTTTTTTTTTATCTCATGTACATATTATAATCAAAAACAAACAAACAAACAAACAAAAAAGGTAAATACGAATT